>NC_060145.1:90179048-90488840 GCF_021461385.2 Schistocerca piceifrons | reverse complement strand
TTTCATATAAATCTCCCTTATTCAGAGAAAAAGCCAGTCGTTGTCATGATTCTAGTCCAGTGGCACCTTTTAACTATTTTATAGCACTTCCGAAAATTTGAATGTCGTTGGTTTTGTAATTTGTGAGATAAAGGTACATATTTCAAAAGTTTGAAAATGAGGTTAACATTATGTGTTGTGAAGATTCACAAACAACTTTCATTTCAATATCAGAATTGTCCAGGGCAGTTATCAGCGTCATCTTACGGTTCTTCTTCTTCTTCGTCTAGAAGCTCTCTTCTCCTATCTGCCCTTGATTTCTTTATATTATATTCAGCTCCATACTGATCCGTCCGCTGCTCGTTGTCTCGCGGTCGCGTTCTCGCTTCCCCAGCGCGGGATCGATTCCTGGCGGGATCAGGAATGACTGGGTGTTTGTGTTATCCTCATTATTTCATCATCATTCATGAAAGTGGCGAGTTTGGACTGAGCAAAGGTTGGGAATTTGTACGGGCGCTGGTAACCGCGCAGTTGAGCGCCCCAGAAACCAAACATCATCATCCATACTGATCCTTGCTTACTCGCACTTTGGCCAGAAGTTGGTGTTAACATCATGTACAATGTCAAGCCTTTCCACGACCTTTAATCTACCTAGACGAAATAACAGCATCAGTGAACCCCCCCCCCCCCCCGCCCCCCCCCGTTTTAAATTCTTAGGCACACGAGTTCACAAATTATGAGGTTTTTGCACATCTTCTAGAATGATGAGGATGTCCCAAGCCTCTACACATTAGCTGGATTGCTTCCATAGCAGCCACTGGGATAGAATTTTTATGGTGACAAGGAACACGCATGCGCTGTTGTCAAGAAGTCGTGTCTATAGTGCGAGAGCGATAAGATATCTCAGCAGAATCACTTACACGGAAGGTGTCCGTAAATCAGTTCCCACAGAACTTACGCTTTTTAAATAAATATACACTTCAAGACGTCGTAGAAAGTAAGTTGCTCAGGCAATGAAAGTAGTAAGAAGACACGTAACAAACTCCGAACGAGGTGCAAAAAGAAGCTCTAGACTTAAAACATTAATTCACAGATCAAAAACTGTACAGCAAACACAGCTAGTTTCTATGACAATGGCACCAAACGAAATGTCAAAGTTTCTACAACAGAAGAGTGAAATGCATTTGTATCTCCCGAAGTAAGAGTACTTTCAGGTGTGCCGCAGGGGAGTGTCGTAGGACCGTTGCTATTCACAATATATATAAATGACCTTGTGGATAACATCAGAAGTTCACTGAGGCTTTTTGCGGATGATGCTGTAGTATATCGAGAGGTTGTAACAATGGAAAATTGTAGGAGGATCTGCAACGAACTGAAGCATGGTGCAGAGAATGGCAATTGAATCTCAATGTAGACAAGTGTAATGTGCTGCGAATACATAGAAAGAAAGATCCTTTACCATTTAGCTACAATATAGCAGGTCAGCAACTGGAAACAGTTAATTCCATAAATTATCTGGGAGCAGGCATTAGGAGTGATTTAAAATGGAATGATCATATAAAGTTGATCGTTGGTAAAGCAGATGCCAGACTGAGATTCATTGGAAGAATCCTAAGGAAATGCAATCCGAAAACAAAGGAAGTCGATTACAGTACACTTGTTCGCCCACTGCTTGAATATCGCTCACCAGTGTGGGATCCGTACCAGATACGGTTGACAGAAGAGATAGAGAAGATCCAACGGAGAGCAGCGCGCTTCGTTACAGGATCATTTAGAAATCGCGAAAACGTTACGGCGATGATTGATAAACTCCAGTGGAATACTCTGCAGGAGAGACTCTCACTAGCTCGGTACGGGCTTTTGTTGAACTTTCGAGAACATACATTCACCGAGGAGCCAAGCAGTATATTGCTCCCTCCTACGTATATCTCACGAAGAGACCATGAGGATAAAATCAGAGAGATTAGAGCCCACACAGAAGCATACCGACAATCTTTCATTCCATAAACAATACGAACAATAGAAGGGAGAACCGATAGAGGTACTCAAGGTACCCTCCGCCACACCCCGTTAGGTGGCTTGCGCAGTATGGATGTAGATGTAGATGCATACCTTTTATACCTAATGTTTTCGGAAATGTGAATGTTTGAGCGCGTACACAACACAAGTTGGGTAACTTTCCTGGGCGCACATACCATTTTGGAAAAGGAAATAAAAATATTTCTAATTACAGTTTATTAAGAAAGTCTGCACCATTTTAAGCAGAAAATTCCAAATTATTTTATAGACTTAAAAACTGAAAATGTAACTTTTTGCCGCTTTTCGGTATTCCAGCCCCCCTTGAAGCAGCGCTCCACGTTGGACTGTCCTCTGCAAGCCGCCTCATGTCCCAATAACTTCTGCAACCTACATCCATTTGGACACGCTTACTGTATTTATTCCTTCGTTTTCTTCTACGATTTTTATCTCCTAAATTCTTTAATGCCTCAGGATGTGCACTATCAACTTTTCCCTTTCTTTTAATCAACTTGTATCATCTCTTTTCTCCAATCCGACTGAGCACTTTCTCATTAGTTACTCTATCTACCCATATAATCTTCAGCATTCTTCTGCAGGACCGCATTTCAAAACCTCTTATTCTCCTCTTTTCTTAACTGCTTACGGTCCACATTTCACTTCCGTAAATTTATATTAGATGGTCATAAATTCCTCTTTAGCGGAAATACCTGTGTTGCAATTACTACTCTGCGATTTATAGACTGTCTGTCTGGTTTGTCATCATTTACTACGTTGCCGAAATAGCAAATACCATTTACTAATTTTAGAATCTCATTTCCTAGTCTAATTCCCTTAACGTAGCCCGATTTAACTCGACTACATTCCATTACATTGTATTAATTTGTTGATGTTCGTCTCATAACCTCTTTTCAAGACACCATCCATTCCGATCTACTCCTCTTCCAGGTTCGTGCTGTCTCTTACACAGTTCTGCTGGCATCGTCAAAACTCGAAGTTTTTATTTCTTCTCCCTGTATTTTATTCCCCCTCCTAAACTTCTAACTGATTGCGTTTGCTACTTCCATAATGTGTAGATTGAATAACATCCTGTCTCGCTCTGTTCTCAATCACTGGTTCTCTGTCATGTCCTTCGATTCATATGACTAGTCTGGTTTCTGAAAGTTGCAGATAATCCTTATCTACCCCTATCTTACTCCTGCTGCCTCCATACTTTCAAAGAGTGTATCCCAGTCAAAATTGACAAAAGCCTTTTCCAAAGCTGCAAATTCTATAAAAGTTGGTTTTCCTATCTTTAACTTATCTTCTTTGGTAATTCGTAGAGTCACTATTTCCTCGTGTATTCCCATTTATACCATTTTTTCTCCATTATTCTGTAAATACCTCTTGTCAGTGTTTTGCAGCCATGGCATATTCTGATATTGTGATGTTTTGGTAATGTTCACACCTGTCAGCACTGCCTTCTGTCGAGATGGAATTATTAGATTCTTCTTGACGCCTGATCAACAATTTTACTGCTGGAGTCCTATCAGCAATGTTACTGCCTTGTAAGAGGGAGTCAGTGTTCAATTCATGGAAATACGAGTATTTACCGGTCGCTTAGTAGTAATATAAGAACTTTTGTTAAACTTTTAGAAAATGCTCTGACAGCATCCAAGTACGTATTTTGTTGCATTTACAGTTTCGATATACAAGATCATCATAAGGCAACAAAGCATCACTTCGTCATAATTTTTTATAATCCAGTATGAAACGAATAATGACAAATTTTCCTAAAACTCAAAATATTTTACGCTCAGAGCTGCTTCAAATTTATTATCTTGATGTGTCAGATACGTAAAAACTTACAGGTTGAACGTATGTCGTGGATATGACCAAGCAGCTAAATTTGAAAAGCCAACACGTACTCAAACACTTCTCTATTATCATCAAATGCCAGGGGCTGTTGAAGGGCAAGATGTACAGTGTATGTCACCTCTGTCGTTATTTGGAATGTCCCGCATGCAAAACTGTCAGTACCAGAATTCGCAGGATTACATTTTCACATATAAATTCCCATCCCAAATAAAAATAAAAATAGAACAATACTTGTTACACAGTTAAGACCGATAATCATCAAAATCGTGATGGATTATATATTTACGTGCTAAGGAGATTTTAATGGTTTGACAGTGATCCTGTAGCTCGAAACTGACATCCTAACAAAAAAAATTCGACACTAGTTTCACAAGATACATTCCAAAAATGAATAAAACCATTTGCAAACTCATGACTTTTAAAAAGATTTTATTTGCAAAACCCGACTAAAATGAACACATTATCTAGATATGTCTAGCTGTTTCTGTCCTTATGGTTTTGTTTCGACCGTGGTAGCTCCATTCGGCATGGATTTTGTTTTAGTTTATTTTGTTATCATTGATCCATTTAATCGATACTGCGAATGGGAAGTGTACTCAATAGTTCAGTCTCAGAAATACAACTCATGCCACAATTCAACAATTTAGACCAATGATTCTTAAGCTTTCTTAATGGTGGACCACATTTAACCATAAAAACGAAATGCCTAGCCCATCAAAATGTAAACGTTTCTAAATTTTCGGCACAACATACAGTTTACAGATGCAATTCACTGTTTAACTGTTCATGATAGCGTTACGTATTATGGATTGATATGTGTACTTGAGGAAGGCATGTTAGCAATTAGTAGGACAGAAAATAAAGCAGATGGCTCTGGAAGTGTAATACGTGACTAGAAGCGTAATGAAAATGATATGGTGGTAAATGGGACGTATAGGTAGGCGAATCGATAGTGGATGGAGCATGGAAGCTCTGTTGGATTCCAAGAGAGGCAGACAAAAGAACCAGCTGAAAGAGAGCAGATAAAACACGCAGCAGTCTTATGAATGCGTACAGGTGATGAAGCTTTGCATGAGTACAGCATTAGATGTCGGGTGGCTGCTGCTGCTGATGGTGAGAATGACGATGATGATATGATGATGATGATTATGATGGTGATGATGATGAAGTAAGCCGCAAATAATACAATATCTTCTTCGTCTCAGCGATCACAGGCCCTGTAGACCACGCGCTGCATCAACAATCTGCTTCCATCGCCTTCTATCTCTCGCAGCCTCTCTCCACCCTGTGCAAATTCCTAATGCTGCGATGTCCTCCTCTATGTCATCTTTCCAACTTGTACGGAGTCGGCCCAATGGTCTTGTTGCCTGAAGAGTTCCTTCAAATGCTTTCTTGCTTCAAAAAAATGGTTCAAATGGCTCTGAGCACTATGCGACTTAACTTCTGAGGTCAACAGTACCCTAGTACTCAGAACTAATTAAACCTAACTAACCTAAGGACATCTCACGCATCCATGCCCGAGGCAGGACTCGAACCTGCGACCGTAGCGGTCGCTCGGTTCCAGACTGTAGTGCCTAGAACCGCACGGGCACTCCGGCCGGCGTCGCTTTCTTGGTGACTGTGTTGTTTTCCATTCTAGCCACATGTCCAGCCCATTGCAGTCTCCTACTTTTTAATTTCTCGATGATAGTGGGTTGCTCCATTAACTGATAAATTTCATTACTCTTTCGAATTCTCCATACACCATTCTCCAACACAGGTCCTCGTATTTTTCTCATTACTTTTCTTTCGAAAACATTCAGTTTTTCTCTTTCATTCTTTGTACCTGTCCACCCTTCTGAAACGTACAGTACTATGGGGCAGATAATAGTGTTGTATATCTTCATCTTTGTGGTGACTGACGAAGCATTACTTTTTAGTGGATTGCCTAGTGAGAACAGACATCTTGAACCTGAGGCTATTCTTTCATTTATATCCATTGTTATGATATTTTTACTGTTGGAACGTGATCCAAGGTATTTAAACTGGAGAACTTTTCTGAATTTAGAATGCTGGTCAATTTCAAAGGAAGTATTTGGGTTTATGACTCGACCTATTTCCATATATTCGGTTTTCTCTTGGTTAATCAAAAGTCCCATTTTGCTGGCATTGTGCCTGAGAGATCTGTACATGTCTTTCAGTTCTTCTTCAGTTTAACTCAGCAACACCATATCATCTGCATAAACCAGGAGTTTTACTTCACTGTGTTCGAATCGGAGACCATTGTATAAATGTAAATCACTCTCCCGAACCATTTCTCTAATGCAAAGTTAAAGAGGACACATGAAAGAGCGTCTCCCTGTCCTAAGCCTGTTTTAATTGGAAATGTGGGGGATATGGATCATCTGAACTTCACAATACAATATCTAGTAAGATTAATACAGATTTCGATGGCGAAATAAATTGTGTGAAGGTAAAAGAAGAGTGGAAATGCAAACGTTCTAAGTGGAAAATCTCACATTCATTAGGGGAACCAAAAAGAATGAATCGCCTATTTGAATCTAAGTAATTGAGAAGGTATTCAGATATTATGCTGCTTACCTCTTTACTGAAAAAAATGAGAGGCATTAGAAAATATGTAATTTATTAAGAATTTTGAAAGCGCCGTAATAGCGAAATGACGAGGTCTAAATCTCATACCGGAGAACTGATTCGTTCTAAGTGACAATCAGAACGTTTTAGTTTCACGTACCATTAATACTGAGGCACTACGTTTTATTTGTGGTATAACAAGAACAGAAATACAGCAGTTATGTTTTAACCAGTAGAACTGTAGTGGACAAAAAACATTTTCCCCATCTTTTAAATTTCTACACGAGGACAAAAAATTAAATTCAAGAAAAAACTTTCAGCACTGACTTCTGATTCTTACACAAATCCATTCCTGGGATCAGATGTTGCAAAGTTTCCTGTAAAATTCCCTGAGATACTGCGGAAGAAATGGCAATATCATTAACTGGACTTTCTATTCTGCAGCTGAGGAACATGACTGCTCTTTCAGACGAAGTACGGCATGGCCTTCGAGTATATCAGCCTGTTTTGAAGACGTTGGTGTTTATGCTTTCTTTTGTTTCAGAGTAAACATTTTTAATTGCTGTTTGAGATGGATGAGTATGAGACACTTGGATCATACTGCGCTTAGAGATATTAGGCCCTACCATCGATAACAATGTTCCAGCAACATCTTTAAAACCAAAGAAGCCGTTTGTATGCATTTGGATTATGTGGAATGGCTTCATAGTTTCAGCTCACTCAACAGTCTTGTAAATCTTTCGAAACAAAGTCCTTACTTACCTTTCTTCTACCATGCGCCATCTAGAAACGAATGTTTTAAACATTTTCTCCGGTAATTGGCACTCTGAATAAGTCTAAGGACACGCAACAGAGTAAGGAGAACATAACAGCACTGAAAACACACTGTGTTATAAAACGACACTTACGTTTGACATTTCCGCTCTTTATAGACTCTTGCCTCATGAGCCATAGTGGTGAAACATTTGAGCGATAACTTGGGACAGATTGTTGTCTAAATTTCCTGGTTATGTTAAAGTATTAAGTGGACGTAGTCCACTCCTGCTAGCTGAGTGGTGAGCGCGAGGGAATGTCATACCTAACGGCCCGGGTTCGATTCCCACCTGGGTCGGAAATTTTCTCCGCTCGGGGACTGGGTGTTGTGTTGTCCTTATCATCATCATTTCATCCCCATCGACACGCAAGTCGCCGAAGTGGCGTCAACTCGAAAGACTTGCACCAGGCGAGCGGTCTACCCGACGGGGGCCCTAGCCACACGGCATTTATTTAGGTTGACGTTTTACTTTTCAGATATAGACTAGAAAGGAAGGAAGGAGGATTAGGGTTTTCGACCGTCCACATCGAGGTCATTAAATATGGAGCACAAGCTCGGACTGTTTTAAGGATGGGAAAGGACATCGGCCGCGCCATTTCAAAGGAAACATCCCGGTATTTTCCTGGAGCGATTTAGAGAATCACAGAAAAGCCAAATCAGGATTGCCGGTAACGAGTTTGAACCGTCGTCTTACTGAACGTGAGTCCAGTGTTTTAACCACCTCGCTCGGTGTAGACGATGAGATTCAAGTGATTAGGAAGAGCTGCAGGGACAGGGAACAGTATGAAATTGTTATAAATGTCTTATCCGGAAATTTCCTACCACTACTATTTAGAGAGTAGGCCCTTGAAGGTAACATCGTAAGTCTCGTGCTCACAAACGAGCCTGAACGTTTTAATTCAGTGAACGATGAAAAGGGAATCAGTGATAGTTAGGCTTTTATAGCATCATTTCATACGGCTGCAAATAGAAATGCCAAGAACTGAAGGAAGATATTTCCGCTTAGGAAGTGCGACAAGAAACAGGACCGCGCGAAGTATCCGCGTGGTCTGGGTCGGCTTGCTACGGTTCGCGCGGCTCCCACCGTCAGAGGTTCGAGTCCTCCCTTGGGCATGGTTGTGTGTGTGTGTGTTGCCCTTTGCGTAAGTTAGATTAAGTACTGTGTAAGCCTAGGGACCAGTTTGGTCCCATAGGAACTTACCACAAAAGTTCTAAGAAACAGGTGGTTTCAGATTACCTGAGCGGTCAGAATGAAACATTCATCTCTGAGAATAGCGATCAAAGACTGAAACGCCATATTTTTATTCATCTCTGAGACTGAAAATGTTGACTATAAATGTGCAAAGTTCAAGAGTATTGTACAACGCTTCTTAGTTATGTTCCGACTGAAGTTGCGAGGGATGGGAAGACCGCAGTGGCCGAGCAGTTCTAGGCGCTTCAGTCCGGAACCGCGCGACTACTACGGTAGCAGGTTCGAATCCTGCCTCGGGCATGGATGTGTGTGATGTCCTTAGGTTAGTTAGGTTTAAGTAGTTCTCAGTTCTAGGGGACTGATGACCTCAGATGTTAAGTCCCATAGTACTCAGAGCCATTACAACCTCCTTTTTTAATTTTTTTTTATTTTTGGAGACCCGCACCTGTTCGGCAGCAGTGTTAGAAAAAGAAGAGAGCTTCACTAGTGATTAAAATGTAGGCAAAGCCTCTTAGACAAACAAAACTAATGAAGCGAAAATTAGCTTCAGGAGAGCCAAATGAGAATCGTTCAACGAATTCGAAAGAAAAATTCAGTCTATCGATCCAACAAAAAATCAGTAAACGGATCAAAGTCCATATGATTCGCGAGCTTACTCGTATCGAAACCAAGGATGACAGGGTGAAGGCCGAAATGCTAAATTCCTTTTTCCAAAATTGTCATACTGAGTAATAACGCACTGCGATTCCTCTTTTAAATAGTCGCACCAACGTCAGAATGACAGATACAGAAATAAGGGACCTTCGAGACATTAACGAAAATCTCTGAACAGAGAAAAGACTACTGGACTGATGGGGTGCCAGGTCGGCTCCATATTAATTATCCGAAAGAACTAGTTCCTCTTCTAGGAGCTATGTAACTTACGTCGCTGGAGGCCGGAGTGATCGGAAAAATGCACAAGTCATTCCCATTTTCGATAAGTGTCGTCGAAGAAACTTGCAAAACCATAGGCCTATATCGCTGACGTTGTAGATCTTGGGAACCCACTTTATTTCGCATACTACTTGGTTACTGGAGCTCAAAATCTCCTTTGCAGGGATCACCACAGGTTCCGAAAACAACGATCGTGTGGAACACGCGTCGTTCTCTTCGTCCACGAGACGCAGGCCACTGCCATGTTCCTCGACTTCCAGAAGGCGTTCCATGCAGTTCCGCACTGAAACTGCCTGAAAGATTACAACTGTGTACCGGATCGGGACTCGAACCCAGCGACTTGGACTTCAGGGGCAAGTGCTCTGCCCATTGAGCTAACCGAACATGCCTCAGGACACGTCCTCGCAGGTTTACTCCCCTAGTAATTCATCTCCTGCCTTCCAGACTTCACCGAAGTTCTGCGAAACTTGTGGGACTAGCATTCCTGAAGGAAAGGACGTTCCTGAGACATGGCTTAGCCACAGCCTGAGCGACTGTTTCCAGAATGAATTTGCACACTGCAGTGGAGTGCGTGCTGCTGTAAAACTTGTGGCTAAATTAAAACTGCGCCCTAGAGCAGGACTCGAAATCGGGAGATTTGACTTTCTCGGGCAAATGCTCTACCAGGTGAGCCATCAGTGACCTGTTGAAACGTCCCCTTAGAAAAATTATGAATTACTGCGCTGGTAAACTTCTACGTTATATGATACAAAGACAGCTGAGTAAAACTGAACGCACTCAGACATTTCTCTCTTTACATATTCTGATCATCACTAAACTGACACACAATATTTTTCGCGCAGCGCAGTCTAACTTTCAATAATACCTACAAAAGAATGGCCCTGACCAACAATAACCTATACCTTTCATGAATCACTTACCTCACAAAAATATTCGTTACTCGAACTACTACAATACAGCGAACGCCAATACTGCCAGCTAAATAAAAGATTCTAACTACTGAAGGCACTAACTGCTGATAGGCGTAGTTAGCAAATGACAGATTTTGATAGAGAAGAAATATGTATTTACCTTAATAGCGTTCAAAAGTCATTATATATATAATATTGTGACATCCAATTAAACAAATTTCCTTTTTCTGACGGACACACGTCTAGATCGTCCGCTCAAAACTCTGGCTTCTCTATCTCCATATCCACCACTGCTGGCGGCTCACCTCCAACTGCGCAACGCTACGCGCTGTTCCCATCCAACTGCCCAACACTACAGTAGCGAATATTCCAACAATGCCAACCAGCCACAGACTGCACACTAGAGATGGGCAGACTGAAACACGTAACTGTTTCGAAACAAATGAAACAGTACAATGTAATGTTTCGATACGCTGTTTCGAAACAGTGAAACAGTTTGTGTTTTGTAATCTAATAAATCTAGACATTTTATCATCTTGAATGTCTACTGTATAGGTATGTCCATATAAACACAAATGAGGTGCGAGAGCGCTAATCATATCGCAGAAAGTATGAAACCTCTCTTAGGCGTCTTGGCAGTTTCGTATTTCATGCAGCAAATGCGCTGCTTTCATGTCGTGTGACTTTCATACTTTTCAATTGGCTGAGGATAGCCATAGCTGAAGACAGAAGAACCACCACGAACGGAACTGGAGGTGGGAACGAACTGCAGAAACAACGGATATGGTACTGGGATTCCCACATTCCGCTAGTATGGGAAAATACCCATCCTGCTAATTCCCATGCACACAAAGGGAATCATTGTGGATAATAGGCACAGTGACTATAGACTCACAAATAATGCCAAATAATTCGAATAAATAACAAAATATAACAGAAAAAATTTTGTCTTTCAAGGTGTTTTGAACCGTTACTGTAAATTCATCATGCTTCCCAGCCCTTCCCGTTCACCATTACACTATCAGTGATATGTCAAACAGATTGCTTGCAATTACACCTACATTAAATTTATGTATATGTATAATAACTGTCACTCTACGCCTTTTTTTATTCAAAATATTCTAGGTTTACTTGCGTTTCTTAACATGATTACTGTACTTGAACAGAGAAACGTATGTTATAAAAAAAGTGTAATTTAACTGAATGATTTTCATATATTTATTATTTTGAATGTGAATAGTATGCGTTGTTTTATTGTTTGGTTAATGTATACAAAGCAAATGTTGCGCCATTTCGGAATAGGACAGTCATCTAGAAACGAAGCTTTATTTTCGGATATCTTAAGCTTCATGCTATTGCTTGTCAAAACGATTTCGACACTCTTGAAAGTGTTTCACGAAGTGGTATGTTGTGTTTCAGTACCTGTGCCGAGCCCGAATCTCGTCCGACACAGAGCGGAATGAAACATCACTGTTTCGATACAATCAGTCCGTTCCAAGCACAGGTGGACTGAAACAGTCTTATTTTGAAACAACGATACAGTTTCTGTGTCTGGCTCGAGATCGATTCTGGTCCGGATATCCGAGACAGGGGCGGAATGAAACACCACTGTTTCGAAACAGTGAACCACAGCCGTTCCGAAACACTGAAACAGTTCCACGTATCGATACGCTGTATCGAAACATAGAAACAGTGGCCAAGTCTACTGCACACAGCACAGTCGGTGATTTTCATACAGAGCGCTACGTGGCGTTACCAACATAAAAACCTAAACAGCCTACTTACACTGTTAATGGACGATAACAAGATTGCTAAACAATTATTGGAAGTATTTACATCAGTAAAATATCTGGAAGTATGCGCACGAAGCGCTTTAAAGTGGAATGACCGCGTAAAAGTAATCGCAGGCTCGGCAAATGCCAGAAAGAGGTTCGTCGCAAGAATCCTCGGGAACTGCAGTCCATCCACGAAGAAGGAAGCTTACAAAATGTAGTTCGACGAATACTTGAATATTACTCGTGAGGCTAGGATCGACCAACAGGAGTGATCGAGAAAACAGAGAAGATCCAAGGACGAGCAGCACGTTTCGTCACAGGTTCGCTTAGTAAACTCGAAAGCGTCACGGAGATGCTAGTGCAACTCATTGGCAGACGGTACATGAGTCGCGCATTACGTTGTAGTTTACTGTCCCATTTCCGGGTGTGTACGTTCCTAGAAGAGGCAACCGATGTATAGCTTCCTCCTACGCATATATCGCAAAAAGACTATGAGATAATTAGAATGATAAGCCCTCATGAGGGGCCGGCCTGTGTGGCCAAGCGGTTCTAGGCACTTTAGTCTGGAACCGCGCGACCGCTACGGTCGCAGGTTCGAATCCTGCCTCGGGAATGGATGTGTGTGATGTCCTTAGGTTAGTTAGGTTTAAGTAGTTCTAAATTCTAGGGGACTGATGATCTGAGAAGTTAGGTCCCATAGTGCTCAGAGCCATTTGAACTATTTTTTGAACCCTCATGCGGAATGTCATCAACAATTATTCTTCACGGAATCATTCGTGATTGGAATAGGAAAGATGGCTTGCGGTGTGTAGATGTAGATCTAGACGAAGCGTATAGGAGGCTGAGACGGGACAGTAAGGCCAACTTCCATACTAGTCTGTGTTTTATGGGGGAAGAAACCAAAAAGAGAGGCTAATTTATCATCTATATAACTACATTATAAAAATATATTAATTAACAGGATTACAGCAGGAGACTTATAATCCCGATAACAAATTTTAAATACCTCTGAGAAAGAAAACTGCAAGCAGCTACAGTATATCTGGATGAATCATTTTAATGCTTAACAAGTAGTTCCGGGAGTTGGCCCATCATTAGACAACAGCGACGATTTCTCGAACACAACCATACACTATTATATTGATAAAAATGTGTTCATCCGAAATTGCGACGTCCTTTGATGTGTGTCATGTCAGACTTCAGAGAATTTGACCTCGTTGTCGTAATTCAAACAGAACATCTTGGTCTCACGATATAAATGTGAAATTTTTGTCTAGATCCTCGCTGACGTTTGACGGGGGACCTGGGTTCGAAACACTTTATGTAGAAAGAAGAATTATTATTTCAAAAATGATGTTGCTGGTTACAGCTTTCTTCACGGCTCATATTCTCAAAAACAGCCGCGGTTTTATGGTGTCACCAAGGATAAAATAAACTACAGAACAAATTAGTGAGAACCCTGGATTCTTCATCAAGGTATCAACATTGTAAACAGCAGATTAAATTATTGACAGCTGTAACCTCAGATCATGCCTGGACATTTTATATTCCGTTTCTGTGTTTATTACTGTTGTAAACTAATTCGGAGAACGCTGCTTCACAGAACTATGCAGTGACAAATTGCATCACAACTTATAATGCACAATAATCATCATGTAGAGGAACTCGAAACTACGCAATGTTTTGGTCATTGAACGTACATTTTACATCCACGTCTGTTGGTAATTCTAACGAGCTCTCTTAACATACAGATGTCAATTCTTCACTCACGTCGACAGAAATCCGATCACTAATAGAAACGTTACATGAATAACGATCTGGGTTTTCTTGAAAACTTTTGCGTTTGTAGCGACATTTCTACGCAGACTAGCTATTAACAGGGTCGATGTTGAACATTATTGTGTTCGTGTACACTAGTAAATTATGGAGACTGGTACTTGACAAAAATAGTTCCCTCAGATCTAATTTTATCAGTGCTTCAGTTTTTTCTTTCACTTCCAGCGCTGTTACTTATTCTCCATTTAGATGTCGGTTTTAAAGTGAGGACATGTGCGAGGAATAGAAACAGGATGAGATTATACGCATGAACATTTATATTATAGATGCAGGCTCTTTCGCTATACAGACCACTATTACTTATCTCAAGAAAAAGTAATGAGTTAGCACGTTAGTCTCTGATAGCCAACTGACTTCACATTGAAATAATAATTATTGATGTGTTTTGTTTATGCCCTTACAAAGACGTTCAAATAATTCTGAGTTAAAAATAGAATTTTAATAAATTTTAGGATTCTGACTACTTACTAGTCTTTGTCTTAATATTTCTTTAATTACTTAGCTGTGAAAGGTTTTTTTGTATATAAAGCTGTTGTATTAAGTTGTCGAATTTACTTAGAGATCTTTCGTTCGGCGAGTACAACTCGGAGAGCTGGGGATATTAAGAAAATTTCTGAGATGGCGGCAAAGGCATAGTATGAAAATTTTCCTCCATCGGGTATCAGCATGAAAAAAAAAAATATTACATTTTTTTCTGGGGACTGTGGCAGTGCAACCTCAGCTTCAGAGTACGCCAATCCACTGAGGCAGCTCCTAATTGTGTTAAAGGAAGGAGGCACCTTAAATGTGACAGAGGGGCAAATGTGCGGCTCTGAATAAAGCTTGGCTCAAAAAAGTCCTAGGGCTGAGCTGTACGCATTCTCCTTTACGTCCTGTTGCTGTATTAGCAAATAATGTATAAGAAAGTGGTACTGCAGTCGAATAATTCAGGGTAGACTAGTTACACGAATCATACATTAATGAACATAAACAAACAGGGAAACATTTGTAACAAATATTGGCAACACCAAAGATTTAACTTTTAAGAACAGATGATTTTTCAGTTACTTCTAAACTCTTACCGAATGGTAGTTCTACAAGCAGTCTTACGTGTAAATAAAGTTAATTATTGAAATATTTCAGCAGCCCCTGAATTATCTAATGTGACACGAAGGATGACAGAATCCCCTCTAAGACCCAGCCGCGACGTGTTCTCAATACATTCGCTTCACCCTTATTCTTAGATGCTCTTAACCAAGACCCGATAAGAAACCCGGAGTGTTTCTACACAAATAAAATCGCGCCACTCAGCCTTACTCTTCGATGGCTCAAATCTAGAGTCTCTCTATCTCGATCGACATCCTGTTCTTACTTTTTCTCCGTCCCTCCTGCGCCCAAGAGTACCTCTGCCACCACCAGCTTCCCCCAACATCGTGACACATCAGCCAATGAGAACTCGGGCTGCTCCCCAGCAAACTGTCGACTTTGTACAACATTTTGACTTTTATGCAGATTGACCGTCATTCCTACGCTATTGATTCTATAACTAATACATATTCCAATTGACATGTTTCATCATGAGGTGTCTCCTGACATCATTTTTTTCTCATTTCCAATCACATATGTCATTAGCATCGACGTATTTGTGCTTCTAGCGCACCGTCATACATATTAAATCAACGTTGATCCTAGATTAATAAATCGATTCACGAATAACTACACACGCTTCATTTTGTCAGTGTAAGTGTGGAGAACTGTATAGTTCGACCCCCTTAAACATATAAACTTAATATTATAGAATGTTTAACAGTAATATAATACTGGTTGTTCCTCGCAATGATGACTACTGTGCAATGCTATTACGGGCATGTGGTTTATTGTGATTCCTACAATTATTTATTACTCAGTAAAAGTGAGCATTTGCGGTGGGGCCGGACGGAGTGACCGAGCGGTTCTAGGCGCTACAGTATGGAACAGCGCGACCGCTACGGTCGCAGGTTCGAATCTTGCCTCGGGCATGGATGTGTGTCATGTCCTTAGGTTAGTTAGGTTTACGTAGTTCTAAGTTCTGGGGGACTGACGACCTCAGATGTTAAGTCCCATAGTGCTCAGAGCTATTTGAACCATTTGTGGTGGAATGAAGGGGTTGATTGTAAATATGTTTCTGTTTACAGTTGGTAATTTCTTGTATAATGTATTGCATTCTGTTTGTGAGTTGAGCATAGCTGCTCTAAATGCTGAGCATTGCTTTCTCGCAATACAATTTTACGGTTTCTCAAAATTTCATTCCGATTAAGACACCCTTAGTAGGTGTCGAAACTTAGGTCAATCGTACCAAACAGTTGCCGGCCTTTGTGGTCGAGGCGTTATAGGCGCTTCAGTCCGGAACCTCGCTGCTGCTACGGTCGCAGGTTGGAATCCTGCCTCCGGCATGGATGTGTGTGATTTCCTTAGGTTAGTTAGGTATAAGTAGTTCTAAGTCTAGGGACTGATGACTTAAGATGTTAAGTCCCATAGTACTTAGAGCCATTTGAACCAAACGATTACTGGCAAACGGTTGCTGTATAATTCCTATGTTGTCAAAATTGTACACGGTTGCTGAGAAACAGCCGTGTCTAAAACTGTCTGTTGATTGACTTAATGCTCTTCCATTTACTGCACCAGTCTTCCTGGCCTCATGTCGGGTTATTAAAGAGTGTGCCATTTCTGTCGTTGTTGTTGTTGCGGTCTTCAGTCCTGAGACTGGTTTGATGCAGCTCTCCATACAACTCTATCCTGTGCAAGCCTCTTCATCTCCGAGTAACTACTGCAACCTACATCCGTCTGAATCTGCTTACTGTATTCATCTCTTGGTCTCCCTCTACGATTTTTACCGTCCACGCTTCCCTTCAATACTAAATCGGTGATCCCTTGATATTTCAGAATCTCTGATACCAACTGATCTCTTCATCCAGTCAGGTTGTGCCACAGATTTCTTTTCTCATCAGTTCTATTCAGTAGCTGCTCATTTGCTACGTGATCTAATCTTCAGCATTCTTCTCTGGCACCACATTTCAAAATCTTCTATTCTCTTCTTGTCTAAACTGCTAATGTTTCCCTTCCACACATTGCTACACTCCACAAATACTTCCTTACACTTAAATCTATACTCGATGTTAAAATATTTCTCTTCTTCAGAAACGCTTGTCTTGCCATTGCCAGTCTATAATTCATATCATCTCTACTTCTATTGTCATCAGTTATTTTTAGTTAGCCATCCATACACGCTACTTACGGCTCACCTCTCTTCAGTCCAGCGCGGCTGCCCTGCGGCCGCCTGTACATGCCCTGCCGGTAAAACTCGGCCGCTCTAATCTTCTCATTCTCCGTAGGCCCTCTCCGTACCTGCTCAGCGGAAACCATTTCCAACCTTGTACATGCCTGTTCATATTTACTTGCATTCAAACCCCATTTCAACTTCATAATGAATGGAAGTAAAGTGAACTCCAAGACAGCTGTAATTGGTGATTTCCTAACTGTCACAACTGGTTTCGCTGCATTGAAACAACATACACAGGTGAACAACATAAGGAGGAAAGAATCCCATGTAACATATATGATCAAAATACTATAAGAATCTTTTAAAAATCCTTGCAACCGCCACACGGTATGTATAGATTGACGTTTCAAAAATGGCTCTGAGCACCATGGAAATTAACATCTGTGGTCATCAGTCCCCTAGAACTAGAACTAACCTAAGGACATCACACACATCCATGTCCGAGGCAGGATTCGAACTTGCGAGCGTAGCAGTCGCGCGGTTCCGTACTGAGCGCCTAGAACCGCGAGACCACCGCGGCCGGCAGATTCACGTTTCATGTTATTTCAAGTTGCCTTTATCCTTTGCTACCTTATTATCTTAAAATTCTGTCATGGTTAGGTGACCTTTCATTTACTATGGTACGCTTGCCTAAAAGTTTTTAACGTGTCAATAACTGTGTCAGTATGTTGTGGTTTTAATTTTGTGTCCTGCATTTCATGATTCGAAGCGGGTACGCTTATCGGCTTTTCGCTCAATGAAGCTTAGTCTTGACATTTATTCATAGTGATATGAGGATGAGTGAAGAGGGAAGGGGGCGGTGTGAGAAAGCGTCAAGGTGGGTGGGGGGGGGGGGGGGGAGGGAGGGTGGTTATTTAGGTCGGCTGGAGGCCCCAATTTTTGTCTTTCCGTATTTGTGTTTTTTGTTTTCACTCATTTTTCCCGTAGTGCATCCTCGCACTATTTCGCCCCGATGTCCTGTTTTATTTATTCTGATAACTTCCCATTTTCAGGGATATGATTTTTGACTACGGACTTTGGGGGCTTCTTGGTGTGCTAATGTGACCTTGTTGCAAGCGCGTCTTAATTTTTATTTTTACTGCCTGTTTAAATGCTTTACATAGGATCTATAAAAATATTAAATGATGTACTTTCTTAAAATTCTCAATAATTTTAGTTCAAAAAAATTAAAAGATTCTCTCTACATACCCTGTGGCTATTGCAAGGGTTTTTAAAAGATTCTTGTAGTATGTTGATCATATGTATTACATGGGGTGCTTTCTTTCTTATGTAATCCACCTGACGATGCTGTTTTAATGCAGCGAAACCAGTTGTGACAGTTAGGAAATTACCAATTACAGTTGTCATTTGGTTCATTTTACTTCCATTGATTATGAAGTTTAACAGGCTGCCACATTACAAAGTTCTGTGTCCACTTTATGTTCCTCCGCGGCCTCGGTATTGTCCCACCACTCGTTAAGTTGCTCCCTTCTATTATAAGCGTGTCCTGGTCGCAGTTGCCAGGCGGAAACTATACGGCGATCGCTCAACAGACATTAACTACTTTCGATATTGCAGTGCGTGTGTTCGTAAGGAGGACCAAGCAATGCTCCCTCGGTGCATGCACGAATGTCCGAAGGAACAGGCACTGCAGTAATTAGAGGGGTTATGAAATATATGAAATGTATTCGCAGTGACCGATATGAACAGCCATAGGGCAATGATGACAGTGAAGATTTATGCCGGACTGGGACTCAAATCCGGATTTCCCACTTAACGCCAGTGGTCGCTTTATCTGCTTTGGCTAAACGTGCACGACTCACTACCTGCTCCAAACTTCCGTATGTCATGCATGTCTGAAGGAACAATGCACCGTTCTTTTCAACAACATGGCCATTGCAACATCGTATTTATTAAAATGTTTTCTCCTGTGCGGGAATTAAATCATGTTTGTACGAGCACCGGTTGCGACACAGGAACGACGGCATGTGGAAGTTCGTGTCTGGCCGTGAGTTGTGACCAAAGCGGTTGAGGCGTAAAGTGGGATATCTGGGTTGGAGCCCTGGTCTGCTACAAATTTTCACTGAATTTTCTCATCATGAGGGTATCTCAGAAAATGTTTCTTATTAATGAAAACTGTTTCAACACTTTTAGCTCTCATCTTTAGGTCGTAAACTTTTTTTGTAGGAAAACAAGATGTTGAGTGGATAAAACATGTCTTGTGCGTGACGTTCAGCGTGAAATGAACATGATTTACCACAGAAAAAGTTTCACATCTGAATATGACAGCAAAGACTGTTGATACCGGTTGTCTTGAATAAAAAATACTTCGTACGATTTTGGCTTATGGTTTTTATCAAATTTTTATTGTCGTCATTCCCTTATGCAGCTGATGGTTGTTCCCATTGTTGTTGCTGTCGTGGTCTTCAGTCCTGAGACTGGTTTGATGCAGCTCTCCATGCTACTCTATCCTGTGCAAGCTGCTTCATCTCCCAGTACGTACTGGAGCCTACATCCTTCTGAATCTGCTTAGCGTATTCATCTCTTGGTCTCCCTCTACGATTTTTACCCCCAACACTGCCCTCCCATACTAAATTGGTGATCCCTTTATGTCTCAGAACATGTCCTACCAACCGATCCCTTCTTCTAGTCAAGTTGTGCCACAAACTCCTCTTCTCCCCAATTCTATTCAATACCTCCTCATTAGTTATGTGATCTACCCATATAATCTTCAGCATTCTTCTGTAGCATCACATTTCGAAAGCTTCTATTCTCTTCTTGTCCGAAATATTTATCGTCCATGTTTCACTTCCATACATGGCTACAATCCATACAAATACTTTCAGAAACGACTTCCTGACACTTAAATCAAGACTGGATGTTAACAAATTTCTCTTCTTCAGAAACGCTTTCCTTGCCATTGCCAGTCTACATTTTATATCCTCTTTACTTCGACCATCATCAGTTATTTTGCTCCCATTAGCAACTGCGAATACATTTCATGCCTTAACTGCTTGTTACGATCAGTTCGAGCCAAGCGTTTCTCCCTCCCATCATTATGGTTCTTTTTTTATTTTTTTATTTCAGTGACTATCTTGGGCGGGCTGGCAGGAGCATTGGCGCTGTTTATCATCCGAAAGACATACATCATACAATAGAAGACATTCAAAATAACATAAAGGAGACGATATGGGGTACATAGACATAAAAAAAGGTAAACATCATGGACGAGAACAGAAAAAAAGGGGGCGACTGTATAAAGGAGATAAAAACCGTAATAAATGAGCGCACACAAAACAAAACCACACACTGGATCATAAAAGTATCGACAAACGGAAGAGCACATAACAGTCACTGACAATAACACTATGTACAAGTCCAGCACACAATTAAAATCATAGCTCTTGACGTACAGGAGAACAGCACCAGACACAACACTGACGTAGTACACTGATGACGATGAGCAAACAGAGAGGATCTGCCAGGGGTATACAGACAAGGGAGGAGGAGAAGAAGGAGGGGAGGAGGGAATAAGGGAGGGTGGGGAGGAGAGGGGGTTGAGACGCTCGGGGGGGGGGGGGGGGGGGCGCGGAAGAGGGTCCGGGAGGGAAGGACGTGGGAGCGAAACAGTCGAGGAGGGGGGGGGGGGGGGCTGCAAGGCCTCAGGAAATGGGGCGTTTTAACAAAAGCTGTATTATGTATGACCACTTCTAACAACCCAGAGCCAGTTCTAAATTTAGAATTTCTCTGCCTCGTGATGAGTGGGTGTTGTGTGATGTCCTTAGGTTAGTTAGGTTTAAGTAGTTCTAAGTTCTAGGGGACTGATGACCATAGCTGTTAAGTCCCATAGTGCTCAGAGCCATTTGAACCTTTTTTTTTTTAATTTAGAAATAAATGCAGGACCCGGATTTATCAAAATAGGGACGATCTCCCTGCCATATCCTGCTGTATCTCCGGAAGCCCGCCACGAGCAATATAACATTCTTCTCGTATTCCCGTGCTGCAGCTTGTTCACCCGCAGACGCCACGTTCGGCGGCTGCAACTGGTGCATCTGCAACCCCGAGGGCGAGTGGTCTTGCAGCGAGAAGCAGTGCTCCACCCCGCCGCCAGGTGAGAAACCATTGGCCGGCCCGCCCCCTGCCTGGTCCTCTCCGCTGCTTGGCACCTGACCTCGGCGCTATCCCTCTGGGCCTTCCATTCCACCCACCACGGTTTTCCTTACTTCCCCCTACTCTCCACAGTCCCTCCTCTGTTAAGCTCACCAACTCAACATGCTACCCCAAGATGCCTTTTTTCATTGGTTTCAGGCAGAGCTCATTTCACCATCTCGTATACTACATGCTGATCTGTATTTGTATTTGTTTATCAACAACTTCCTGTTACCAGTTCTGACGTCCCCTCTCCGCCGCGTGCTGGTGTTGTCGACGCCGTGGAGCTGTTACTGTTACAGCACGGTCGGTGGAGTCGAGACGCGATGCGCGATGATGGATGTCTCTGTCGGTTAACGAGAGACAAGATCTTAAAAATGCTCTGAAGAAATCGTTCCTCGCGTAATGATTAAAGTTTGATTGCGAGTCCGCACAGTTTCCTTATTAATGAGAACTGCGCACTCTGATTGTCTCTTATGGTTTGAAGTTGAATTATTATGTGCCCGGTGAACACTTTAGTGCAGTAATTGATGAATCTTCCCTCATGCGCATCGTCCACATCACCAAAAGCGAGGAAAAAGTTCAACTGCAGATCGTATTGGTCGTTGTTTGTTCGTTGCTATGTAAAATTGTTCGCTCTATATGGCGCGACATCCACAGATACTCTTTAACAATGTCTTAATTATCTTTCGTCGTAATATTATTATGTCCAAACCTTCCTTGTCACAACTAACAGTCCACGAATTTACTTCCAAGTTAAATAGTCACTGTTCATTAACTTTCGATGAGCATTTACCAAACATTCATCGAATGATGGAGGCCACGCGTTGAATTTCCACTTTTGATGAACAGTTTTATTGTTCCTTTTCGCTAAATACTTTATAAACATCGCGCCACACGCACACATGGTTAATTAGCACTGGCAGTTCTGTTAGTTTCAAGTATCGTGACAATTACGACAGCTTTAACCCTCGGCGTAATTGTATCTTCTTCATGTATTCGTGTCAATGTCTCCTACTCGAGATTAACCGTGTATCATAGTCTTTTGAAACTTCGTCCATTCCTTTCTATAAGTTCACTTATATGAAGCACGATAGCTAGCAAGCGACTTACTTTTTCCGTAAATAAGTATTTTCGACGCATTGAATTTCTTCGTTGCGTTTACAATTCTCTTCCACATAAAAGTTATCTCTGATCGACATTTGTCCACCCCCGGTAGCTGTTGCCGGCACGGTAGCTCAGCGTGTTCGGGCAGAGGGTTACGTACCCTCTGTAATAAAAAACTGAGTTAATCGATCATCAACGAACTTCATCGGATGTCTTACGACGTCCGCCCCGAGCAGATAACAACCAACGAAAGCGAACAAAATGAGATTAAAAAAAAAAAAGACTGGTCAGCGCGACAGGCTGTCAATCCTAAGGGCCCGGGTTCGATTCCCGGCTGGGACGGAGATTTTTCCTCTCAGGGACTGGGTGTTGTGTTGTCCTAATCATCATTTCATCCCTAATCGACGCGCAAGTCGCCGAAGTGTCGTCAAATCGAAAGACTTGCACCAGGCGAGCGGTATACCCGACGGCAGGCCCTAGTCACACGACATTATTATACCGACATTTATTTGGACTTAACTTTCATGGTATTAATTTGCAATTATTACTTAGATGTTTGGCAAATAACTAAAGATGACCTTTCTTTCTTCTTCCTTTCTACCGAAACACACTCTGTAATGCTTAATGTTGGTGTTTATCAAGACTTTCTGATTCTATATCATCGGCAAAGTTGTCGTACCTGTCAGGATAACTTTTCCCTACTTTACATCATGATGGTCTTTCCTAATTGGGTTTTAGGGGTTCATTAGGTTGTTACACAGTCACGATTTTCGATTATTTACTTTTCACACGACGTGGAAGTACATGTACTTGCTGTTTTCTTATGCTCCATTTGTGCAGAGTCTCACACATGTTAAACATCACTCACAACGTTCAGTGCACAGTTACACATCGAGAGTAACTTACATAAACAAACAGTTACAAAGACATTTTTAGCTGTAGTTGACAGAGATAATTGTTACAGGTTCTCCACAGATATGCTTCTGTACAGAAGGCATTTACCTTAACAAAATGGATTACAGTTTGCTTACATCTATTTTACAATGATGTTTATCCTATGTGTCAGTATTTTTATTTACGTAAATTGTCGAAGCGTCTGAAGAAATTCACCGACTCACTTTCAAGTTTTTCCTTTAGCACTTTGTCTTCGTATGTTTGGTAATCTGTTTATATCTCCAGTTCTTGTAAAAACTCAATTTCATACCCTCTATTTAGTCAGTAGAGTACTTTGATGTTTTGCTTTACTTATTTTGTATGTGTGTAGCAACTGTTGATTTATGTCTCTTTTGCGTGTGTAGGCTTTAATGTGCTCTGTGTAGCTGGTGTTGAAATGGATAATGGGCGTGAAATGGATAAAGGACACGAACTGAATTTGTTGAAAGAACTGGAGGTGTATACACATTACAGAAAATACGAAGACGAAATATTAAATGAAAAACTTGAAAGTCAATCGATGAATTTCTTCAGATGCGTCGACAATATACTTAAATAAAAGCAGTAACACACAGAAATAAATACCATTGTAAAATAGATGCAAGGAAATTGTTATCCATATTATTAAGATAAATACCTTCGGCACACAATCATATCTGTGGAGGATCTGTAATATTATATCTCTCAACTACAACTAAAAAAATCTTTGTAGCTGTTTGTTTATGTAAGTTATTCTCTATGTGTACTGTGCACTGAAAGTTGTGAGTGATATTTAACATGTATGAGACTCTGCACAAATGGACCATAAGAAAACTGTAGGTCTTCCAAATTTCGCCACTAACTTCATAAAAATCGATAACTAGTAAAAATTGGGCGCTTTTTATATGTTGCAGTAAAGTCAACAAAAGAAAGCAGAACCTCACAGATCGAAACATGACGATAAAATGGCATAATACAAAGAAATACACAACTGGAAGGTAGCAAACGAGGTACTGACGGAATTAAAGCTGTGAGGATGGATCGTGAGTCGTGCTGGGTAGTTCAGATGGTAGAGCACTTGCTCGCGAAAGGCAAAGGTCCCGAGTTCGAGTCTCGGTGCGGCACATAGTTTTAATCTGCCAGGAAGTTTCAAATACGCAACTGAAAATAGGAATCATTGCCTGAAACGCATAGTATAAAGCATAAATAAAATAAAATCGTGGCTGGTAGCAGAAAGTTATTTGTAAGGAAACCGATTGTTTTCACAATCTCAGGGTTTCAAAAAACCATCTATAATGGACAACATCAGATTAACGTATCTGTATTGCCTCCTCAGAAATGGAATGCAGTTATGTAGTTTCAAGGTTAAAACAAGACATTTGACTGAGAACATAAGACACAATTCGTAATATAGACGCTAGTGATATGCAGAGTGTTTCAGGTAATCGTTTTTCTCTGTGACTTACACAGTAACATGTTTAAAGAATATTAATGCGGACAGATATACATATAATTCTTTACTCTTTCTGCGGATTGATCAGCATAGTTTATTCAGTTTAATTTCAGAGAGTGACAGCAAAGAGCTGTAATATTTTAAATTATTCTGTCACGTAGCTGTAGCATTTAAACCAACTGTGTACAAATCAGTTTAAATCAAATGTGTGTCAATAGTAGCTAGGGAGCCGGTAACTTTCAAAGTAGTAAGGGGTGGGGTCGTATGCAACATGCTCACATTGCCATTTGACGCAGCAAGAAACTCGTGAAGATTTTATTGAACTGACAAGGCACGAAACCTTTCATAGATACAGCCTATGGCTACCACGTGGCTAGCTTCAGACTCGAAATGCTGAAGCCGTGCGAGCAGAAGTTAGGTCGTGACTCCGTCAACAAAGTCAATCATTCTGCAGTGACGGTATTAACAAACTGGTCTTTCTTTGGTAGAAATATGTTCGTCTCCAGGGTGAGTATGTTCAGAAATAAATATGTAGACATGAAGAATGAATGTGCAGAATGTTAATAATGTTTGTTTTATTTAAAGAGCCTTAAGAAATTTCACATAAAAATTCGGAGACATTGCTTTTCAGCCTGACCTCGTATGTATATAGGGAGTAAGAACCCTAGAAGTATTCGAGCCACTCACCTGGAAACCTATTCCGTGTGCTCCTACCTTCGTCAACAGCCTTCAGTAGGGCGTCGAGTCAGATGTATCCTGGAAATCAAGGAACATGGAATCTGACTGTTGCCCTTCATCAATGGTTTGCAGGATATCATGTGAGAAAAGCGCAAGCTGAGTTTTGCACGAGTGACGTTCTCTAAATCCGTGCTAATTTGTGGACATAAGTTTTTTCCGTCGGAAGGAAATTTATTATATTCGAAGTGAGAATATGACGAAGAATTCTACGGCAAACCAATGTTAATAACATTGGTCTGTAATCTTACGGGTCTGTTCTTTTACTCTTCTTGCATATAGGAGTCACCTGTGCTTTTTTCCAGTTGTTTGGGCTTTGCGTAGGGCGAGAGATTCGCAATAAATACAAATTCAGCATAGTTTGTAATTCACCTTTGATGCAGTACGTATGACTACGAAAAATATCTGTAACAACTAGCTTAATGACACTTGTAATGTGTTCTAATGAACAACTGTGGATGCCGAATCAAATTTTTATTTGCCACGACAACGGACCACCGCCAATTACAGATGGCCAAATGTTTAAAACCATTGTTGAGTACCAGTTATGGGAACATAAGGACTTGCTTAACGATAACGATAACCGTTAAAAATACTCGTCGACATGCCGCCACTTCTTCTCATGGGCCAAGCTCTTCATGTCAGAGTAGACTTTCACTCTGCGTCCTCAATTATTTGCTGGATGAATTTCAATCTCTGTCTTCCCAAACAGATTTTACCTTTTACTTTTTCAACTCCCTACAGTACCATAGAAACACTACCACTCTATCACCTCTTCCTGTCAGTGTTTTCCATACGTTCCTTCCTCCGCCGGTTCTGCGGAGAACCGCCTCATTTGTTATCGCATCAGTTCACCTGATTTTTAACATCTTTCTATAGAGCCGCGTCTGAAATGGATCATTTCTCTTCTTTCCCGATTTTCCCACAATCCACGAGTCATTTCCACGCATTATTCTGCTCCAAACGTACACTGTCAGCAATTTATTCCTGAAATTTAGACTTCTGTTTGAAACTACTTGAGTTCTTTTTCCGACGAATACCCTCTTTGCCTATGCTAGTCAGCTTTCCGTATGCTCCTCGCTTCGGCCGACATGTCTCCTTTTGCTTCCAATTTAGCAGAGTTCCTTTCCTGAGTGTACTACATGGTCCCTAATTTCGACGACAAATTTACCCTTAATCTCATTTCTGCAATTTCTCATTAATTTTTTCTTAGTTCGTAATGCTTCATTATTCAAAATTGTTGAAAATTCTTGTAAAATGACTCAGTGGTCCCTCTGTTTCAAAAATAAGTGCCCCATAATTGCCACCTCGTAGGTAGAGTTCCAGTTCAGTAACTCAGAAAATCACTGAAAAAACTTGGCCTCTAGCGTGCTACCAAAATCCCCTTTGGCACAGCGGCTGCCACTTCAGTCACTGTCTACCTAGCAAACGGGAGAGGAGCAAACTCTAACGAGCTCCTCCGAGCGTCTGGGCCAATCTTATTTCCCACGCTCCTACTGAACGCTTTCGTGTGTCATCGCTTTGACCAACTACTGCTGATAATCCAGGCAACAAAGCAGCATCATAAAACAGACCCAAGACAGAAAGTCTCTGCTTCTTTTCGAATTAAAAACATCACTTGCAATAATGTGGTTTTTGGTAGAAGATATGTGATATATGTGGCTAATCAGGTTGACGTCTTGCGGCACTATGAAAATATCTATATAATGTGGTTATTTTATCAGCAAGCAAGTACGCCAACTTTTTCACCAATGGATCTCTGCATTACGTACTGCTTATACCAACATGGTTCGGTAACTACTGTAGGTGAATTATTTCCGAAGTTGCTTTGTTCATTTAAGACATCTCAGTGTCTGTATACCAAGGGCTTTACTATTCTTTTCGATTTTACTCGTAAGGAACTAGACTACTCATCGAACCCATACATACTAGAATTCTGTAGACTTGTTTATATCGTTATTGTAATAGGTACCGAGGAGGGTTGTCCTTATTCTGTTCAGTCAGAAAAATAGTCGAATCCTTCTGAGACATACTAAATTTTGGGACCGTACGAGAACAACCTATGGCCAGAGCGACCCAGTTTTGATAGCGTAGAAAGTATTGATCCTTTACTAATTTGTCCATGATACAGTGAATTACGTAGGTTGGAACTTAAATAGTGGCAACACTGCTGTGGAGACACAATGCTATGGAATCTACTATTGTCGCTGATAGCACGCGTTGTTGACATACCTACCTTACCTCCGAGCAAATGGACTCTCCCGTCCCAAGTCACCGACGTGCGCACAATCGAGGGAAACACAGTCACTTGTGAGCGAGCTGTCTAACTTAACGGTGTCACTATGTTTTCGAAACAGGAACAACGGAATTGGATCAAGACAGTGGCATCAAGGTCTTCAAGAGGCGTGCGGGGAATCGTCATTGCCGTACAGGACAGTGGCACGTTGGGTAAAAGCCTTCAACGAAGGTCGGCAAACTGTGACAGACATGCATCGGGCAGGTCGTCCTAGCGTCTCTGAAGAAGAAGTGCATGCTGTGGCCGCGTTAGTGGACAGTGACCGACGTCATACGATTCGTGAGCTCGCACACGAAACCGGATTAACCCATACGACTGCGCTTCGTATCCTGAAGGAACGCCTGGGCATGCAAAAAATTGCATCATGTTGGGTTCCGCATGGCTTGACGGAAATGCAGAAATAGATGCGTTACGACGCTGCTCAGACGCCCTTGGAGCGCTATGAGCGCGAAGGAGAGGCTGTCTCACGCGGTATCGCAGTACTGGATGAGACATGGGCCACATCATACGAGCCAAAACTGAAACCCCAATCCAACGAATGGCGCCATTATGGGTCGCTGCGAAAGTCTAAAAGTGCGTCAGAGCCCCAGGATCGTGAATGTTATGGTGATTCTCGTGTACGACTGTGACGGTGTTATTCTAACGCATTACGTTCCTCCACGGCAGACCGTCAATGCACAGTATTACTACCTGCGACCAGCTTTGCGAAAGAATCGGCGACCCTTTCTGCGCAACCCACCCATCCTTTTGCACTATAGTGCGCGGGCGGACACACCGCAAGCTGTGGCTGCTCTGTTCGGTCGATTGGACTGGGAAGTACTGTACCATCCACCATACTCCCCGGACTTACGTCCTTGTAACTTTGATTTGATTCCGAAGATGAAGGAAGCACTTCGTGGGATTCGCTTCAGAACTGTGCCAGAGATTCGACAGGCAGTAGACCGCTCCATTCGCACCATCAACAGAACAGGCTCTGCTAACGGTAGCTGTAACTGATCTGAGTACAGCTTGTCTTCATATTAAATGCGCAACTGAAGTAAAACGATTCTCTGGTCTTAATCAAAATATCCACTTACCTAGCGCCTTGACAATATTGTTGCAGATTTCTCGAAAGCGTAACAGCAAACAGCAAGCATACAGCTGATAAGCCATAAAATCTCCAAGCAACATTCAAACTCTTACATACCACATTGTGGAATGTGGTATTGCGTAATGATAAAACTTCTTTAAAAATTGTGATTGGGGAGAGTAACTCACAAAAATCAAAGTGACATTGCCACGTTACACCGTGAATGACAGTACACTATGCTCAGTGAAGCGAACTTTCTTACCATGGATTACACGTTCTCACACTCCAGTGGAAGGACCCCTCTAATCTATGATGCCTGTGGTGCAAAAATAACTGAACACTACACTTTAACTGCTGCATCTTACTTTTTGATGAGAGGACAGAAGAAAATGCAAGGTGGAATCTGCCCTCTATTTTTCATTGATGACGAATGTGGTAAAAAATTTAAAATTTATGTAGTACCTGAACTCCAGCCTAAGCTTTTAGGCTGGAGGTTTTGGTGTGTTGCAGAACAGCTGGAGCCTCCAATTTTAATTCAAACATCAGCCAACTGCACTTACCTATAGCACAATATTAGATCGTTCCAATGAATTTCTCTTTCAGAACTCATTATAAACATGATTCTAGTATTTTTGTGTGGAATGTGCGTGTGTGTGCGTGTTTGTGTGTGGCTGTGTGAGTGTGTGTGTGTGTGTGTGAGATTGATAGTTGTTTTTGGGGTACTGTTACATTTTAATTATTGTTGTTTTACGACTTAATCACTCTCGTTTCACAAAAAATTTCATTGCTAGTCTTACAACCCTGGCTGCCATGTGCTCAAATAAACATCATTATCATCATCAAAAACGTAGACGAAACCAATTAGATAAGCTTGTTAATGAATCTCCTGGACTAGATTAATTTTTCGAGTTTGGTGCCCTCTTATCAGCCGTATTATTCGCTTCCACTTTTCCAGGCATCTCTTTCTTGCTAGGTATCTCCTTACATTCCTCTCACTTCCGTTAGTAGGATTACTTCTTTTGTCAAATCTTTGTCTCTGTCTATCGGCTGATGACAGTTTGTAGATAATAACATACAAAGAAGGATAAAAAATCTGTCCTAAAAGGATATTCGATTGTTGATACCTTTTTATTTTCATCAGTGACTTTCGGATTGCTTGTCTTAAAGGTGTTGCTTTCGAAACTTAGTATACTCTTCGAATCTGTGTATGTTTGCTAGCCACAAGTATTCCGTTGCAATGCTGCGCATTATGTACATTTTTATTTATTTTTTCATGATAAAGATATTGAAAGAAACATGTGGTGCAGCGTACCACAGCATTTCTACCAAAGTAAAAACCTAATTTCATGTTTATGCTCATTTTAAGCCCCTTCAAACAACGTTTTAGATTCCTACAGAGAGGAATTCCTTAAGTCAACTACGTCAATTTATAACCATGTTGGTTGCTACTCGACTGAGTGACCTCGCTAAAATTTATAAACTGGTTTTTCAGAGACCACCATAAGCCGTTATTTTTTGTTAAATTGCTTAAAGTGATTTCATATTGGGACTTAATTTGACCTATGACCTCATCAGCAGGAAAAATACGATAGTACAGAAACGTTTAAGATGAATACACATAGATACGACGGCTTTTCGGGTGCGAAATGGAAACGACAGTGAAAATCCGATGAAGCGTGAGTCTTCTTGTTCTTCTTTCTGCAATTTCTTCTTCTTGTCACTAAGTGTCTGTCGAAGTCCTAATGTCCATGTATGCTTTAGTTATAGACTTCTTTCTGTTAGCTGTTTGGACACGAACTTGTGAAATCTGACCTTCTGTCTGTATTTCATCCATGTTGTTGCCAGTGGGCTAAAGGTGACTTCCTGTTGACCCTCTTTGGGAGTCGACTAGCCGACGTACTTCAGTTTCTTGGATTTCGTTTATGACGTTGGAGACATTCTTGATTAACAGTCAGTAGCCCATTCATGCTAAATGTCCATAAAACTTCAGCTTTCTTTTCTCTGCAATGAAACTAAATCATTCCGTCAGGGTAAACAATTATTCTGAAATTTTGAGTCTTCAAATACCGTCTTGAACATTTGATTGAAATACTTTCCACAGTATCTGTTGTACCATTTTTCCGATGAGATTGACATTCGTGGTTAATGATGTCACAACTGCGTAGAGTGTTTCTGGAAGGATTGGTTACTAGTAGCGTTGTTTTGGGGAAAGTGATATCTACATCTACATCTACACCAACAAGATAGCTCTCCAGTTCACACATTCGTGCTTGGCTGAGCTTGCGAACACTTCCTAACATCTTCTCTACTATTCCACTCTCGAATATCATATGAGAAAAATGAACACCTTTCTGTTAGAGCTCTGAAGTCTTTTATTTCATTTGGATGGTCATTTCTGCCCATGTAAGTGGCTATCTACTACATACAAGGGCCATTTGGAAAGTGAGGAACTATCAGTCGCTAAAAGGAAACCACTGTGAAAATCCGACAAGACTTTTCGCAGATATTTTGGGCAGTGTCTCTAGTATGTCCGTCGATCGCATCAAGATGCTCTTTTCAGTTGTGACCGCACTGTGAGCGAGTAAAGGTGCCTAGAACAACAATGTCTCCCGCCAAGTAGGAGGTCCCGCTGAGAGGCTTCGCCTTAATGAATGCAGCCCACTGGCAATTCTCAGCCGCACTCTGCAGGCGCAGTGAAGACGCTCCTGCAGCCTTTTCGATGGGAAGTGTTCGATCACCCACAACCCAGCCCTAATTGGCTCGTCCTGAGTATCATCTCTCTTTACATGAAACGCTGGATACGAAGACAACACTTGGGCACAGGCTACGCGCTATAGACCAGCGTAGAGAATTATCGGAGAGCACAGGCGGCTGCCTTCTATGACGATGGTGTTGGTAATTTGGTGTAGCGCTCAGACAAGTGTCTAAGTCGGAGCGGCGACTACGTAGAGAAGTACCTGGAAGGTGTAGCTAAGTGTACAAAGAAAACAGTTTCGATTTTCACTGTGGTTTCTATTTCACGACCGATCGTTCCTTACTTTCAGAACAATCTTCGTATTTTATCATTTTCAGGAAGAGTTGATGAATTTAATTGCGTAAAAAAGATCTTGCTGCAAAACAAAACAAAAAAAAAAAACAACTTTCTTTCAGTGATTACCACCTCAACTTCGTATTGTATCCTTGGCAATCTCTATCCCGTTTAATGATCTACCATTCTTTGAACTTTTTTGATGTCCTCTGTCAATCCTCAATAGCAGTACACCAGAAGAATACAGACAGGTGTAATCTCTTTAATATGTTTGTTATACATTCTACAGGATCCAGTCACATTAATGCGACCATCGTCTATGTTCGACGTAAAGTATCGCCTATTGTAGCCTATCGCGATTGCGGTTTATCGCATCGCGACATTGCTGCTCGCGTTGGTCAAGATCCAATGACTGTTAGCAGACGGCACAGACGGCAGGTGCCAGCACTGGCTGTGGACGGTATATAAAGCATGGCTGGAGAATCTGGAAAACAGCGCAGTCACGGTCGTAATGCGGAAACATAGATTTATCTGACGTCCAGAAGGACCAATGGTGAAATCGTCTCCGAAACGGCTAGTTATGTAAATTGTTCGCGTGCCACTGCGGTTAAAGTATATCGTGTATAGCAAAATAGCGCTATCCAAAAACGACTCAGAAGAAACTGTAATGCATCACAGGCCATAGATGACAGGGTGAATGGCGGCTGCGGATATGCGTACAGGCATATAACTGTTAAGCAACTGACCCTTCCAACTGGGCTACTAAGAATGTCTCTCAACGAGCGTTGAGCAAACGTTGCTGCGTATGGGCCTTCGCAAAAGACGCCTGGTTCACGCGCCCATGATACACTACTGGCCATTATAAGTGCTACACCAAGAAGACGACGTGCTACAGACGCGAAATTTAGCCTACAGGAAGAAGATGCCGTGATATGCAAATGATTAGCTTTTCAGAGCATTCACACAAGGTTGGCGCCGGTCGCGACACCTACAACGTGCTGACATGAGGAAAGTTTACAACCGATTACTCATACACAAAAAGCAGTTGACCGGCGTTGCCTGGTAAGACGTTGTTGTGATGCCTCGTGTAAGGAGAAGAAAGTCGTACCATCACGTTTCCGACTTTGATAAAGGACGGATCGTAGCCTATCGCGATTACGATTTATCGTATCGCGACATTGCTGCTCGCGTTGGACCAGATCCAATGACTGTTAGCAGAATATAGAATCGGTGGGTTCAGGAGGGCAATACGGAACTCCGTGCTGGATCCGAACAGCCTCGTATCACTAGCAGTCGAGATGACAGGCATCTTATCCGAATAGCTGTAACGGATCGTGCTGCCACGTCTCGATCCCTGAGTCAAGACAAAAACCATCCGCACGAACAGTTCGACGACGTTTGCAGCAGCATGGACTATCAGCTCGGAGACCATGGCTGCGGTTACTCTTGACGCTGCATCACAGACAGGAACGCCTGCGATGGTATACTCAACGACGAACCTGGGTGACGAATGGCAAAAGGTCGTTTTTTCGGATGAATCCAGGTTCTGTTTACAGCATCATCGTGGTCGCATCCGTGTTTGGCGACATCGCGGTGAACGCACATTGGAAGCGTGTATTCGTCGTCGCCATACTGGCGTATCACCCAGCGTGATGGTATGGGGTGCCATTGGCTACACGTCTCGGTCACCTCTTGTTCGCATTGACGGCACTTTGAACAGTGGATGTTACATTTCAGATGTGTTACGACCAGTGGCTCTACCCTTCATTCGATCCCTGCGAAACCCTACATTTCAGCAGGATAATGCACAACGGCATGCTGCAGGTCCTGTACGGGCCTTTCTGGATATAGTAAATGTTCGACTGCTGCCCTGACCAGCACATTCTCCAGATATCTCACCAATTCAAAACGTCTGGTCAATGGTGGCCGAACAACTGGCTCGTCACAATACGCCAGTCACTACTCCTGATGAACTGTGTTGAAGCTGCATGGGCAGCTGTACCTTTACACGCCATCCAAGCTCTGTTTGACTCAATGCGCAGGCGTATCAAGGCCGTTATTAGGGGCATAGGTGGTTGTTCTAGGTAATGATTTCTCAGGATCTATGCACCCACATTGCGTGAAAACGTAATCACACGTCAGTTCTAGTATAGTATATTTGTCCAATGGACACCCGTTTATCATCTGCATTTCTTCTTGGTGTGGCAATTTTAATGGCCAGTAGTGTAATTACTGTTCATTGGCAATGAAGCCTGAAATTTTCGGGCCAGTACCGGAACCGGCGGTCCACTGAGTGGCGACAGGTGTCCTTATCAGACGGCAGATTACCATTGGTGTGTACGGCGTGAAACGTCTGAAAACAAGCACCCTGCAACAATCGTCGGAAGGGTCCAGGCTGGAGAAGGGAGCGTTATCGTCTGGGAAATGTTTTCTTGGCATGCCCTGGGTGTTGTTGTTGTTGTGGTCTGCAGTCCTCAGACTGGTTTGATGCAGCTCTCTATGCTACTCTATCCTGTGCAAGCTTCTTCGTCTCCCAGTACATCCTTCTGAATCTGCTTAGTGTATTCATCACTTGGTCTCCCTCTACGATTTTTACCCTCCACGCTGCCCTCCAACGCTAAATTTGTGATGCCTCGATGCCTCAGAACATGCCCTGCCAACCGATCCCTTCTTCTAGTCAAGTTGTGCCACAACTTCCTCTTCTCCCCAATTCTATTCAATACCCCCTCGTCAGTTATGTGATCTACCCATCTAATCTTCAGCATTCTTCTGTAGCACCACATTTCGAAAGCCTCTATTCTCTTCTTGTCCAAACTATCTATCGTCCATGTTTCACTTCCATACATGGCTACACTCCATACAAATACTTTCAGAAACGACTTTCTGACACTTAATTCTATACTCGATGTTAACAAATTTCTCTTCTTCAGAAACGCTTTCCTTGCCATTGCCAGTCTACATTTTATATCCTCTCTACTTCGACCATCATCACTTATTTTGCTCCCCAAATAGCAAAACTCCTTTACTACTTTAAGTGCCTCATTTCCTAATCTAATTCCCTCAGCATCACCCGACTTAATTCGACTACATTCCATTATCCTCGTTTTGCTTTTGTTAATGTTCATCTTATATCCTCCTTTCAAGACACTGTCCATTCCGTTCAACTGCTCTTCCAAGTCCTTTGCTGTCTCTGACAGAATTACAATGTCAATGGCGAACCTCAAAGTTTTTATTTCTTCTCCATGGATTTTAATTCCAACTCCGAACTTTTCTTTTGTTTCCTTTACTGCTTGCTCAATATACAGATTGAATAACATCGGGGATAGGTTACAACCCTGTCTCACTCCCTTCCCAACCATTGCTTCTCTTTCATGCCCCTCGACTCTTGTAACTGCCATCTGGTTTCTGTACAAATTGTAAATAGCCTTTCGCTTCCTGTATTTTACCCCTGCCATCTTCAGAATTTTAAAGACAGTATTCCAGTCAACATTGTCAAAAGCTTTTTCTGAGTCTACAGATGCTACAAACGTAGGTTTGCCTTTCCTTAATCTTTCTTCTAAGATAAGTCGTAGGGTCAGTATTGCCTCGCGTGTTCAAACATTTCTACTGAATCCAAACTGATCTTCCCCGAGGTCGGCTTCTACCAATTTTTCCATTCGTCTATAAAAAATTCGCGTTAGTATTTTGCAGCTGTGACTTGTTAAACTGATAGTTCGGTAATTTTCACATCTGTCAACACCTGCTTTCTTTGGGATGTAACCTCCCCACCGCAATTTTAAAAGAAAGAAAATAGACAATACTTAATAGAAATGGGGAGCCAAGTGTAACCTCCCTACAAAAATTTTAAAAGAAAAGGACGATACTAATTAGAAATGCTGATGGACATGGCTCTATGCGTAACCTGCCCACAATGAAATGTACTGACAATGGCAACAAAAATGTGAAATTCGCAATCTGACTCAAATATAAATTCCTCATGAAAAATTAAAGTCCATTCAGTGATAAGAAAATTTAATTAAACCGAAATATCGGTCTTTGGCCCTGTGTAAAACAATCAGAATTAAAGTCTTACCTCAGAATAAATGGATGTCACATATCTGCTCTTGTTGTTGCGCACCGCTTGGAGGAACTGCATTGCAAATAATAATATTCTCTCTTTTTTTTTGTGATTTTAGTGGAATTTTTCTTCAAAAGAAGTGGAATGAAATGGGAAGTGCAACGAAATCTTGAGTTCAATAAAAAATTAAATTTTTGAGAAAATGCTTTTGAAATAAAAAAAATTATTATTGGGAGACTTGTTGGAGAATAATTACAATAAATAAAATTTTCATTATCTAATGATTATATTAATTAACAGTATACCTTATTCCTCATCTTGACCAGTGTTGCCGACCGCCTACATCACACAACCGCACTGGGCTGCTACTACTGACCGACCGCTCTGCATGACGACTACAGACTGAGTTCTGCTCTCAACTAGACAGAGCTACAGACTCGCAACGACTGAACTGACAGACTCGCAACGACTGACTACCAACACACTGAGAACCGCTCGCAACACTCGCGCGGTCAAGCGCATACTCTCTGGTCACAGATGCTACAATGCCTCGCCATCGCTGCTGCGTTACATACGTGTTTCATAACCCTCCACTGGGGGGGCAAAAATTTGGCAGCGATGGTGAGTCATTTGGACTTGCCAAGCGCGGCAAAATTTTTCTTTAACTAACAAAATTCTACAACTTACAGAATATTTAAATGTTGTGCACACGCACTAAGTACAAAATATATCAGACAAAGACAAAATGTGAATACTAAACATAGTAGCAAATCAGAAAAAAAGTATGTACAAATTTTTTGACAGATAAAGTGCACAGGCACTGAAAAAATTCTTTAGCATATTCAGAACAAATAAACAGACTGGCAAAAAATATTATGTTGACAAGTGACATAAGTGTACTCGCATTGGAGTTCAGCGAATCGAAAAATGTATAACCTATGAACATAAATGATGTTACCAAAAAAAATTTTTTCTTTATGTGACAAGAATCAGGATAGGAAAGGGAAGGATTGCATCATGGTTGTAGCACTTTAGATTGCACACAGCTGCTCTGAAAGTCCATATCTTTCCACAGAAGTACAACACCAAGTGACACAACTTGAAGATCTTTTCCCATCAGAATTTATCAGTGTAGCAAAGACACTGAACTGTCGTAGTAATGTTCCATGTTTTCATTTTGGCAGTACATTAGGTACACCAAACAGTGGGACCATAATAACGTCTTCATTGCTCACGGTGGTGGACAGCATGTCGTGTCAACACCACACTCTTACAAGGCACACCAACGTAGAATTAGTGCAAAACCAAATATAGTGCTCCATGATCACTAGGATAAACAGGACAAATGGACATTGCAGTAATTCAGGGTAGTTAGCTCATAAGGTGAAGGACATCAAGTCACATAATATTGACAATTACAGACTTAATTAGTAGTTTGTGGCATTCATAGCCCAGTTATTGAACATTTCTGTACCAAGTATGTAGTATTACAGAAAAATGTTCATTAATTGTTGTACATAGAATCAGTAGCCTTCTTTTCCTGGTTACAAAGCATTATGAAATAATCGCATTCTTTTCAGTTACAGAGTATAATTAAGAATCAAGAAAAATGTTCATTGATTGTTTTACATAGAATCAGTAGCCTTCTTTTCCTGGTTACAAAGCATTATGAAATAATCGCATTCCTTTCAGTTACAGAGTATAATTAAGAATCATTAACCTTCTCCTAATTACAGTTAATTAATCATTTGTCATTCCAATAATAATCATTAGCCTTTTCCTAATTACAGTTAATTAATCATTTGTCGTTAATTAATCATTTGTCTAATTACAGTTAATTAATCATTTGTCTAATTACAGTTAATTAATCATTTGTCGTTAATTAATCATTTGTCTAATTACAGTTAATTAATTAATCATTTGTCATTTCAATACAGTAAGAATTATTAGCCTTAATTAATTACAAAGCATTATTAAACAGTCACATTCTTTTCTGGTTACAAAGTATCAACATTGGAAACAAGAGCTAATCAATGGCATAATTAATCACAATTCTTCAAGTGACAATTATTGGCACTCAGTGGCCAGCAAGTATTGAATAGAATCATCATTCAGTATTATTCAGGTTATTACGAAGTCATTATTAAAAATCAGTTAATTACAGTCAAATCATTAATAATCACAGGCATTATACGTAGTATCATTATAACAAACAGTGGCAGTTATTAGCTAGTGACAAAGCATTATTTTGAATATAGTCTCATTAAGAGGTCATTACTCAAGTGACATGCTATTCAGTGTTGATCAGTATTATTCAGAATTATCATAAACTAGTGACATTATGTGGGACTGGTAATACATTTTTTTGGTAGCAATGCATTGCGTTGGGATCGATAATTAATTGCTGAGGCATAATACTTTTTGCTTTTGACCTATTGCTGCAAATGAGGATAGGTAACGTCATTCGTCATGAGTCAGCTGTAGCAAGATTATGTAACAAGGCAGTACATGTGATCACATTTATAAATGATAAACACAAATGGGTAAAAAATATAAAAATGCAAGTACTAGAACAGGTATAATAAGTAACAGGTTTAGTAAGTGTCATGAAAAACTTCTCCTGGAAAAAAAAATACAAAAACGGATTATTGACCTGAAAGAAGAAACGCACACTATGCTGAAAAGTAGTGAACTTCGAATTAACAGGCAGTGAAGTGTGTATAAAATGTGTTCCATAGCTGTCCTTTCCAAAACTTTCAGTCATCCTACTATGCAATGTAACACCTGCTGTCAAAGCAAACTGCAACAAATACTTAAATAACTACGTAGCATAAATACATTACTTCAACATTATCCTCATCTGTAAAGAAAAAAAACTTCATTATCCATATCATCATAACCTCACCATTATCATCACCTGTAAAGAAAAACTTCATTATTCATAATACCATATCCTTCATCATTATTCATCAGTATTCATTATCATCTGCAAAAAATCACTTCATTACTCATTTCATAACTATTCCTTATCTCTAGCATATTTCATCACTAAAACTAAGATGTGTAGTTCAGTCTGACAGCCTGCATCAATCACCTTGTATTCTGAAAGAAAAAATTAGTTAAGACTGCTATTCTGTGATGAGTATAGTATAGTCTTGTTAATGCTTGTTAATCCTGATCCCTTTACTCTTCCTCATAAAGTTATTGCATCTCCTTTCGTTTATTCCGTAGGTGAAATTCCCATTTATGTTAAATTTATTTCTTAGAATCATCATTCCTTTCTGAAATTGATGAACAAAGATTAATGTCCTGCATTTAAATCATATACCCTCTAGATAATGACTGGTTTATGGTAACATAATTAACCCTACAGCATAACATGACAGAAAACGTAATATGTCCAAGACATTGACAGTGTTCGGATGCGAAAAAATGTACACAGAATAATACAATGCAGTAGCAAAAGGAAAAATGTAAAACAGTCACGATGTTGAGATATCATAGGGCAAAAAAAAAAAAAAAATGTCAAAGTCGACTGGTGTGTGTTATATCTTAATTATTTCACAGTGCATATAAACAAAACTGGAATACAATCGTACATAAAAAGACAAAATGTGACGTTCGTTGTGTTCAGCTTGTATGTAGTGTAGTTAATCGAGGCGAGAATTAAAGACTTTAATGGAGAGAGAATTTGATAAAATTAATACGTCATTACATAGAATTGCATAATTGTTCATAAAATACGTAAGTTCATTTGGAAAAATATGCACGGTCTGATGTGTAACGACAAGAAAAGCGACCTGCTAACCCTACCTTGCCGGGCACTTGCCAAGAAAAAATACGATAATCATCAGTAATTAGTCACGTGAAATAATTGCATTAGTAAATGGCATCATAGTGTGTTGAATCATACAGTGGTTTCACTCAATAAACGGTTTAATGTTTGAGATATGGTGATTGCCTTTCGATTTTCTGGTTCTCAAAGTTTCGACGTGTACAACATTGGGGTGAGGAATGCTGCGAATCCGATATGGACCTGCGTATAGAAGTTCAAATTTACTGCACTTACCTTTTAATTTGCTGGATAAATAGTGTGAACGTACTAGTATCTTCTGTCCAACGTGAAAGTCGCGGCGTGTACAAACCTGTTTTTGCTGTCTTCTCCGGCGCTCTGCGGCACGTTTGATGTTGTTCAGCGCAATGTCAATTATTTCGTGGTGTCGTAGGCGACGACTTTTGGGAAATTCTATTAATTCTTTAATTTTGTTCGGTGGTTCAACGTTTTTCAGTATAACAGACGGAGATAGCATAGTGGATTCATTTGGAATGGAATTAATTACATCTTGGAATGAGAGTATGTGTGTATCCCAATCAATATGTCTTTTGTGGCAGTATATTCTACACAGTTTACCAATTTCCTTCATTAATCTTTCACAGGGGTTCGAAGAAGCATGGTACTTGGATATATAAATCGGAGAAATGTTTCTGGCTCGTAACATGCGTGTCCATACGCTACTACGAAATTGAGATCCATTGTCAGAAATTACTTTCATTACATGCCCTACATGAAATAGAAAATGTTTTACAAATGCTTTCGAAACAGTTTTAGCAGTAGCTTTGCGTAATGGAGTGAAAGTAACAAATTTTGAAGTGAGCTCAACAGCGACAAAAATGTAGCAAAAACCTCTGTTAGTTCTGGGAATCGGACCAAAAATATCTACTGCGGCCATGTGTCTTAATTTAACAGGTATAATGGGATATAAAGGAGGAATATGTGAAATGGTGTCTGATTTAGCTTTCTGGCAAATTTTACAAGACGCTAAAACTCGTCGTATACGTTTCTCCATGTTGGCAAAATAACAGTTCTGTCTCAGTATAAGAAAACATTTTCTTGCTCCGTAATGTGCGTAACTTAAATGAGTGTACCAAATTAGTTTGTTAACCAGTTCGTCAGGAATGCATAATAACCAATTGTTGCTGTCAGGATGAGAGCGGCGAAACAGAATGTCATTGCGTACAGTGTAGTGGTTTCTAATCGTAACATTATTCTTATCTTGCCAAAGCTGTTTAATTTCTTTCCACACATTGTCTTTGTTTTGTTCTTGTGCTATGTCCTGTAATGACGATGAAATAAAGTTTTCAAATGCGACTTGCTGAATGTACATGACACTGAAATTTGTTTTGCAGAAGTTGGTTGCTACGTCTTGCTGATTGTTGCCGAGAGAACGCGATAGTGCGTCTGCTATAACATTTTGTGTACCGGGAATGTGAACTATTGTAAAATTAAATTCTTGTAAGTAAAGTTTCCATCTGCTTAATCTATCATGCGTGAATTTGGCCGAAAGTAAAAATTGTATCGCTCTGTGGTCTGTGTAAACGGTGGTATGTCTGCCATAAAGAAAGTGCCGAAATCTCATAAAAGCCCATACAACACATAATGTTTCAAGTTCTGTAACAGAATAGTTTCGTTCAGCAGGTGACAGAATACGGCTTGCAAATGCGATGTTTTTAATTACTGTAGAACCATCTTCTTCAATTTCCTGGAAAATGTGTACGCCTAAAGCGGTGTTGGAACTGTCGGTAGCAATGGAAAAATTTCTAGTAAGATCTGGGTGCGATAAGAGTGGAGCATTCAACAGAGCATTTTTCAAATAACATTCTCGTGAGCAAAATTCTGCGTGTCAAAAGTAATGTTTGCGTTACTGTAATATAAAACCTGAACTGTGTCTGGTGAAAATCTATCGTATGTGTTATTATTTACGGGAGAATGTTGTGGCATATCCACTATATGAACTGCTCTGTTATTTCTTACTGACGTATTACGCTATAGATGACACCTATTGTCTGTTTCATTCATCACAATATGTTGTTGCTGGTGTTGTTGCTGCTCATAAGATCGATTGTTATTAAATGTACGCTGAAAATTGTGCTCATCATTTTTTTTTACGTCTGTCATGATAGTAATTTCTACACGGCGCATTGCGATACGAGTTGAAATAGTGTGTTGTCTGTACGTAGTTGTTTCTTTGCTGCCATGCGTTACCATTTGTTGGAGCTGGGACTATACGTGCACGCGGCGAAACATTAAAGTTTGGTTGACCTTGCAGACTGCATTGTTGGTTAGATATGCTAAGCGGCTGACTTTCATGCTATTGTGGTGGAAAACGTCTATTGTTACAAAAATGTGGTTCCGATTGCTCAAAATTTTATACATACTGATGATTACGATTTTATCCGTTATTAAAATTACGGTGGTAGTTGTCATTACGGGAGTGCCTACTGAAAATTGTCACATTCGGTAAAATATTTGTCATATCGGGTTTTCATTACTCGTTTCTTAATACTAGATAGAGCAATAGTTAAAGAGCAGTTTTGATAGATATAAAGGATAGTAGAAGAGAAGGCAGCAGTGCAGAAAACTAAAGATGAAACAGCACTACTACAGCTCGGGGCCCTATGCTCGCTACGGCACATATTCATTAAAGCGTAATGAATCCCCTGAGGTCAATTACGCACTGCAAATCAATTTTAGCTTTTGCGTTGCAGGAAATGGCGGTAAAATTCCAAAGGCAAATTGTTGTATCCGTGCTAATTCAAATTTCCTCATTACAGGCAATGCTGATGAAAATGCAATAGCAAATTGTCGCATCTGGTTCAAAGCTAGTTTCTGCATTACAGGTAATAGCGTTGAAAGTACAAAGGTAAATTGTCGTATACAGTGCAAAGCGTGTACCTGTACGCTGTCATTATTAAATTCCTTAGATTTTCTTACAAATGCAAATTGCTCGAAATCTACGTTCTCGTCACTTAGTTTGATAATACGTTCAGGTTTGTGTGAAAGTCTGTTTGTCTGTGTGATTTCGGATTTCAAGTTGCGTAGCTTTTCAGATTTTAAGTCGCGTGGCTTTTCGGATTTTAAGTCGCGTAGTCTCTGTAAATTGTTCACATTATACACGCTGCGTGAGTCAGACAAATGCTCGCAACGTGGCGGATTCTGTGACGTATTGGTGACTGAAATAGTTTTCAACTCTGTTACTGTAACACTTTTGTCGATTTGGTTGATCTGTCGTGCAAATTTCTCGCCAGCTTCCGTATTCGGAGTGTGTGAAACTTCCACTGACTCTAAATTAATTTCGTCGCGAATCTGTACTTCGTTTTTAGGGCATCGTTTATTGACTGCATTAATTTCGTGTATCAGTGTTGCGTTTGCTGAACATTGTTCAGTGACTGCATTAATGTTGTCTTTATGTGATTCTGTTGTGCCTACACGTGTGATATTTAATTCTTGTGCAACAGTGCCAACTTCTTTATTACTGTTTTTAGCACAAGCCTCAGTATCCTCACGTAATTGTTCTTTAACGTCCTGGCATTGCACGGTAATAGCTGTATTCTCTTCACTAACTTGTCTGCTCCGTTCGTTAAGGTTGTCTTGTTTTTCGTTCGTCAGTTTGAAACTTTCATTAATTGTTTCGCTAGGTTGTTTGTAATGGTTGTCGACACTTTCATTTAGTTGTTTGAAATAATTAATCATCATTTCCTTCTGCTGTTTGAAATCTTCAATAAGTTCGTTCCTAAACTGTAGCATTATTGCCCTAAATTGATCCAAAGTAACATTACCTACTTTATTCTCAGTACTGTTTGATGGTGTATCTGAAATTGTCTTGTTTTGCGTGACCATTTGGTCATTCTGTAATTTACAAAAACGTTTCTCACTCGAGTCCGTCGTATTTTCGGTACACTGACCACTTTCATTAGACAAATTTGTCTGTTCGTCACGAGAATTTTTCAAACCGGGTGTGTTAGGCTGGGCAGCGCTCATTACAATATAGCGTTCTGCGTCATCAATTGTCGTCAAATTAACAGACGAGACAATTGAGTTCGTTTGTTCATTATGAGGGTAAAAGTCATCACTAGTGGTTGGAATGCACTGATTGTTAGTGAACGCAGGATTGTCACAATTACTATCGGTCACGCTGTTTAAGTCGGTAATTTCGTTCATAATACCTCGCGATACACTATTCACAGTCTTTCGCGGCATTTTTGCAATAGTCACAATTATTCACAAAACAAATGAGCACAATGCAAAAGCAACACACAAATACAACAGAGCAACAAATTGTCGTTGACCTGTAGAAAGAAAGTCACAAGTTAATAAAAGCGTAGCGCCAAATCCTAATTATACTTAAGCAAATAAGAGCAGATATCTGACTGTCGCTCAAAAGACTCTCAACGAAATACGATCCTGGACTGGGTGTCGCCAAGTGTAACCTCCCCACCGCAATTTTAAAAGAAAGAAAATAGACAATACTTAATAGAAATGGGGAGCCAAGTGTAACCTCCCTACAAAAATTTTAAAAGAAAAGGACGATACTAATTAGAAATGCTGATGGACATGGCTCTATGCGTAACCTGCCCACAATGAAATGTACTGACAATGGCAACAAAAATGTGAAATTCGCAATCTGACTCAAATATAAATTCCTCATGAAAAATTAAAGTCCATTCAGTGATAAGAAAATTTAATTAAACCGAAATATCGGTCTTTGGCCCTGTGTAAAACAATCAGAATTAAAGTCTTACCTCAGAATAAATGGATGTCACATATCTGCTCTTGTTGTTGCGCACCGCTTGGAGGAACTGCATTGCAAATAATAATATTCTCTCTTTTTTTTGTGATTTTAGTGGAATTTTTCTTCAAAAGAAGTGGAATGAAATGGGAAGTGCAACGAAATCTTGAGTTCAATAAAAAATTAAATTTTTGAGAAAATGCTTTTGAAATAAAAAAAATTATTATTGGGAGACTTGTTGGAGAATAATTACAATAAATAAAATTTTCATTATCTAATGATTATATTAATTAACAGTATACCTTATTCCTCATCTTGACCAGTGTTGCCGACCGCCTACATCACACAACCGCACTGGGCTGCTACTACTGACCGACCGCTCTGCATGACGACTACAGACTGAGTTCTGCTCTCAACTAGACAGAGCTACAGACTCGCAACGACTGAACTGACAGACTCGCAACGACTGACTACCAACACACTGAGAACCGCTCGCAACACTCGCGCGGTCAAGCGCATACTCTCTGGTCACAGATGCTACAATGCCTCGCCATCGCTGCTGCGTTACATACGTGTTTCAGGGATTGGAATTATTATATTCTTCTGGAAATCTGAGGGTATTTCGCCTGTCTCATACATCTTACTCACTAGATGGTAGAGTTTTGTCATGACTGGCTCTCCCAAGGCCGTCAGTAGTTCTAATGGAATGTTGTCTACTCCGGGGGCCTTGTTTCGACTCAGGCTTTCAGTGCTCTGTCAAACTCTTCGCGCAGTATCGTATCTCCTATATCATCTTCATCTACATCCTCTTCCACTTCCATAATATTGTCCTCAAGTACATCGCCCTTGTATAGACCCTCTATATACTCCTTCCACCTGGGTGGTTTCATGATTTTGGAAGGCACAATGGATCAAGACGATGTCCACCCGTTTTCCCCATCACGATGGCATCTACCAGCAGGACCATGCAACATGCCACACAGCTCACAGTGTACATACGTAGTCTGAAGAGCACGGGAATGAGTTTACTGTACTTCACTGGCCACCAGTCTCCCCGGACTTAAATCCAATCGAGAATCTGTGGGGCCATTTGGATCGGGGCACGGCTGTACATCCCTGACGGCGCCTTCCAGAACATCACTGACTCTCTTTCTGAACGTCTCTCTGTGGCGCTGCAAAAGGTGATTATTCAGTCTTTTGACAAGTGGTCACGTTAAAGTGTACAGACAGTGTAAGTCTTCTGTCAGTAAAACACAGTTTTTGTTTCCCCTTCCCCAAAACATTTTCTATGTGGCGATTTCAATTAAAATTGTACGTAACTGTAATATTTAGGTACCTACCTGAAGCTGGCCGCGGTGGCCGTGCGGTTCTAGGCGCTTCAGTCCGGAACCGCGTGACTGCTACGGTCGCAAGTTCGAATCCTGCCTCGGGGATGATGACCTCAGATGTTAAGTCCCACAGTGCTCAAGAGCCATTTGAACTTACCTGAAACCGACAACCTTTATATTTCTTGATTTTTAGTAGCAGCTGATTTAAACAGAATTTGTTTTAGTACTAGCGTGGAGAAACTTACACCTTTAATTGGTCACGGCGAATTACCACTTTTTGCAGATTGTTTTGTAATTGTTTTTTATCTAATTTTACTAGACAGTAAACGATAGCGTCATCTTGTTATAAATATTTCAGATTATTGTTAAGGCTTTTGGCAAGTTTTATCGACTGTTTATAAACTGTTATAATGCTGGGTAAAACTCTATTTTTTCTCCTGTTTCAGATGATACAAGAAACAACGACAGCGGCGCACGATAGAGTGACGTAACGAACCACCACAGAGATGATTCTGCGAGAGCTCGGCCGGGAGGGATTACTGGAAAATAAAATCCGGGACAGACCCGGAGTGCCCACTCGTTTCAAAAAACGCGGCAGGGGAGACGTCGGCGGACGCAAATAGGAGGAGACGGCGCGACTGCCCTTCGGGCGTGGCCTCCGCCGGGCGGGGAGCAACAAGCCGTTCCCAGGCCTGCGTCACTTCCGGTTGCCACCACCCGGCGTAGGACACGGGCGCGGGGCAGCCGCGCCGTACGCTTTTATTTGTGTTTGCCGACCTCGCCTGTGCTGTGCTTTCTGGACCGAGCGCGGAACACCGGATCTCTCCCGGATTTTATTTTCCAGTAATCGATTCGCACCACTGATGTACTCTTCGTATCGACCGCACAGCACTGTAATGTTTTTCTGTTGGTCTGAAGTGTCTCACAAGTAAAGATTGTCTGATGGGAAAAAATCTTGACATGAAGTTTACGTAATTACACCGTTACCTTCAACTCCTTCCTCAAGAAACATATGATGTTCAAAATGGTTCAAGTGGCTCTGAGCACTATGGGACTTAACTTCTGAGGTCATCAGTCCCCTGGAACTACTTAAACCTAACTAACCTAAGGACATCACACACATCCATGCCCGAGGCAGAATTCGAACCTGCGACCGTAGCGGTCGCGCGGTTCCAGACTGTAGTGCCTAGAACCGCTCGGCCACTCCGGCCGGCCAAACATATGAAGTCAGAGTAGGACGCATCTAGTAGATGACCTAAGAAAATTCGTAATACGACAAATTAGAAAATAATACGTGATCATGGTACCTCATCCCTGCGAATTCAAATATGCATATAAATAATTCATTTGAAAATGTAAAATCTCAAAAAAATATTTTCTTTTGAGCCAGCATTGATCCAATTTAGAAATTTTCTATTGGAAATAGGACCATTGGTTATTTTAAATTTTACAATAGTGTGAATGAGGAAAACATTAAAACTCAGAGTGCCGGCGGGAGTGGCCGAGCGGTTAAAGGCGCTACAGTCTGGAACCGCACGACCGCTACGGTCGCAGGTTCGAATCCTGCCTCGGGCATGGACGTGTGTGATGTCCTTAGGTTAGTTAGGTTTAAGTAGTTCTAAGTTCTAGGGGACTTATGACCACAGCAGTTGAGTCCCATAGTGCTCAGAGCCATTTGAACCAAAACTCAGAGTAAGAATACCTAGCAACATTTAACACTGCAATACTTCTTTCTTCATTGGCACCATCTTGAAGAGACATTTTCCAACCACACCATGACTGAAAATGAAGTTCGCTTCGATATGCATTGCTTCGAAAATTGTAGCTATGTACATTCAGCTCTTGCGGACTGACACAAAAAGTTTATTGTTACCAGTCACTATTTATCTATTTTCACGTTTCGTAGGTTTAAACATCCATCATCAGGTGGATTTAACTGGCGTAATATGGTATGTATGTAGCCGACATCGGGGAACATCAGTTTCGATTCCGTAGAAATGTTGGAACACGAGAGGTAATACTGACCCTACGACCTATCTTAGAAAATAGATTAAGGAAAGTCAAACCTACTTTTCTAGCATTTGTAGACTTGGAGGAAGCTTTTGAAAATGTTGACTGGAATACTCTCTTTCGAATTCTGAAGGTGGCAGGGGTGAAATACACGGAGCAAAAGGCTATTTACAATTTGTACAGAAAGCACAGAAAGGCAGTTATAAGAGTCGAGGGGCACGAAAGGGAAGCAGTGGTTGGGAAGGGAGTGAGACAGGGTTGTAGCCTGTCCCCGATGTTATTCAATCTGTATATTGAGTAAGCAGTAAAGGAAACAAAAGAAAAATTCGGAGTAGGAATTAAAATCCATGGAGGAGAAATAAATAGTTTGAGGTTCGCCGTGACATTGTAATTCTGTCAGAGACAGTAAAGGACCTGGAAAGGAGGATATAAGATGAACATCGACAACAGCAAAACGAGGATAATGGAATGTAGTCGAATTAAATCGGGTGATGCTGCGGGAATTTGATTAGGAAATGAGACACTTGAAGTAGTAAAGGAGTTTTGCTATTTGGGGAGCAAAATAACTGATGATAGTCGAAGTAGAGAGGATATAAAATGTAGACTGGCAATGGCAAGGAAAGCGTTTCTGAAGAAGAGAAATTTGTTAACATCAAGCATAGATTTAAGAGTCAGGAAGTCGTTTCTAAAAGTATTTGTATGGAGTGTAGACATGTATGGAAGTGAAACATGGACGATAAATAGTTTGGACTAGAAGAGAATAGAAGCTTTCGAAATGTGGTGCTACAGAAGAATGCTGAAGATTAGATGGGTAGATCGCATAACTAATGAGGAGGTACTGAACAGAACTGGAGAGAAGAGAAATTTGTGGCACAACTTGACTAGAAGGAGGGATCGGTTGGTAGGGCATATTCTGAGGCATCAAGGGATCACCAATTTAGTACTGGAGGGCAGCGTGGAGGGTAAAAATCGTAGAGGGAGACCAAGAGATGAATACACTAAACAGATTCAGAAGGATGTAGGCTGCAGTAGGTACTGGGAGACCACAACAACAACATGTGTTGTGCTAATACTTTCGAATAACGTGTGGCTCTGTCTCCAGTAGTTACAGGCTCCTCTTCCTGTCGCGTTACACCACGTGCGCTATCGTACTTTGTAAAGACTAAAGGGAGAGCAAAGATGCACCTACAATAATTTTTCTGTTGGTCACACTCTGGCACAGCCTTGTAGTGTATAATCCCTAAACTTTATATACTCGATCAAGTCCTTCTTTTATTATTTGTTGCATAGTTTACAAAACCAGTTGCTTGTACCATTCATCGACACTACCTTGGCAGGGAAGTCATTCTTTGATAGTAGTTTTGTGTATTATGTAAAAAAATGAAAAAATAAAAAAAACACCAGTTGTCTCCTTGCAGAATCCACGAGTCATGGTCATGCATCTCGCTGCTCGGCAAAAGGCTTGTTATACTCAGGCAGCAGGCTCGCTGCCGGCACATCACTACTTCCTGATCGCACAGATGCCTCGTATCTCGGCAAGAACCATTACTCTGCGACTGTCTACAGCCTTGTTTAAGTGGATTATCTGCAGCGTATGCAGCAAAAATTATGCTATGCATCATCCTACAACATTAACAGTTGTTGGTTCACGCTAAAAAGGTGGTTACTGACAACGAGAAAGTAGAATGGGTATGAATGCAACCTTTTAATGTAGACAGTATACACTGAAGATACTGCCACAAGTTCTTACAACAGCTCAAAAATTACCGAGAGACAATTACGAACCTCGCAACCTATTTCCCAGTATTTTCGAGACTAATTTAAAATATGAGGATTAATTAGAAATTCTAATGTTATTTCTGTCGAACAATGATTTGTAGACCATCTACTTTACATACTACTTCTGCCGTTTATAGATTTTCCTGCTGATGTTTCAACGAAATAAAAACTGTAAATTAGATGAAACAATGTAACCAATTCCCACAAAGTACTGTATCTAACATTAGCCATCATCAAGTGACATAACCAACGTGCCTCTGGTCACTGACAGCTTTGCATTAAAAATCGGTTTAAACAGGTATCTGTTTAAAACCGCCACTTGTAACTACAATCATGCTCATAAATTAAGGGTAATGCTGATACATGCTGAAACAATGCTCTGGTGGGCGGTTTGAGGGTTTAAATCACCTCGGGGTATGACCATACGTTGCATTTGACCTGCGGTCGTCGCACGGTGGCGCTGGCAGCAGTCCACATACTCAGAGGTGCGTTGCTGCATGTCTGAGTACGGTGCATCGAGTAAGTGTGCAGACTTTTCAGACGTGCTAATGGTGACTGTGTGTTGAAAATGGCTCAGAGAACACATACTGATGACGTTATGAGGGTTAGAATACTAGGGTGACTGGAGGCTGGTCAAACATAGCAGGTCATAGCACGGGCCCTCCGTGTACCACAAAGTGTGATCTCAGGATTATGGCAACGATTCCAGCAGACAGAAAACGTGTCCATGCGCTACAGTACGGGATGTCCACAGTGCACAACTCGACGAAAAGACCGATATCTCACCATCAGTGCCCGCACACGACCACGGAGTACTGCAGATAGCCTTGCTCGAGACCTTACTGCAGCCACTGGAACAGTTGTCTCCAGACACACAGTCTACAGACGACTGAACAGACATGGTTTATTCGCCCGGAAACCTGAAAGGTGCATTCCACTGACCCTTGGTCACAGGAGAGCCCGTAAAGCCTGGTGTCAAGAACACAGTACATGGTCATTGGAACAGTGGTCCCAGGTTATGTTCACCGACGAGTCCAGGTATAGTCTGAACAGCGATTCTCACCGGGTTTTTATCTGGCGTGAACCAGGACCCAGATACCAACCTCTTAATGTCCTTGAAAGGGACCTATATAGAGGTCGTGGTTTGATGGTGTGGGGTGAGATTATGATTGGTGCACGTACACCCCTGCATGTCTTTGACAGAGGAACTGTAACAGGTCAGGTGTATCGGGACGTCATTTTGCACCAGTATGTTCGCCTTTTCAGGGGTGCAGTTGACCCACGTTCCTCCTGATGGATTATAATGCACGGCCCCACCGAGCTGCCATCATGGAGGAGTACCTTGAAACAGAAGTTATCAGGCGAATGGAGTGGCCTGCCTGTTCTCCAGACCTAAACCCCCTGGAGCACGTCTGGGATGCTCTCGATTGACGCATCGCTGCACGTCTTCAAACCCCTAGGACATTTCAGGAACTCCGACAGGCACTGGAGCAAGAATGGGAGGCTATACCCCAGCAGCTGCTCAACCACCTGATCCAGAGTATGCCAACCCGTTGTGCGGCCTGTGGACGTGTACATGGTGATCGTATCCCATATTTACGTCGGAGTACGTGCACAGGAAACAGTTGCGTTTTGTATCACATGTGTTTCAGGACGGTTTTCTCAACTTATCACCGATACCGTGGACTTACAGTGTGTTTGTGTCGTCTATGTTCCCTATGTGCCTATGTTATCAGCGCCAGTTTCGTGTAATACCACGTTGTCTGGCACCACATTCTGCAATTATCCTTAATTTAAGAGCATGAGTGTATCATAACATTAGTGTCTGCATATTCCGGGAACAGGCTGTCAGTCTACAAAGTGATAGCTTACAGTCACATGACTCATTCTAGAACATTGATCAAGTGTATAGCATCGATACTTACAGTACACGTGTTCGCCCACTGCTTGAATACTGCTCACCGGTGTGGGATCCGTACCAGATAGGGTTGATAGAAGAGATAGAGAATATCCAACGGAGAGCAGCGCGCTTCGTTACAGGATCATTTAGTAATCGCGAAAGCGTTACGGAGATGACAGATAAACTCCAGTGGAAGACTCTGCAAGAGAGACGCTCAGTAGCTCGGTACGGGCTTTTGTTGAAGTTTCGAGAACATACCTTCACAGAGGAGTCAAGCAGTATATTGCTCCATGCTACGTATATCTCGCGAAGAGACCATACCATGAGAATAAAATCGGAGAGATTAGAGCCCACACATAGGCATACCGACAATCTTTCTTTCCACAAACAATACGAGACTGGAATAGAAGGGAGAACCGATAGAGGTACTCAAGGTACCCTCCGCCACACAACGTCAGGTGGCTTGCGGAGTGTGGATGTAGATGTAGATACCAAATAACACTATTGGCAGACCCCGGAAGTGTGCAAAATGTTCAAATGTATGTCAATTCCTAAGGGACCGAACTGCTGAGGTAATCGGTCCCTAGACTTACACACTACTTAAACTAACTTAAATTAACGTGTGCTAAGAACAACACACACACACACACACACACACACACACACATGCCCGAAGGATGACTCGAACCGCCGGCGGGAGGGGCCGCGCAATCAGTGACATGGCGCCTCTAACCGCGCGGCGGAAGTAAACAGAAAATGTCAAGACCAAAGTCGCATATATGATCCATGATAGAGCATTATAGAAATGCAGAAAAATCTGAAGTGGCAGGTTCTTGAGGTTAGATGCAAACTCTCCCTCGCAGGACTCCTTAAAAAAGTGTTAAGTGGTAGTATTAAGTGAGGAACCTAGAACGGGCATTCAAATCAAAACAGAACACCTGCCACGACGCGACTACAGAATGGATCCATTCAAAAATAACAACCACACACGTTAAGACATTTATCACAGTTGGAGACGAAACGATCTATTATTGTTTCAGAGAGCGCAGATAGCTACTAATGGATCCATAACCGCACCCACTTCTACACTTCCTCATACGACTGAAACCCACGTGCACGTGCGTCTTTCTTCGGTTTGCCAAAGAACTGAAAACCACGCAGTTCCGGGCTGGACAGAGGATGTTATAGTGTTTCGCAAACAAACTGCTGAAGCACAGACTTAGCCTGATTAGCAGTGTAGGAGTGGGCACTACTGTGCAACAGGATGATTCCCTCTTAAGCGTTCCTGGGCAAGTCTCAGTTTTCGCAAAGCGTCGTCATAGCGGTGTGCATCGGCCGTAGTTTCACGCTCCAGGAATTCGATAAACAGAGAACCGCTGCAGTCAAAGAAGAAACTCATCAGGACCTTACCAGAACTTGTGCGAACAAATTTGGATCTTTTTGGTGGGGGAGATGTGGGATGTCTCCACTTCTGGCTTTGGTGTAAGCACTCGAGTTGTAAGAATGCTGTCGGACTGAACTATCCTACTGCACAATAGCGCCCACTCCCACACAGCCAATCATACGAATGTTACAGATCAGCAATTTGGACGGTAAATGCTATAACATCCTCTGTACTCCCCAGATCTTTCACTGTGTGATTTCCACATCTTTGGCGACCTGAAGAAAGACATTTGTGGATGTCAGTTTCAGTCAGACAAGGAAGGGCAAGAGTGGATGTGTTTGTGGATCTGTCAGCGGCCGACCATCTTTTATGAAACAGGAATTGTTCGTCTCATCTCCCAGCGGGATAAATGTCTTAACAAGTGTGGTAATTACTTTTGAATGCAACCAGTCCATGCTCCTCTTGTGGCGGACGTTCGGTTTCCATTTGACTCCTCATAGGAAGCTACCACGGTTCCCTAGATATTACTCTTGCACTGATTGTGAAGATTAGATTAATCCAATCGCAGCCCACACAGAGCATTTAAGAAGTCAATTTCCCACGCTACGTTCGCGGCTGGAATGGAAAGAAACTTTAATATCTGGTACAACTGGAAGTATCCTCTAGCCTGCACTTCATCGTAATTTCCAGTATATGGATGTAGATTGAGATGCTGAAGTTGATTTGTGGTGTGCGAGAAACCACACAACGAGGCGCAGCCAAACAGAGCACTATTAGAGTTATCTTGAAGCGGCTAATCATGGCTCAAGATTCAGCATGGGCGGCGGCGACTGCTGATCCAAATAAAAACCAGGTTGATATTACTGCGTGGTGAGGATCGTAGCGAGATGTCGGTGAGGAACGACCAGCAAGGTGGCACCATGAACACCCTGTAACTCCCCGTTGAATCTGTGATTAGCACACTCAGGGACACTTTAGCCCCTATGAAGTATTGTCTCAATCTGGGTAGATGTAAGGTTGTGTAGAATGAGAATATAGCGGCAGCTTTAATGAATTTATTGGAGTTTGTACAGAGAAGTAGGAAGATGCACAGCAAAATGTCAGAGTGGCAGACACAGCTCAGGACCGTGTGGAGCTGCCTCTGGAACCCACTAGAGCAGCCTGGAAGGTTCCAAGCTAGGGGCACCAGGCTATTGGGTTCAAGGCTAGGGGGTTCCAGGCTGTGGGGCTCCAGGCCTGCGGGGCTCCAGGTTTGGGGGCTCGGGGCTCCAGGCTAGGTGTCTCCGCTGGTACAGTGACGGTTGGTGCAGGCGCCGCTGTGGCCATCCGCGCGGCAACGACACACATCGCAGCCATGCGTGAAGCTGGTTCCAGGCACGCAGTTCACGCCAGCCACGTCTCGCGCTGCAACACAAATAAAACGAGGTGTCAGCAGAAAGGCAGTGTGTGCGAGCTGCCATACACTTCACTGTCCTCCAAGCACAATACAAGGATGTCCTGAAAGCAAGAGAAGATGGTACAGGTGACACAATCAAATGCCATTTGAATCCACACCCGTTTCTGGTTTAACGATGGAAGGGGCGTCAGCAGAGGAGCGATGACACATGTGCAGAGCGACGAAGAAGAGAGAGTAGCAGCAGACTGGCATGCCTGACGTTATTCGAATAGGATATGTCTTTGAGAGTTGGTCCACTGAGTGAGATGGACCGGTAGAGTATTTCACAAATGGGTAGCTAGAGAGCATCCCCCACCGTTTGTGAGGCAGGTCCTTTGTTAAAAAACGTGGTGCACAAGTGTTGCCGTTATATTCGTGTTAGTTCTGCAGAAAAATCAAACTCTTGGTTCAGGTAAGCCGAAAAGTTTTGATGAGGAGTCACTTAATTTTAGAATTAAGACTCAGTTTGCACAATATTGATGCAGTTCCTTTACTGTGAACTTGACACATTTGTGAGCATGAAACTAATCTAAAATGTCTATAGAGTTCGCTACCTAACGATAGAAGTCAAGGTGGTCCATTTCTCCCTGACAATCAGGAGAGATTGGCCAGTACTATTTGGGAGCGATGGACCAGTGTTATTTGGCAGAGATGGCATACATGTTTTGATGTGGGACAGCTGGATCACAATTACATTTAGCTTAGGTGATCATGGAAATTTAATGATACTCTGGAAAGAGTATAAATAACATGTATTGTTTTCAAAGCTGCCATTTTTCTGTTCCAAAAAATTCCAACTGATTACAAATGACTGCGTCTTGTGAGCATGGTAAATGGTCTGAATATGCGTTAATAAACACTATGGACGCTGTGCGAAACAATTTCATGGGTATCAACGCTAAATACAAGACTGCAGTAAAAAAACTATTCTAAGGGTTATATGGGACCTCATCCTTTACTGGGGACTATCAACGAACGGAAGCTTATTGATCATGTTAAGAAACTGCAAGAGCGAGGTTTCGCTTCATCTTGAGATTCAGTAAGGTGTATGGCATTTGAACTAGGAGAAAGACAAAACATACCTCATGCATTTAATAGGCAATCAAAAAAAGCCAGTTACGACTGGCTCATCTCCTTTGTTAGACGTAATCAAAATATCCTTACAAGAAAGATAGAAGGTGTGTAGGTTGATCGAGGGAAAGGGCTGAATGAAGCCACTATAAAAGTATTTCAGACTTCTTGAAAATGGCTCTAAGCACTACAGGACTTAACATCTGAGTTCATCGGTCCCGTAAGACTTAGAACTACTTAAACCTAACTAACCTAAGGACATCACACACATCCATGCCCGAGACAGGATTCGAACCTGCGACCGTAGCACCAGAGCGGTTCTGGACTGAAGCGCCTGGAACCGCTCGGCCACAGCGGCCGGAAAACTACTTGAAACTGTGATGTACGAAAACGACTTGTTTGTTAAATCGGGACACATTTACCACACAGTTGAAACGGGGCTGAAGTTGAACAACGAACCTGACAGTGTTTTAGCAAACAGAGGTTCAAGAAATGTTACTTCAGTCACATGTACGTATATGGAATTTTAATTCACTCTTTTCTTCATGTATAGCCATATTTTATGTCGTCCATCTGTCACCAATGGGTGAGATGGACCACTCATGTATATTTTCATTTTATCATATCTCTTGCATTTTAAGTGGCAGTGCCTCAGTAATATAATGTACTTAACTTTATATGACACTGTATACAAACATGCTGCCAGAAGTCAACACGTCAGTTACATACTGAGGAAAAAAGTGATCTAACTCTCTCAGGGTTGTCCTACACAACACGATGTCAAACCGACGTGTACTGGCAACATGGTCGCCAATGGAAGTGCGTGCTGTTGTCCGATATGAATGGGCACGTGGGACTAGTGTGTGAGTCATCCATGAACGCCTACAGACCGTGTATGATGAAGAGGTTGTGTCCCGTCAGACGGTTGGTCGCTGGAGCTGCATGTTCAGAGAAGGAAGGAAGAGTGTCGAGGATGAAGGTCGAAGTGAGTGATCCTCTACATCCACAAACCAACGCTGAAGTGGAGCAGGCTGTGCGACAATTCCATGGGCGTACGGCGCCGAGTTTTGCCAGAGCAGTTTCTTCAAATTATAAAATGCAATCTAGCATTTTATCTAATTCTGACCCTCCAATATGTATTGACACACACAGTGGTTACGGTTACTACAAGCCACACCACACGTTGGGAAACGGGGCCATATTTCTAGTAGTTTACTGTCGAGTTGAGATTTTCACACACAAATGTTTTATTCATATCTTACAGAAACGAGCAGTACGGCAATAAACAGCCTTTTAAACACGCCGCTAACGGCAATCAAGTAATTCATACCAATACAACAATTTTAAAAAATTTCTTTTTTTAAAAAAATAGAAGTAACAGTACGGCAATAAACAACCTTTCAAAACACGCCGCTAAAGGCAATCAAGTAATTTATAGCAATACAATAGTTTAAAAATTTAAAGAACATTAGTAAACAGGCTACTAAAGTAAATACAGAACTTTGTTAATAAAGTACGCTGAGGTAGTGAAGCTACCAACACCGCCATTAAAAAAAAAGCAAAGGTCTCAGCAAACACACGATTAGTGGCATAAAGGATTAGAGGAATTTAAAGAGGTTTTTAAGCAAAAGTGTCCTGGAATATCATTAGAACATAACAGATATGACGGACCCGTGTAAGGCGGCCATAAATCACCCACTCAGGGGTGCTCAGGCTAGGCAGAATACTGACCAATTTGAATACGCCCGTAAACATTGTAAGACGTGTATATTTCTATTGTTTATTGTCAAATCACAATTTATGAAAGATGTTTATATTTTATTAATAGGATTAAGTAGGAATAATTAATATTTGTCATGTTGGAAATAACTGTGGTAGCAGGGAATGTCTGCACCAAAATATTGTTGACAAGAGAGACCGCAAATTGATATAATTTTAAAAAAGGGCGGGAGAGATCGCGTATGGATACATTTTAAAAAAAGAGCGGGAAAGACTGCGCATTGATACATTTTGTAATGGTAGCAGGGAGTGTCTGCACCAGAAAGCATTGTTGGCAGGAGAGACCGCACTTTAGCGTTCGTAGGAAGTCAGCAGTAAGCGAGAAGTGAAGCGAGTCGGTAGCAGGTCTGAAGTGAGAGGTTGAGAGAAGCGGTGTGCCTACCAGCCACCAGTTATGATTTACAAGAGATTATAAACGGATGTACAGAGACATCAGCTAACTATTATAATAAGAGGAGCTAATATTATTGAATTAATTTTTTGAGAAACTCAAGACTACTGAAGGTATGTTTGCGCATTGCTAGTTGTAAGATTATTGTAAAAAATAAGTCCCATTTGAACGTTTGTAAAATCCTTTCATTCAGAATACAATTAACTTTTGCCAGCAATATTGCATTTCTAATTATAATCCATCCCAAAAACCATCAACGTAAAACACTGCAAAATTTTATTATTGTCAAGAAAAAGTTTAACTATGAATTACGTAACTTCAGTCAAATTAATTAAAGAATAACGACAGCTTTGGTAATAAACGCAGCCACTTATTATGAAATCCCACCAGCAGCTAAAAGAGTATAGTAAAACAGAGTAAGTATATTCATGTCGCAGTTAGATGTAGCAGTCAGATGGCGATCCAGTAACAGTAAAAAAGGTAAGGAAGAGTTTTGGGTTATTGCAGATAACGATTGAGGGCCACACGACAACGACACGTTCTATGTTTCGTCGAAATAATCCGAAAATCACTTTTAAAAAGCAGCAATTAAATTTGTATGCGAAGATTGAGAAAGAGAATAAATTTCAAAGGGGAGATTTCATTTGTTATTATTAAGCAAGAGATAGAAATCCTAAGGGAAGGTTACATAGGTTATTGTAAAAGGGAAGGTTATGCGTAACAAAAGAGATATAGAGGAGACGGGAAGGTTTCAACACAATTGCCACTCTCAGGCTAGTCAGTGCACCGACCTTTAGCCAGCGAAAACTTGTAATAAGATGGCTTAACTTGCTGACAGAATTATAGCTAACCTCGTGCAAAAACATTTCACCACACACTCCTGAATGAGCGACCACATTTTCAACCAACAAGAAGCATGAATTTACTCATAACACACGACAGAATAGCGAAACAATTAAACTGCCGAAACTACACCTCCCATCGGGCAGTAACGAGAGGAGGAGGAATGATCACTGTCTTCAATTACACCGGTGCCGGGCACAGGAAACCCGATCGCCGGAGGTCACAAGGCAGAAGAGACACTGGTTACGCAAACATATTACTTAATCATTAAACCTTCCACTAACTTAACTTGCAATTATGCTCGAACAGGCAGTACACGACCTCCGATGGCAAGGATCCACACATCCGACCGCGCACGCATCGCCAGTGTACCCAACACGCCACGGTCACGCGACAACTCGCTCTGTCATCGGAGTTCACGTCTTCTCTACAGCGTTGACGGGTAGTGACCGCTCCTTCATGTTAGGTGTCTCCTTTTTAAACTCCAGTGTTGAAACGGAGGACTTAAAGAAGCTTGTTAACGTCCCACCAAGGTGAAATGAACAGCAACTACTCGTGGGGCGATTCTGTATACAACCAACACGTGGGGAGCTCTTCCGCCAACTCGACCCGCTCGTTACACACAACCGACACACATCACATGGCGACTCGGTACAACCGACCACGCCCGGTCCGCGCTGGCGAGCCACACTGCCCTCCCTTCCCCACCAGACTCTCTGAGCGCACCACCCTAGTTCCGCGCCACCACACGGAGTTACCACCGGTCAAAGATCTCACTTCCTCCATGGCAGTTTCCCGGATCAAACGCAGATATCGATAGCAGAGGGAAAGACAACCAAGCAGCCACTTAATGACAGACAACATATCAAACAAACATGTCAGGGGAAGAAAAGAAAAACCAATGCAATTTAAACACAAGGTGTAGCACCAGTCGATACACGGCTCAGTATATATAAGTGGGGGTCGGAATTAGATAGAATGCTAGATTGCATTTCACATTTTACCTCAGCACACTAATTATTCTGAGGTGAGAAAGAACCACAAAAGGTAAGGCGGGAGTGAAAATAATCATGTTTAGTCTGCAGTTAAGACAGGACTTAAAACTTCGCGCAGAACCTGAATCTGCATTTTGTTACCTTTTAAGTTATATATATTTATTTATTTAAATTACACATGGTGAATCATAATTAATGGCGTAAACGCATACAGTTGAAAATACACGATACTATAAGGAAAAAAGTCTCAGTAAACATAGGGTCAAAATGCGTACCTTAAGAACTACGTGCAATTTTTCATCTTCGATACTGTGAAGCAAATCTCTTCTACTGCAAGTTCTTTGCTTTCCACATTTTGGGAAGTAGTAGTATGGAACAAAAACAGGCCAGCAAACATGGGCTCTAAAACGCATACCTTAAGAGCTATGAGCACGTGCTAATCTTCGCTTCTTGGATACACAACTCTTCTAATGAACAATTGCTCATAACTTTAGAGGTATACATTTTAGAGCAAATGCTTACCGGACATTTTTTCTTGTTTAGGTTCATGCTACTACTTCCCAAAATGTGGAAAGCAAGGAACTTGCAGTAGAAGACATTTGCTTCACAGTATCGAAGATGAAAAATTGCTCGTAGCTCTTAAGGTATGCATTTCCGACCGTATGTTTACTGAGACTTTTTTGTTTCTAGTATCGTGTACTTTCAACTATATGCTTTTACGTCATTAATTATGATACAGTATAGACACTCCTGGAAAATGAAAAAAGAACACACTGACGCAAGTGAATAAGACCTGTTATACTTGCACGGGGCTCTATGAGAGGGCAGCGCATTCGATGATGAAACGCGCCACACCGCGGACACACCAGGAACTGCGGTATCGTCCGTCCTGTTGCAAGTTGCTCAGCAGCTAGAATGAGATTTTCACTCTGCAGCGGAGTGTGCGCTGATATGAAACTTCCTGGCAGATTAAAACTGTGTGCCGGACCGAGACTCGAACTCAGGACCTTTGCCTTTCGCAGGAGAGTTTCTGTAAAGTTTGGAAGGTAGGAGACGAGGTACTGGCAGAAGTAAAGCTGTGAGAACGGGGCGTGAGTCGTGCTTGGGTAGCTCAGATGGTAGAGCACTTGCCCGCGAAAGCCAAAGCTCCCGAGTTCGAGTCTCGGTCCGGCACACAGTTCTAATCTGCCAGGAAGTTTCATGCTCAGCAGCTGTTCACCGCCAGAGCCAGTGGCAGCCAATTTGCCGTTGTGTACGGAGCTCCTTGTGTGTCTTCAACATTGTCAGCACGCTGCGACAGCGTGTACGTGAACCGTTCGTGCAACTACGGAGTTTGAGCGAGGGCGTATGGTGGGCCTGCGGGAGGCCGGATGGACATACCGCAAAATTGCGCAACACGTGGGGCGACAGGTCTCCCCAGGACATCGATGTTGTCGCCAGTGCTCAGCAGAAGGTGCACATGCCCGTCGACTTGGTTCCGGACAGCGGCGACGCACAGATGCACGCCAAGACGTTCGCCTCTTACGAAGTACCGTGCAGGACGGCACCGTCACTTCACAACAAATTAGGGACACTGTTGCTTCGTGGGTATCATCGAGAACCATTCGCAACCGTCTCCTTGAAGCAGGGCGACGATCCCGCGTGCAGTTATGGCGACTTCCGCTCCAACATCGCTCAGCCCGCCTCCAGTGGTGTCACGATAGGCGTTTATGGAAGGACGAATGGAGACGTGTCGTCTTCAGTGATGAGGGTCACTTCTCCCTCGGGGCCAATGACGGTCGAACACGTGTGTGGCGTCGTGCAGGGGAGCGCCAAAATCTGGAGTGTGAACGACAGAGGCACACCGGATCGATCATGGTGTGGGGAGCCATATCCTAGACTGGCCGTTCTCCATTGGTGATAGTAGAGGGAGCATAGAACAGTGAACGGTACATTGAACCCATTTTTCAACCGGTATTGTTACCGTTCATGCACCAACAAGGCGACATGCTTTTCCAACAGGACAATGCACGTCCACATGTCTCCTGTGCCACCCAACAAGCTCTTCAAGGTGTACGCCAACTACCCTGGCCAGCACAATCCCCCATGGAGCTTGTTGGGACCGGATGAAACGTCATCTTGCACTGTCTGCACGACTGGAACGGAATATGGCCCATCTGGGGTACCAGGTGGACACTGCATGGCAGGCCATTCATCAAGACTACATTCGGCACCTCTACGATCGTCTTCATTGGAGAATTGCAGCCTGCATTGTTGCAAAAGGAGGGTACACGCAGTACTAGCGCCGACAATGCACACGCTCTGTTGACTTTACTCACATGGGTAGGGCTCTGTCTTTGTTATCGTGTGTTGTATACATCCCCAAGGGCGTATCAATGAAATTTCCCTCTGCTGGGTCGACGAATTCATGGTGTTCTTTTTTCGTTTTCCAGAAGTATATATACAGGGTGTTACAGAAAGATACGGCCAAACTTTCAGGAAACATTCCTCACACACAAATAAAGAAAAGATGTTATGTGGACATGTGTCCGGAAACGCTTAAATTCCATGTTAGAGCTCATTTTAGTTTCGTCAGTATGTACTGTACTTCCTCGATTCACCGCCAGTTAACCCAATTGAAGGAAGGTGATGTTGACTTCGGTGCTTGTGTTGACATGCGACTCATTGCTCTACAGTACTAGCATCAAGCACATCAGTACGTAGCATCAACAGGTTAGTGTTCATCACAAACGTGGTTTTTCAGTCAGTGCAATGTTTACAAATGTGGAGTTGGCAGATGCCCATTTGATGTTTGGATTAGCACGGGGCAATAGCCGTGGCGCGGTACGTTTGTATCGAGACAGATTTCCAGAACTAAGGTGTCCCGACAGGAAGACGTTCGAAGCAATTGATCGGCGTCTTAGGGAGCACGGAACATTCCAGCCTATGACTCGCGACTGGGGAAGACCTAGAACGACGAGGACACCTGCAATGGACGAGGAAATTCTTCATGCAGTTGACGATAACCCTAATGTCAGCGTCAGAGAAGTTGCTGCTGTACAAGGTAACGTTGACCACATCACTGTATGGAGAGTGGTACGGGAGAACCAGTTGTTTCCGTACCGTGTACAGCGTGTGCAGGCACTATCAGCAGGTGATTAGCCTCCACGGGTACACTTCTGCGAATCGTTCATCCGACAATGTGTCAATCCTCATTCAGTGCAAATGTTCTCTTTACGGATGAGGCTTCATTCCAACGTGATCAAATTGTAAATTTTCACAATCAACATGTGTGGGCTGACGAGAATCCGCACGCAATTGTGCAATCACGTCATCAACACAGATTGTCTGTGAACGTTTGGGCAGGCATTGTTGGTGGTGTCTTGATTGGGCCCCATGTTCTTCCACCTACGCTCAGTGGAGCACGTTATTATGATTTCATACGGGATACTCTACCTGTGCTGCTAGAACATGTGCCTTTACAAGTACGACACAACATGTGGTTCATGCACGATGGAGCTCCTGCACATTTCAGTCGAAGTGTTCGTACGCTTCTCAACAACAGATTCCGTGACCGATGGATTGGTAGAGGCAGACCAATTCCATGGCCTCCACGCTCTCCTGACCTCAACACTCTTGACTTTCATTTACTGGGGCATTTAAAAGCTCTTGTCTACGCAACCCCGGTACCAAATGTGGAGACTCTTAGGCTCGTATTGTGGACAGCTGTGATACAATACGCCACTCTCCAGGGCTGCATCAGCGCATCAGGGATTCCATGCGACGGAGGGTGGCTGCATGTATCCTCGCTAACGGAGGACATTTTGAAAATTTCCTATAACAAAGTGTTTGAAGTCACGCTAGTACGTTCTGTTGCTGTGTGTTTCCATTCCGTGATTAACGTGATTTGAAGAGAAGTAATAAAATGAGCTCTAACATGGAAAGTAAGCGTTTCCAGACAAATGTCCACATAACATATTTTCTTTCTTTGTGTGTGAGGAATGTTTCTTGAAAGTTTGGGCGTACCTTGTTGTAACACCCTATATATATATATATATATATATATATATATATATATATATATATATACTTCGATGATCTGACGGGAACCGTCAGATCATCGTAGTTAAGCGCTGTCGGGCTAGGCTAGCACTTGGATGGGTGACCGTCCGGTCTGTCGATCGCTGTTGGCAAGCAGGCTGTACTCAGCCCTTGCGAGGCAAACCGAGGAGCTACTTGATTGAGAAGTAGCGGCTCCGGTCTCTGAAACTGACATATGGCCGGGAGAGCGGCGTGCTCATCGTGTGCCCCTCCACATCTGCATCCAGTGACGCCTGTGGGCTGAGGATGACGCGGCGGCTGGTCGGTACAGTTGGGTCTTCCAAGGCCTGTTCAGACGGAGCTAAGTATATATATATATATATATATATATATATATATATATATATATATATATATATACAAAGTGCAGATATATACAACACTAGCTGACCCAACAGACTTCGTCCTGTCAAAAAGATTTGTAATATGGCAGTTTTTTTGCCTACGTATTTAAAAAAATTCTCCTGAACAGAACCGTCACCCTGGTGATAGGGCGTTTTGAATAAAAAATAATTAAATAAAACATATATAAGGATTTAAAAGTAAGTAATCGCTTTATTGTTAATCATGTGAATCATAATTATTATTATTATCATTGTAGTGCTTTGTGGTATACGATGTTTTTTGTTTGATTACCTGGCGCATAGATAAACAAATCTGATGGTTTTCCAACACGGGAACAGGCAACATACAATTGACCATGTGAGAAACATGGGTTTTCTATATTAATACCACAAACACTTAATGATTGCCCCTGGGACTTGTTTATAGTCATAGCAAAAGCAAGCCGCACTGGAAACTGTAGTCGTTTAAACTCAAATGGCACATCAGTCGGAATCATTGGGATGCGCGGTATGAGAACATCTTCTCGTTTATACTTTCCTTTGAGTATAGTTGCTTCTATCACATTGTTTAGTAATTTTTTTATCGCTAACCGTGTACCGTTGCAAAGACGCGGTTGGTTGATATTTCGCAACATTATAACCACCGATCCAACCTTTAATTGAAGATTGTGAGGTGGCAATCCTGGCAAATCCAGCGAGTTTAAAAATTCCGGTGGATAGTTGACTACATCATCTTGATTAGTAGCCGAATCAACTGATTTATATATCCTCAATTCGCCTGTAATTTGTTCTTGAATTTTGAAATTTAATTCATTTACATCTATGTTTTTTGCAGCCAGTATAGCTCGTTCGCTCAACCAATCATGGTTTCTGTAATTTTGAGAAACATCTGGAAACACCTTCTGAATAAGTTCATCTTTTGATCGAGTTAACTGACAAAAACTTTGAGGAAAGTTAATGCAGCCAGTCAACATGTCTATAGGAAATTTGCCATTACCAATGTCAATGAGTTGTTTAGAGAATATGTTTCCAGATTGGTCATTTCGCAACTCGACACGCATATTCTTGCTTAAATGAAGTACTTTGACATGTTTCCACAAATTGGAGGACTTTAGACATGCATTGAGTTCATCAGCTGGCGTTGATCGTGGAATCACTGGCAATGTTTGACGAAAATCTCCTGCTAATAAAATCATTGCACCACCAAATCGGTTATTATTGCTCCGTAGATCTTTTAAGGTTCTGTCTAAAGCCTCCAAAGATTTTTTATGTGCCATCGTGCATTCATCCCAAACAATCAATTTACATTGCTGCAAAACCTTTGCCATTGCAGAGTTCTTCGAAACGTTGCAGGTTGGAGTTTCATTGCTTTGCATATTTAATGGCAATTTTAGTGCTGAATGGGCTGTTCGACCACCTTCAAGCAAAGTTGCTGCGATTCCCGACGAAGCGAGTGCAAGTGCAATTTTATTTTGTGAGCGAATTGTTGCTAATATTAATGAAATCAAAAAAGTTTTTCCTGTACCACCAGGTGCATCTAAGAAGTAAATCCCTCCAGTTTCATCATTTGTTACTTTCATAAGAGTTTCAAATACATACTTCTGTTGTTCAGTTAACAGTGGAAGATTTGTTTGAATTAATTCTTTCAAAGCGTTGAGATCATACAGTTTTTCTCGATGCAACTCTTGGTTAAAAGCGTCATGCATTGGACGATTGGGCGCGGTCAGGCCTAATTGAAATAATAGTTTGTTTGACATTATCAAGCACATGTCCTCAATTGAAATCAATGCTTCATTGTAAATTTCATCACTGATTTGTATATTTGGATTTCCCATTCTATTCCGTATTTGATACGAAATATCATCACACATATAATCTTTGTACTTGATCCACAAATCAATTGGGTTTGATGGGAAGCATGTAGATATGATTATAGAAAACAATGTTCGTATTTGATGAGCGTGTGATGATATTACAGCATCATTGAGAGTTTGCTCCCAATGAGCGTCATTTTCAAGCAATTGCAAACGTTGACAGGCTTCTCTGTAGGATCCACACAATTCACCATGAACAGTTCGTAACTGTTGGAATGATGTTGGGCCACGTACATTGACTAATAGCAGTCGTAAATAAAAACATTCATCATTGCTTGGATGTACTGAATAAATCCGGCCAATCGCATCGGTGGAATATACATCTGTATATCCTGGAACTGGTTTTCCTTGTTTCCGTCGTATAAATCTCCTTGAGGATTGATTCCAGGTATAATATTTTGGCATTTCAGAATATAGCAATGTTTGTGCGAAATGATCGTTTTGGCATGTCTCAAAAAAACTGGTTAATGTAGTAGATGGTGGCTGAGCAGCTCTTTGTACTGCGTTCTGTGCTGTAAAATACACTCTTTGTCCATTTTCTAAATGCACAGCTAAGTGAACAACAGAAGGGTGTCTCGCATGAATAGGAAAAGAAAATATTCGCCAAACTGCTTCATTACTACTGACATAGCGGCCCATTTGGTATTGGGTAACTTCATCATTGGAATTCTCTGCACCAATTCCAATCACAGCCATATCACTCCCTTTGGTTACATATTTGCAAATGTATTTAATAGATTTCACTGAATGGCAAGATTCAACGTTGATGTGTGCTTTGAATGTCTTTGATAAAATGGGTGAATATGGAACAATCCAACGATTATCTATTTCAATATCTTGTTGATTTAATTTGACAATTGTTGATTTTCCATTGTCTGCTGTCGATCTGCGACGATACAATGGATAACCGTCATTACCAGTAATTGTTTCCGATATTAATGTCCGTGGATATCGTTTTGAACATTTACCATCCATCATACACGGTGAATTTTGATTAAGAGTTCCACAGGGACCATGTATCATGTTTTTGATAACTACCTCATGCAATCCAGGATCTACTTGTACATTAGGGATTTCAGCTGATATCACTGCATCAACTTCATTTGGCCTTATCTTTTCAACCAACCAAATCAAAATGTGTGCATGTGGCAATCCTCGTTTCTGCCACTCCACAGAATACATCCAGCAGCGTGTCTCACCAAACACATTATGTTTTACGATGAAATCCATTAAAGATTTCAACTTTTGTCTAAAGACTCTGGCTGTAATATCATGACGATCAATGGGTGATTGCCCAGGGAATAACTCCTGCTTGATTTCTATCCATTGCGGATTGCATGTAAATGTGATGAACAAATCTGCTGTACCATAATGACGAACATACGACATGGCATCTTGAGCATATTCGTGCATATGCCGAGGGCTTCCGATGTATGTTGCTGGAAGAATAGTCATCCGACCGACATTCTGTGCATTTCCATCAGTATTAATTGCATCTCGAAGGTGAATATACTCTTCAGATCGGAGTTTGGTTTGATTCAACCTGATGAATGTTAATCTCTCCGTTTCAATTTTTACATACATGTCAACAACATATTTGTGATATAATCGCCGACATTTCAATATGTGATTTTCTTCATTTTCCCGAATCATTAGGCGGTATGAATAATAGTTCATTGAACTGACTTTTTTGTTGGTTTCAGAACCTGTAAATAGATTTTGTTTTAATAACATTCAAATATAAAATTAAAATACATAATATAATGACTGAGATATTATCGCCATAGCTAAATTAATATTTTAGTTACCTGTAATGGGATTTATCATTTTTATTGAGAAATCGTAGCCATCTTCACCTTGCCAAAATATAATGGGATATTGCAGTGCATCATATGAGCGGTGTGTTTCCTTTATAATTGATCATTCCGACGATGTAAAACAATATCACGGGATTCCAAGTTTTCTCCAACTACAACGATAGCAACTTCATCAATAGTTGGTGCATTAAAACGTCTTGTATGTTGACCTGCAGGTGTTTTGTCAGCTCTGATTACAATTTTGTGATTATTGGATGGCATCAGATCCAGGGCAGTTTTAAACAATATAATCAATTGATTGTGTTGATGAAATAAAGTTTGTAATTGTTCTACAATAGACCTCTTTACTAAATTGTTATGTGCACAACGCAGATCAATTTCTTGTGGTGAATTGCCCATAAAATAAATTTGCAGGAATTTGTTGTCGCTATCTGACACTGGTAACAGTGAACCTGCTCTGTGATATATTTGCCCTTGTATCTGTAAATAAAATAAAATATTATGGTGTGGTATAAATTAATGGATTGTCAGTGATCAAACTTAAATAATATTTGATCTTAAAAAGTATATATTTAGTTTGAACTAATATCTATCAAATATAAAATATAATAAAAGTGTCACTGAAACTGAATCACCATATAATATGATGACTAAGTGATATATAAGTGATTAAGAAATTGAATATTAGTGACACATCATAACTTTTGTGACAGAAAATTTTGTTCGCTAAAATAATTATGAGTAACTGCTATAATACATACCTTGAAAGTTGGCATAAAATTTTCCCGAACTACATTTGTTGCCCCAAACGAAGTCATTTGAAAGCAATTGTTATATTGTTGGATATGTGTCAAAAAGTGTATAGAATCTGTTCCTATTCCTGAAACCAATGAGTACAATGGTTCTGGTGGTGGGTCCAATGGTATCAATTTCACTTTACCATTTGCGCAACACAATCCATTGGCTTCGTTTTTGTATTTTAATGCCTTACAGTGTGAGCAAACCGAGTTCATAGAACCAATAACAACACATTGGTAGTTACTGTAGTCAATTGACACATCGTAACTGAAAGCAGCTCGATTCAAACTTGCGCGATTATTAGTTGAATGTCGCGCTCGCGCATCACGCGTTTGTGATATCCGAATTCTTTCACGTTCATTTCCGTCGTCACGTTCTTGTGCCGTACGATTAGATCGGTAATTAGCTTGGTTTGTAGCATTTCTGGTTCTTGTACCTAAATTGCTTCGTCTTATAGGAGGCATATCAAATATAAATTAGTTTTTCACTAATCACGAACTAAACAAACACTAACTAAGTAAACACTCTGCACAAAACACGAATTTGTTTCGTGTATCAGTTGACAAAAGCAAACTCAGTAGATTAGGTCACAGACAACTTTTTTTTTTTTAAATTTTATATGACTTGAAGTCAAATCCTTTTAAGCCGTACGAATTGTAACGCGATTTTTGTTTGACTGATGTAATGACGTGGAAACTGATGCATTTTATCTCGCGTGCCGAAACTAATACAAAAGAAACGCGAGTTTCGGAACGCGACATTAAACTTCTCCAACTATGTATTCTGTGCTCCAACGCACACACGCACATTGTTTTGATAGATATGATCTTTGACGTTAGGAACACACCTACATTGCTTAGACAACAGTGAGTGCTTGTAATTTAATATGAAATTTATACCATAGCAATAAAGCTCAAATTGACTACGTTTTAGTTACAAATCATTTGTATAGGAAAAAGAAAAGGGCTATTTTTAGGGTTTTTCCAGCAATAATTCTAATTTTTCTCGCCGTAACAACCATCCTTGAACTTCAACGAACATTTTAAAAAAAGATCTGGCCAAATTGGTCGAGGCGTTGTTCAGTTATGCGCTTACCAACACATTTTGCGATTCATTTTAATATGAACTTTATACCATAGCAATAAAGCTCAAATTGACTACGTTTTAGTTACAAATCATTTGTATAGGAAAAAGAAAAGGGCTATTTTTAGGGTTTTGCCAGCAATAATTCTAATTTTTCTCGCCGTAAAAACCATCCTTGAACTTCAACGAACATTTTAAAAAAAGATTTGGCCAAATTGGTCGAGGCGTTGTTGAGTTATGCGCTTACCAACACATTTTGCGATTCATTTTTATATTATAGATTCTGTAGTCTGCTCATTAAGGATATTATCAGCGCCACTAGTTTTATGTGTATGTATTTCCATTTCTTCTCACAAGTTCATGCCGGCTCCTTTCCTGCTAAGTGTAATATTTTCATGTTGTTCTCAATGTTTCTCACTGAATGGTTATCTTCAGCAACGTAGTCCGCAATCGTAAATTCGTTCGAGTTGGCAGGTATTAACGCAGCAAGGTTTTCTTTGTATCCAATCTCAAAACTCCTGCCTATCTGACCAATTGCCCTAGGGCATTTCACCGGTAAACCAATGCATCATATGTTTTGACGAAAGTACGGATGCTGTCTGATGATGAATTATGTAATACTTTGTGAATAAAATAATGTAAAAGCAGTTTGATGCTGGTTGCTGTTCACTGTCAACAACTAATTTCATATAACTAATTTCATATAACAGCCACAGTCTCCAACCTTGCATTTATCTGAAAAAATTGAATTCATGACATGCATCAACCAGCTCTGTAGTAACATACGTACAATTTGTAAGATCCAATGGCATGTTTCATATCTAATGTCATATATATACAAATCTGTCAAGTGGCACAGAGCTCGTTGTTGGATCCAATGTGAAATGTGTGATTATTTAAAAAGTTTTAACACAAAGCTCTGCAGTGGAGAGCCACTACTTTTCAATCATGTATTTTAAATGACGATTAAGTGAAAAAAAATGGTTCAAATGGCTCTGAGCACTATGGGACTTAACAGCTATGGTCATCAGTCCCCTAGAACTTAGAACTACTTAAACCTAACTAACCTAAGGACATCACACAACACCCAGTCATCACGAGGCAGAGAAAACGTGGGAAGCGCGAACGCTACCGCACGACCATGAGCTGCGGACGATTAAGTGGATGACACAACCCGCCAGTGTAGCTCAGAGTGCTAACGCGCAGCTTCCTGGACTCCGGTAGGCGCGTTGCCCCCCCCCCCCCAGATCGAACCCGCCCAGCAGATTACCGACGAGAGCCGGTGTGCTGGCCAGCCTGGATGTGGTTTTTAGGCGGTTTTCCACATCCCGCTATGTGAATACTGGGCTAGTCCCCACGTTCCACCTCAGTTACACAGCTCGCAGACATCTGAACACATTCCCACTACTTCCTGGATTCCACTAGACACAGATAGTTGGGGTACACTATTTCCGTCCTGGGGGTTGCGGGGTGGCGGCAAGAAGAGCATCCGGCCACCCCTTCAAATTAACATGCCAAATCCGATTAACCATGGCCGACCCTGCGTATCCGTGGGACAAGGCGCAAGCGATAGATAGATAGATAGATAGATCAAGTGGATGACACGCGTATCTACAAGACAGAGCCAACGACTCCCACATTGGATATACATTATGTGATTCCACGCACAATACCTTCGGAAGAAGACAGTTTTTAAACTGTCGAAACCATGTTCATGGTTTAATTAACCTGTATTTTGCAACTGGTTGGCTGTTGTTTCCAATCGATTGAAGCTCTTGCATGCACAGTAGCTAAATCGCAACCATGTTCAAAATCTTATATTGAAAATATACGTCCAGTGCTAATCTACTAAAACTGATAATTATGGGAATTGCTGTTATATTATTTCTCTTAGGTATACATATATTAGTAGAAAGCATCTACTCTTGCTATTCAATTCATATACTCATTCGCATCAAGCAGTTATGTAGCTTAACTGATTTCACAGAACATATCAGCTGTGTATACAGAACGTCGCACTTATTTCCATGACCCCAAATATCTTTCTGTCGAGAAGCAAAAAAAGAAAAATGCATCAAGTAAATGTTGTTCATCCATCAGGGGACATTAATCAGCACGATTCCCTTTCATGCAACTTTGTTCATAGCGATGATAGGACCAGCAGTGGGCCCTTTTTTTTTAAGTTTTACCCTATATTGTTTCTGGCAATCAACCTCGTCTCCTCAAGAGCTCTTTCAAAGTGTATCACATTCTGTACCCTATATTGTTTTCGCAGTCAACCTCGTCTGCTCAAAGACCTCCTTAAAAACGTTTCATATGTTGTACCCTATAGTGTTTTCATCAGGCAACACCCTCTCCTCAAGACATGTTCAAGAACGTTTCTCAGTGTACCATTCATGTAGACAAGACGTTATTAAAGACGTAACAGAAAACTGACTCTTAGTCTCCTGCACCAGCACGTACTGCAAGTACCGGCATGACGTGACTCGCCCACTTGCAGGAGTTGACAGAAAACAAATGGAAGCACAAGGAAAATGCAGACGGCCCATTCAATCAACCGCTCTCAGTGGAAGGTTTGTGTGAGAACCACGTACACCAACGAGGGCAAGATAGAAGTGCCACTCATCTGTGGAGAATGTAAGTTAGCAGAGCAAGATTGCAATAATATTTCCTTGTTTACAATAAGGGTACAAGTACTGCGGCACTACAGAACTTTTAAACAATGTTATGTACAGTAAAGATAATCCGTGATTAAAAATTGCACCATCATTACCTTCAACTGAAGACGGCTGAGTGAACAACTGGTGTATTATTTCCTTGTGCTTGCATTTTGTTTTCTCTCAACTGTAGCAAGTGGACGAGTTACATCACCCCAGTACCTGCAGCGCATACTGGTACAGATGATACTGGTACAGGTGACTCAGATTCAGTTTTGTGTTACGTATTTAACAACGTGATGTCTGCGTGAATGGAACATTGGGATACTTTTTTGAACAGGTCTTGAAGGGAGGAAGTGAATAACCGAATAAAAAAAACTGAGTACCATTTAAAACATTCATAACCTCTGGCTACAAATGTGCACAATAACTTTTATTGTGTCTTATCAGCAGCAGGATTCTTTTTGCCCGATGAAAACCTGAGGACCACATTTTTCAATGTTCAACCTTTTCATCTTACGCAAGTGTTGCCAACTGTTGAACAACACTATGAAAATATCAACAAGTCAGTGTAGCAGTGTGCAACAGGTCGTAAGCCCAGAATAAACAGGTGTGGTTGGTTCGCTATATTTCACTATATAATTGAATTATTGTTATTTTGCATGGTCATTATTGAATAAGAATATGTCGTAATTAGTTATTTTACTCCATTAAATGAAACCAAGTGTACAAAGCATGTTTCGAAAGCGGGTATATACAGGGTGAAAAGTATTTAAACCGACAATCTCTGGGCGGTTGTAGGGGACATCAAAACAAATATTTTTCCCTAATATAATTTTTTCTTATGAGGATTATTTAAACCGGTGGAGGCCGTATTACGCTCTTCAGTTGTTAGAGGCCGTATTACGATCTTCAGTAGTTAGAGGGCGTATTACGCTCTTCAGTTGTAGGCAACTGCTGTCCACCAGTGTAGTAGTGCATTGTCTCTGTATACTAATGGAGCGATACACCTGGAGTGAGTACACTGATATGGTTGGTGCGTACTATGTAGCGCACCACAACGGACGAGCTGCACAGCGGGTTTATCAACGACAATATCATAATCGCCGTATCCCGCATCATATGATCTTTGCTGCTGTGTACCAACGTCTGCGTGAGACCGGGTCATTTAGCAGATTAGCTGGACAGGGACGCCGTCGCACGGTAAGAACGCTGCAATTTGAGGAAGCTGTCTTGCAGCATGTGGAACGGGATCCTACAATCAGCACTCGTGCAATTGCACGTAACATGGGGACGGATCAGACGAATCTAAGAACTGTCCTTCGAGAGCAATTGTTACATTCATTTCACTTACAGCGTGTCCACAACCTGGAACCAGTTGATTATCCACCCAGACCACAGTTTTCGCAGAGGTACCTGGAACAGTGTGAAATGCATCCTACATTTCCATCCTCTGTGTTGTTTACCGATGAAGCAACGTTCGGGGTGATGGAGTCTTCAACATGTCCAATTCGCATGTTTGGAGTGAGGATAACCCACATGCCACAGTTACTAGCGCTCATCAAGTGCGGTTCTTCGTTAATGTGCGGGTCGGTGTTGTTGGGGACTGTTTAATTGGAGCGTATCTGCTACCTAGTTGTTGTCTTTTGGTCATAAAAAAATGGAAAAGTGTTTGTTGGTTTCATTTATTAAACGCCAGAGAAATCTTCCTCTACCGGTTTAAATACTCCTCATAAGAAAAAATGACGTTAGGGAAAAAAATTTGTTTTTATGTCCCCTACAACCTCCCAGAGTTTGTCGCTTTAAATACTTTTCATCCTGTATTTTTGTATAAGTCTTGCACCAAAAATCATTTTAAAAAAACTACCTAAGAGCATTACCACACAAAGAAAAATTTTCGTTACTCCATAAAAAATTCAGGTATGAATGGATTAAATGCATATACTGCAGTTCATATCTTCGTAATGAGCAAAGTTACCAGAAAGGCAGTCACAGTGTTTAATGTCCCCCTGATAGCTAAACAACATTTTCATGAGTACGAAGTCTTCTGCGATGGCAGAAGACGTCATATATACCGTAGACGGCTTCCAATTGGTCGGTAATCTCGCAGTGCTGTTGCTGATGGTGTCAACGTCTGCATTGGTGGCACCACCGCTCCCGTCGTACCGTAAATATTGCAACAAACATCTCTGGTTCCTCTCTGCATCGAGGGCTCACTTCCATGCACCCTGTCACAGCTGAAATTCTTCCCACAAATTCTTATTTCTACAGCCTCTTTAATCACAGAATCCGAGTATGTGGGAGACGGGGACAAAACTTTTGTGTTATCAAACAATATCTTGTGTTTGTTTGTGAGGCTGTACTCAGCAACTGCAGATTTCCCCAGTACTCGAATTTTAATATGCCGTGGATGTTCTGCACAGCGGTCGCAAACGGTGCGGATGGACTGACCGATGTAACTGCTTCCGCACTCACAAGGTATGTTATAAATCCCAGGGATTCAGTGGCCGAGACTGTCCATCACAGGGCGTTGTGTCTCGTTTATCTTCTTAGGAGGTCGGAAATTAGACCTGATACCTCGTCTTCCTAGGTCTCTCCCTGTTTTCCTGGATGTAGCGTCGCAAAAGGGAAGGAATGCAGTCGGTGACTCAGCACGTGAGTGTTCAATATTAACACGTTTCCTTTTCTTGGAGAACGATGACTCCACATCAGGTGACCCATAGCCATTCTTTCGGGCCACGTACGTCAGATGATAAATTTCGGAATCAACTGGTCCTTGCCAGAAACAGTTTATCATGTGTGTATTACTATATTCAAAGCTGCTGTCCGCTGAACTGGATGGTGCAAACTAGGGGCGCAACATCCCTTGTGAATGTAATATCCTTTGAGAGTGCGGAAGCAGTTATATCCGCACCGTTTCCGACCGCTGTTCAGAAAATCAAAGGCGTATTACAAATCGAGGACGAGAAATCTACAGTTGCAGAGCACAGCAGCAAAAGCAAACACAAAATATTGTTTGACGAAACAAAAGTTTTGCCCCAGGCTCTTACCTAATGATACACAAAATACGGTTTTATGAAACAAAAGTTTTTTCCCAGACTCCTTCATTTTGGGATTCTGTAACTGAAGAGGCTGTAGAAATAAGCCTGTGCGAGAATAACATCAGCAGTGACAGCTGATATAATTTTAGGGGCGCATGGAAGCGAGCTCTCGACGCAGAGAAGAACCAGAGATACTCGTAGCAATGTTTACGCTACGACGGGAGCCGTAGACACCATCTGCAACAACACTGCGTGATTATTGGCCAATCAGAAGCAGTCTACGTCTTATATAAGCTCACCACAGCAACAGTTTTGGCAGTCAGTCGCCTCTGACGAAGGCGATGGATGCAATCGTCGAAAGCTCGAGATTTTACGCACAACTGCCGCGGTAAAAAGTCCGAGAATGTTTTATGCAACATTTTCTTGATACATGTTTTGTTTTGCTTCTGGACAAAAAGTTATTTGGTATGGTCAAGATAGGTGGGACAGCTTATACAGTGCACAGCATAACTTCAAAACATTTTTGACATGAGTAGTAATGTGAACTGCAAATTTACGCCTGTGAGTCAAGCAGTTCTGGTAAGTTGTAAGAGGAGTACCTAATGAGGTATTCTTACAGTCTGATTTTGAATATACTGTGGTTTTCAATTTCCTGTCTGATCTGTACTGGCCACCTCTTAAAGACTTTTGACCCTGAATATCAAACTCTGTTCTGGGCCCTAGATGAAGATATGTAGTCCGCTTGGATATTATTTTTACTTTCAGTATTGTTTAAACGACAACATTTTCACCGTGGACTGCGGTACTTATTTAAATTTCCACAGTTGCAGTATCGACCTTTAATCTATTTTGAAGTGGTGCTGAAAATACAGCATCTGTCAACTTAAACCACTTGACAATGTCATTAAAATCGAAATTTGCAATTGTAGAAATTAAAATAAATTATGTCGCCCAAGGTGGACATGATGTCATTTGAGAAAATTCGGTAAGACTGCGAACCCAAGGGAGATACACTTGCTGGAGTACTGCGGTGGGGAATTGCACAGTAGATTGTAAGTCCACTAATGTTATTAACCAGAAATAATTATGAGGGAGTCCGTAGAAGTATCATCATGCTAGGTTAAGAAAGCTAAGTTACATCAAAGGATTATTTAACAGTATCATTTATCTACTTTTACGTAATGTTCTTACTGCTTTCATCTGTAGAATAAATACATTTTTTTTACTTCTGCTGCGTTGTTCTGAAAGATTACGGCGTAGCACAGGGTAGAGAAAAACTAAGTATTCCAAGCACGCTAGCAGTTCCGTCTACAGGTGAACGCAAGGGAAGAGAGATTCGTGAGAGTGAAGCAGGCAAAGCCGGTTTTCTTAGTTAACTTATCCAAAAATGGTTCAAATGTCTCTGAGCACTATGGGACTTAACGTCTGAGGTCATCAGTCCCCTAGAACTTAGAACTACTTAAACCTAACTAACCTAAGGACATCACACGCATCCATGCCCGAGGCAGGATTCGAACCTGCGGCCGTAGCGGTCGCGCGGTTCCAGACTGAAGCGCCTAGAACCGCTCGAGCACACCGGCCGGCTGATCGGAAGTAGTGCTGGAGGGAATTGACACCATGAATTCTGCAGGGCTGTCCATCTGTGACATCTCTTTTGAACAGCACGTAGCAATGCATCCCAGATACGCTCAATAATGTTCATGTCTGGGGAGTTTGGTGGCAAGCGGAAGCGTTAAACTCAGAAAAGTGTTCCTGAACCACTCTGCAGCAATTGTGGATGTGTGGGGTGTTGCATTGTCCTACTGGAAATGCTCAAGTCCGTCGGAATGCACAATGGACACGAATGGATGCTGGTGGTCAAACAGGATGTTTACGCACGTGTCACCTGTCAGAGTCGTATGTAGACGTATCAGGTATCCCGTACCACTCCAACTGCATACACCTCACACCATTATGGAGCCTCAACAAGCTTCAACAATACCCTGCTGACATGCAGGGGCCATAGATTTGTGAGGTTGTCTCCATACCAGTTCATGTCCATTAGCTCGATACAATTTGAAACGAGACTCGTCCGACGAGGCCACAGGTTTCGTCACCAACAGTCCAATGCCGGTGTTGATGGGCCCAGGCGAGGCGTAAAGCTTTGTGCCGTGCAGTCATCAAGGGAACAGGAGTGGACCTTCGGCTGCGAAAGCCCATATCGACAATGATTCGTTGAATGGTTCGCACGCTGACTCTTGTTGATGGCCCAGCATTGAAATCTCCATCTATTTGCGGAAGGTCTGCACTTCCGTCACGTTTAACGATTCTCTCCCGTTATCGTTGGTCCCGTTCTTGCAGGATCTTTCTCCGGCCGGAGAAAGTTTTATCTGAGATTTGATGTTTTACCGGATTCCTGACATTCACGGTACACTTGTCAAATGTTCGTTCGAGGAAATCCCCACTTCATCGCTACCTCGGACATACTGTGTCCCATCGCTCGTGCGCATCTACTACCCAAGGTTAAAATTTCGTCACACAGTTTTTCTCCACCCTGTACAGGCGTTGCCGACCACAGCGCCTTATTCTGTCTGTTTACGTGCCTGTGTATTTGAATACGTAGGCCTGTACCAGTTTCTTTGACGCTTCAGTGAGTAAGATGAGCGTCGGTCTGAGTCACCTACTTGCAGGCCCTCTCGTGGGAAGGAAACTTCTCTTTTCCGTCGTGGCGCAACCAGTCTTAGACTGTAAACACAGAAGAAGTAGTGTGAGTAAGGTGAGCAGGATTACCGCTTGGAAACGGGCCAAGGAAGGCGAGGCGCGGTTACGCCTCAAGTGTCACATCGGCTACACGCCGACAAGCCGTTGGCCGCGACGCGGCGGGACAAGTTGTTTCTCTAATGCGTCTGAATCTCACCTCTCTAGCAGCGCAGTGCGAGCCACAGGTTGCGTCCTCAGTTCAGCTAGCAAAAAAACTCATTTCTGCACGTCGTTCGTGACAAACTACAATACTGGCCATTAAAATTGCTACACCAAGAAGGAAATGCAGATAATAAACGTGCATTCATTGGACAAATATATTATACTAGAACTGACATGTGATTATATTTTCACGGAATTTATGTGCATAGATCCTGAGATATCAGTACCCAGAGCAACCACCTATGGACGTAATAACGGTCTTAATACACCTGGGCATTCAGTCAAACAGAGCTTGGATGGCGTGTACAGGTACAGCTGCCCATGCACCTTCAACACGATACCACAGTTCAGCAAGAGTGGTGACTGGCGTATTGTGATGAGCCAGTTGCTCGGCCACCATTGACCAGACGTTTTCAGCTGGGGAGAGATCTGGAGAATGTGCTGGCCAGGGCAGCAGTCGAACATTTTCTGTATCCAGAAAGGCCCGTACAGGACCTGCACCATCCGGTAGTGCATTATCCTGCTGAAATGTAGGGTTTCGCAGGGATCGAATGAAGAGTAGAGCCACGGGTCGTAACACATCTGAAACGTAACGTCCACTGTTCAAAGTGCCGTCAATGCGAACAAGAGGTGACCGAGACGTATAACCAATGGCACCCCATACCATCACGCCGGGTGGTACGCCAGTATGGCGATGACGAATACACGCTTCCACAGTGCGTTCGCCGCGATGTCGCCAAACATGGATGCGACCATCATTATGCTGCAAGCAGAACCTGGATTCATCCGAAAAAATGACGTTTTGCCATTCGTGTACCCAGGTTCGTCGTTGAGTACACCATTGCAGGCGCTCCTGTCTGTGATGCAGCGTCAAGGATAACTGCAGCCAGGGTCTCCGAGCTGATAGTCCATGCTGCTGCAAACGTCGTCGAACTGTTCGTGTGCCGCGCAGGATTAGCCGAGAGGTCTAAGGCGCTACAGTCATGGTCTGTGCGGCTGGTCCCGGCGGAGCTTCGAGTCCTCCCTCGGGCATGGGTGTGTGTGTTTGTCCTTAGGATAATTTAGGTTAGGTAGTGTGTAATCTTAGGACTGATGACCTTAGCAGTTAAGTCCCATAAGGTTTTTTAACTGTTCGTGCAGATGGTCGTTGTCTTGCAAACGTCCCCGTCTGTTCACTCAGGGATCGAGACGTGGCTGCATGATCCACCACAGTCATGCGGATAAGATGCCTGTCATCTCGAGTGCTAGTGACACGAGGCCGTTGGGATACAGTATGGCGTTCCGTATTATCCTGCTGAACGCACCGATTCCATATTCTGCAAACAGTCATTGGATCTCGACCAACGCGAGCAGCAATGTCGCGATACGATAAACCGCAATTGTGATAGGCTACAATCCGACCTTTATTAAAGTAGGAAACGTGATGGTACGCATTTCTCCTCCTTACACGAGGCATCACAACAACGTTTCACCAGGCAACGCCGGTCAACTATGGTTTGTGTATGAGAAATCGGTTGGAAACTTTTCTAATGTCAGCACGTTGTAGGTGTCGCCACCGGCGCCAACCTTGTGTGAATGCTCTGAAAAGCTAATCATTTGCATATCGCAGCATCTTCTTCCTGTCGGTTAAATTTCACGTCTGTAGCACGTCATCTTCGTGGTGTAGCAATTTTAATGGCCAGTAGTGTACTAACACAGTGTCCATCTAGTAATGAAGAACGAATAAAAATATTTTCTGCGATTGTTCTAACGTTCCCCTGTACCCTGGGTGGAAAAACTGCGGTCTACATCAGATCATAAGAATTCAGGAGATCTTTCCAACATCCGTTTTCTAGCGTAACCACACACAAAATTAATATTGAAGTCAACACAGGCAACTAATCTTATGTACTTTCTACAAAGTGAACCACGAACCCTCCCTAGCTTGAGAAGAAATGCTCTGATGTAAGAGTTAGGACTGTTATAAAGAATTATAATTAAAAGTTTACTTTCACTAAATTCAGCTACCCCTGCACAACATTCAAATGCCTGTTCAATACAGTGCTTTGATACAGCTACGAACTCAAATCGAACACTGTTTTTCATACTCATGGTCAGTCCCCCACTCCAAAAAGAACCAGCGAATCTGTGTCGTGTTAAAAGAAGCCTCTGAATTGTCACATTATTTGAGTGGTGCTCTGGTATATCAGTAATGTCAGTCTACCTTTATAAGAATTTCACTAACTCTATCTCTAACACCTATTACATTTTGATGAAATATGCTAATTCCTTCACTATGTGGGTACCTAACTTTCTTTGAAGATGGTCTCTTTGTTGCAGAGACGTCCTTTGACCAGGGATACCAATGAGCTGACTTCAGTCTAGAAAAGGTGCAGCTCCAACACCGACTACTACAGTAATTTTCCCATGGGTGGTCCCACCACCATCTACTATACTCTCACCTCTAAGCTTTGCCAACTTCCCTTTTCCATACCTATTGAGGTGCAGGCCATTCCAAGTGAAACCTGATCTATTGACAGACTCAACTGGCACCACTGCACTGGGAGCCATGCCCTCCGCTATCGGCCGGCCGCGGTGGCCGAGCGGTTCTAGGCTCTTCAGTTCGAAACAGCGCGACTGCTACGGTCGCAGTTTCGAATCCTGCTGGAGGACTGATAACCTCAAATGTTAAGTCCCATTCTGCTGAGAGCCATTTGAACCATTTTGAACCCTCCGCCATCAGTACCTGCTCAGTCCCCACGTTAACACGTCTAACAGCAGCATTAGGATGACGTCGATCACGACGTTTGTATAGTTGCAAAAAATGTACATTTGTGTCACCAATCTGAGTAGCTACCATTTCCGGGTAATCACCTACAGTCCTACATCATACTTTGTGCATGGTATTGTAATGCAGTTTCACAGCAAAGGCGAAGTTATAATTGTCATTCTTTCTCCTCTTTCACTTCCTTTCATTTTAAAGGATTCTGACGACGGGTCGCTAGACTGCCTCTTTGCGAGCAAACAGCCAGTGGACGTCCTTCATACGATGAACAGATAGCGGAGACTAAACGGCGCTGACGCTCCGACCGTTATGCCGACTTAAAAATGCCACGCCGCTATACTACACGCTGCGCGTGTGAAGTTTGGTACGCCTTGGCCGGCCCTGTTCCACATTAATGCCACAATCTGTACCAAAGAATGTGATAGCGGTATCTGCTGTTGCTGTGAAGCCACGTGCCATGCCCTCGCTCACTGATAATTCCACTGTTCTTTCTTTCTTTCTTTCTTTCGCTACTGCCTTTATTCCGCAGTGAGCGCAGGGTTGGCACGGTTAAGTATGGAGTTGGCATGGTTAATTTTAAGAGGTAGCTGGATGCCCTTCCTGCCGCCACCCCATACCCCCCGGGACGGAATTAGTGTATCCCAGCTGTCTGCATCTAGTGTAAATCGGGAAATAGTGTGAATGTGTTTCAAATGTCGTGTAACTGAGGCGGGACGTGGGGACCAGCCCGGTATTCACCTAGTAGGATGTGGAAAACCGCCTAAATACCACATCCAGGCTGGCCAGCACACCGGCCATTGTCGGTAATCCGCCGGCGGATTCGATCCGGGGCTGGCGCGCCTACCCGAGTCCAGGACTGATAATTCCACTGTTCTCCTGTACAAATTCAGTTCTGCCTGAATGATAATCTGATACAGTTTGTCTATACTGTGTTGGCAGAGACATCATTTCCTTTTTTAGGTCTTTGCTGCTAACATTAAGAACAGAAGAGAATTTCTGGATGGTGTCCTGTTTTAATTTTGAATTTTAGTATAGTTTGCACTTCACACATTACACAGACACTACTTTCCTCGTAGTGTGGTACTATTAGATATCAATTATCTTGACAAGACGACAGATACTGGATATCTCACACTCTATGAGGCAATACAATTACTATAATCTCCTACACAAAGTATGTAATAACATAATGAAATACTTGCACCATAATGTACGAGGATAAGTCAATTATTATCCGCAATTTAGTTATATTTTTGTTTATTTTGGTAGTACTGTCGTTTTACGTTGATGACGCATGCTTTGTTTATTTGTTGTTATATCTTTGCGATTTTCAAGCTGCTAGGTTAGTTTCGTTATCGCTGCCGTGCTGTTAATCATGGCTGCTCCGCTGTCTATTTGCAGGAAAGGAGAGCAACGTTCAGTGATCCGTTTTTTGTGGTCGGAAGGCGTATCAGGGGCCGACATTCATCGAAGACTTTCGGTACAGTACGGGAACAGTGTTTTGCCACAACGGAGTGTCTACGAATGGATTGAAAAATTCCGAAATGGTCGCACAAGTGTTACACACGATGAAGGAGACGGACGGCCTTTTACCGCCACAAATGAAGAAAGCATTGAATGTTCACGTGAAATGATTCTCTTAGACAGACGATTAACTGTTGACGAAGTGGCACATCGTCTGCAAAGCAGCCACGGTTCTGCCTACGAAATCATCCACAACAGACTTGGGTTTCATAAAGTTTGTGCAACATGAATCCATCATTACGAGCCGGAGAGTAAACGGTAGAGTATGGAATGGAAACATCCAAATTCGCCGTGCAAGAAAAAGTTCATGACCCAACCGTCCGCAGGAAAACTGATGCTTACGGTTTTTTAGGACGCACAAGATGCAGTACTCGAACACTATTGGGAAAGGGCATCAACAATAAATAGTGTACGTTACAGTGAGATGCATACTGCCAGGCTAAAGCCTGCAGTTCGAAGCGTACGCCGAGGATTGCAGTCAAAAGGTGTTGTGCTGTTGCACGACAATGCGCGACCGCATACTGCTGCGCACACTGCTGAAACGCTCCGGAAACTCAAATTTGAAGTACTGGATCATCCTCCATATAGTCCTGATCTTGCCCCTTCTGACTATCACTTGTTTGGTCCACTCAAACAGGCATTAAGCGGCCGTAGATTTGCCTCGGACGAACCCACCCACTGGGCTGGAACAAGGATCAAAATCAGGGTCCCTGACAAGATAACACTTTTGGGAACCACCTCTATCCTATAAATGGCAATGTCAACCATCCACGGTACCAATACGAAACAAGGTAATGGTGTAGGCCAATTGCACGTATTAAAAAAGAAAAGAAAACGGGAAAATGAAGGTCACCTATTCACTGTACCAATAGGAGCCAAGTCAATGGTCTGGGCTAATAGCATGTGCTAAAAAAAAAAAAATGCAGAAACGAAGGCCACCCATCCGCTGTACCAATACAAGCCAAGAACAATCTCCCTGACGTGGTAAGATTATAAGAAAACACAGGCAAAAGACACCTGCAGAACTCGATCAAACTACAGAATTATGTGAAAAGTAGATTGACTGCTGCATTTCATTGCTCCATACCTGAATTTAGAAAAATACCGTCAGATCTGTTGTTACAAATCTTGACAGGGTCAAGTGACTTATTTTATGTATTGTTTTCTTTGCCCCTTATAATTTTTAAGTGTTGAGACCACAAGAGGAACCTGAAGTCTTGTTATCAACACGAAAACTTTCTTAATTACCGTCCTCGCTATGCAAACGCTATAAAAATATAAATTTTCTTTAGTAATAAAATGATTTTTCAACATTATATACAGAAACATTATGAATTACTCTTCAAATATCCATTCTCTGCTCTCACTTGGGTCTCACATACGCACAAGTCACAGTTGAAACATAATATTCGTCTGCTTTCCGAAACACAGACGCATTTTAAATGTTAATGTACTAAAGACAAATGAAAATACAGTATACACATACACAGAACACCCACAAAAAATTAAATAGTATCTCAAAAACATATCAATCTGTCTGCGTTACAAGAATAATGGGTGTCACAAAATAGTGTCATTCATCAAAGATAAAATATAAGATTGCTAATAATTAGGTACATAAGAGCATTGTCCTCATTTGGACGAAATACAATACAGATACCACAGCTATTGTCTTTTCCTGAAGATAAAAAGCACACAATGAAAAAACAATCACGATACAAAATATAGTCCTCATTCATATGAGTTAGGAAATAATCGTGTACATGTGTTATTGTCATTTTCAGCAAAAAAAGACAAAATTCGCATTATCGTACTTCGAACAAGGACCTGATGATGAAGGTAATGAGAAGTTAGCATCTTGCATTCGTGTCTCTAATACATTCTGTCCCTTCCATGAAAATGCAACACCAAAGCCACCTGAGGTTGTAGACGTCCATTGTCACTGAAGTCCACTGTTCTATAATGGACCCCCATCCTATAATATTTGTTCACAAGAAAGTGTGAGTGTCAGAAATCAGGAGGTGTTGAAGATGGTGATGGTTGCATGATTTTGTTGGTGATGATGAGGTACAATTGACTAGACCATGGTGTAGGCAACGTTGTTAGTCATCTTGGTAATCAGGATCTGGACAGAGGTTGATGACTGGACAGCAGAAAAGTCATGCCATCATAGTTCGGGGTTGTACCTCATCTGTTCCAAAAATTATAAGAGAGATACACCACACAGCTACTACTTGTTACAAACGTGTCTATGGCTTCTGGTTGAAAGATCGTATGTTACATAGAGATAAAATTTCAATAGCATTACCGATAATACAACAGTCATTAACTCCTGTCTCTGCTTACTCATCCCTCTCATTCTGTACTGAAAGAAGAATATGAGGCGAAAACATCGACGGTAAATTTGTTCCTGCTTTGCATTTTTACCTTCAGATTACTTAGTGGGCACAACTGCATCTAATTAAGAATTAACAAGTCTCTGTCCCAATCACCATACACCCGGACTGAGTGCACAGAGTAGTAAGAAGGAAAAGGTTCCCACAATTACAAATTACTGCTTGTCCAGTCCACAGTCCTTACGTGGGTGCCTATTGTTGAGCTGCCTTCCTCCACAGACAAGTGACGAGGGTATGGCTGCTCACCAGGTGCCTCGTCGTGGCCAAGGCTGCCTGGAGGCCCACCGGCTGCAGGTACAAAAGCGTCTCCCAACCCTCCAGTATCTTCTGCGTATCTCTGTCCTCGTTGGCCCTGGTCAATGCTACCTAGAGACCAGCTGGCTGCAGGTATGGGTATTGGCAGGGTGTGGAAATGTTTCACACCTCTCCATCACCTTCCATGTAATGGAGATCCTCGTCCTTGTTGTCCCAATCTGGCCGTCAGCTGACCACAGGCATACATGCCTTTGGTGCTCAAGGTGAATTTGGCATTCACGGGGACCGGGGGGATGAGGTGACTGCTCCCATCTGGACAGCAAAGAAAGCAGCAACCCCACTCTATTAACTCGCCCAGCGGCTGATGTCGACCACTCCACAACTTCTCTGCCAGTGTTGTCCCAGTGTTCTCCCTTGCTGTCCCCACTGTTGCTCGGTACCTCTTAACATTTGAACATGCAATCCTTAGACCATCTACGAATGTAAATAATTAAAAAAGACACTAAAATTTACAGGGAAAAACTTACAACATCTATGAACAAATATTGCTTTCTCTTTACACGAGGTGGTGAAAACATAATTACCACTTGGAACTTACAACAGAGTGAGCTTCCGTGTAAGCATGTATTCGAGACACTCCATGCAGGTCATTATATAACATAGGTCAAAACAAATACCCTAAAATACTCATTAAAACAAATACCCTAAAATACTCATGATTTCACATAATGGAAAGGAAAGCCTCTTTCAGGATAGGAAATGTGTTGTTGAGGCTTCTTACAAAATCTTTTCCGTGGCATCACCAATATGGATGCCACAATGAACAATACATGATGAGATGGTGTCTCACTTTAAGTCTCCGTTTCCAGGCCGGCGGGAGTGGCCGAGCGGTTCTAGGCACTACAGTCTGGAACCGCGCGACCGCTACGGTCGCAGGTTCGAATCCTGCCTCGGGCATGGATGTGTGTGATGTCCTTAGGTTAGTTAGGTATAAGTAGTTCTAAGTTCTGGGAGAATGATGACCTCAGAAGTTAAGTCTCATAGTGCTCAGAGCCATTTGAACCATCTTTTTCCGTTTCCAGTTATGCATGTCGATACAAAAACTTACTTATCATCATCGCCTATCACTACACATTATTAGGTCTACTTACTCCTGACTCGGCCTAACAAAGAATTTCATGCAAGCTTCATTCTCTTGTATACATGGCGACTCATCCTTGATCCGTGTAGACAAGCCAAAACAAGCCTACTGCCAGTGGACGTGCATACAACCGTACAAGCAAATATTAAAATTCCACTGCACATTCCTTTTGTGGTCTCTCTCCTTTTTCCCCAATCACGTTCTGGCCACTATTTGCACTAGAACTACACAAATGGTTAGGCATGTCACGAAAATAGTACATTGAACGGCAACATTTTATCATTAGCCTAGATGCTAACACGCACCTGGTTGTGTAAGTAGGCTATTTAGGTTTTTATGTTCGTAACGTCATGTAGCGCTCTATATGAAAAAATCACTGACTGTGCTGTGTGCAGTCTGTGGCTGATTTGCATTGTTGGAATTTGCAATTGTAGTGTTGGGCAGTTGGCTGTTAACAGCGCGTAGCGTTGCGCAGTTGGAGGTGAGCCGCCAGCAGTGGTGGATGTGGGGAGAGAGATGGGAGAATTTTAAGAGCAGACGATCTGGACGTGTGTCCGCCAGAAAGAGTAAATTTGTAACACTGGATATCATGAACTGAAATGAAATGTCGTGTGGCTAGGGCCTCCCGTCGGGTAGACCGTTCGCCTGGTGCAGGTCTTTCGATTTGACGCCACTTCGGCGACCTGCGCGTCGATGGGGATGAAATGATGATGATTAGGACAACACAACACCCAGTCCCTGAGCGGAGAAAATCTTCGACCCAGCCGGGAATCGAACCCGGGCCCTTAGGATTGACAGTCTGTCACGCTGACCACACAGCTACCGGGGGCGGTATATATATATATATATATATATATATATATATATATATATATATATATATACACACACACACAGGGTGTTTCAAAAATGACCGGTATATTTGAAATGGAAATAAATACTAAACGAGCAGCGATAGAAATACACCGTTTGTTGCAATATGCTTGGGACAACAGTACATTTTCAGGCGGACAAACTTTCGAAATTACAGTAGTTACAATTTTCAACAACAGATGGCGCTGCAAGTGATGTGAAAGATATAGAAAACAATGCAGTCTGTGGGTGCGCCATTCTGTACGTCGTCTTTCGGCTGTAAGCATGTGCTGTTCACAACTTGCAAGTGTGCTGTAGACAACATGGTTTATTCCTTAGAACAGAGGATTTTTCTGGTGTTGGAATTCCACCGCCTAGAACACAGTGTTGTTGCAACAAGACGAAGTTTTCAACGGAGGTATAATATAACCAACGGACCGAAAAGCGATACAATAAAGGATCTGTTCGAAAAATTTCAAAGGACTGGGAATGTGACGGATGAACGTGCTGGAAAGGTAGGGCGACCGCGTACGGCAACCACAGACGGCAACGCGCAGCTAGTGCAGCAGGTGATCCAACAGTGGCCTCGGGTTTCCGTTCGCCGTGTTGCAGCTGCGGTCCAAATGACGCCAACGTCCACGTATCGTCTCATGCGCCAGAGTTTACACCTCTATCCATACAAAATTCAAACGCGGCAACCCCTCAGCGCCGCTACCATTGCTGCACGAGAGACATTCGCTAACGATATAGTGCACAGGATTGATGACGGCGATATGCATGTGGGCAGCATTTGGTTTACTGACGAAGCTTATTTTACCTGGACGGCTTCGTCAATAAACAGAACTGGCGCATATGGGGAACCGAAAAGCCCCATGTTGCAGTCCCATCGTCCCTGCATCCTCAAAAAGTACTGGTCTGGGCCGCCATTTCTTCCAAAGGAATCATTGGCCCATTTTTCAGATCCGAAATGATTACTGCATCACGCTATCTGGACATTCTTCGTGAATTTGTGGCGGTACAAACTGCCTTAGACGACACTGCGAACACCTCGTGGTTTATGCAAGATGGTGCCCGGCCACATCGCACGGCCGACGTCTTTAATTTCCTGAATGAATATTTCGATGATCGTGTGATTGCTTTGGGCTATCCGAAACATACAGGAGGCGGCGTGGATTGGCCTCCCTATTCGCCAGACATGAACCCCTGTGACTTCTTTCTGTGGGGACACTTGAAAGACCAGGTGTACCGCCAGAATCCAGAAACGATTGAACAGCTGAAGCAGTACATCTCATCTGCATGTGAAGCCATTCCGCCAGATACGTTGTCAAAGGTTTCGGGTAATTTCATTCAGAGACTACGCCATATTATTGCTACGCATGGTGGATATGTGGAAAATATCGTACTATAGAGTTTCCCAGACCGCAGCGCCATCTGTTGTTGAAAATTGTAACTACTGTAATTTCGAAAGTTTGTCTGCCTGAAAATGTACTGTTGTCCCAAACATATTGCAACAAACGGTGTATTTCTATCGCTGCTCGTTTAGTTTTTATTGCCGTTTCAAATATACCGGTCATTTTTGAAACACCTTGTGTATATATATATATATATAATGACTTTTGAACAGCGCAGTGGTTAGACACTGGACTCGCATTCGGGAGGACGACGGTTCAATCCCGCGTCCGGCCATCCTGATTTAGGTTTTCCGTGATTTCCCTAAATCGCTCCAGGCAAATGCCAGGATGGTTCCTCTGAAAGGGCACGGCCGACTTCCTTCCCCATCCTTCCCTAATCCGATGAGACCGATGACCGCGCTGTCTGGCCTCCTTCCCCAAACCAACCAACCAACCAACTTTTGAACACTATTAAGGTAAATACATTGTTTGTTCTCTATCAAAATCTTTCATTTGCTAACTATGCCTATCAGTAGTTAGTGACTTCAGTAGTTAGAATCTTTTATTTAGCTTGCAGTATTGGCGCTCGCTGTATTGCAGTAGTTCGAGTAACGAAGATTTCTGTGAGGTAAGTTATTCATGAAAGGTATACGTTATTGTTAGTCAGGGCCATTCTTTTGTAGGGATTATTCAAAGTCAGATTGCGTTGCGCAAAAAAGTATTGTGTGTCAGTTTAGTGATGATCAGAATAAGTAAAGAGAGAAATATCTGAGTACGGTCAGTTTTGCTCAGCTGTTTGAAAATCAAATAACGTAAGGGGTTTACCAGCACAGTAATTCACTAATTTTTCTAAGCGGAAGTTTCAGTTCAAGATAGATGCACACAACCGGGTTGCCTTCTAGTAATGGTTTTTCTCTCTCTCTCTCTCTCTCTCTCTCTCTCTCTCTCTCTCTGTGTGTGTGTGTGTGTGTGTGTGTGTGTGTGTGTGTGTGTGTGTGTGTTTTCCCTAACGCAGGTCTGGTTGCCTTACATACGACAACTTTATCATAGCGTTTTGCAACTCTCTTCCACTCGTATTGTATATCCGATGTCTTCCTTTGGGCTTTATGATACGTAGTCACCTCTCAAAATAACACGCTACAGTCAGAGGAAAACAAGAACATTATTCACAGTTAATCGATTCTCCTCGGTTCTATGACTTCGCTCTACTCGGGCAGGCTACAAAAACGTCAGCAACATTACCTTTGCATCCTCGTGCAGGTGCTTGCTTACGTCTACATTCCACGTGCAGATCTCAAAACTTGGTTCAGGGCCTTCTCTGCTAGCCGACATTTGCTCCCTGGTATTCTACATGCAAAAATACTCTTCACGTAACTGCTAATTCATAACAGTGGATCGGTCTTCTTTCCTGTGTCTGCGTCAAGACTCCTTCCTTCACGGCGCAATATTGATATCTCACACAACGAAGTAACCCACAAGACTTCTCCTCCATCAAATACATTAAAACTGGCAAAACAATCGCACTAACCACAGCTATTTCTGAGGGTACTTTTGTTCTGTCGTTACAACTACAAGAAAATGCGTGTTTTTCTCGCCAGATGCGTTTCACTCTAGTGAAGTAAAGCGTCAACAGTGGGCTGCAATTTAGTATATTTACAATTTGATTTGTTTCCTAGATCGAAAAACAATTCATTAACAAATTGTTGGTTTTTATTTAGGGTAATTTCTACTTGGTTTTTCGTCTACTTCAGAAAATGCCGTCTGCTAGCATGTTTTTGATTCCATTTTACGTTAGACACTGATAATTGTTGTCTAATTTTACGTTGCTTTGCAGAATAATGCATTTTTGAAGTTCAACACAGCACAGTTTGTACACTACTTTCCACTGTTCATTTGTACACTTCTGCACTCATCTTAGCTTCTTCCCCCGTCCCCCTCACCACACAAAATTTAAACTCCATCACTACTCCTTCATTTCACTTACACAGAATATAAATACACAGTGCCATAATTAAATGGAGTAACACACATACAATGAACTACTGAGAGAAAAAAATATAGATCAACGAAAAATTAGTTTCATTGTTGGTAACACTACAAAACACGGCCACGCTTAGAAGTATATCCCTGGTAACTGGTCACAGATACCCGCTACTTCACATAAACACAAATACTACTCACACATAGGATTACTATCCCTCCAAAAGCACATGTAAAATCACAAGAAGGCTGTGCCGTAGTTTTCAACGCCGGAAATCCAACACTGTAATTTTGTGTTATACAAGAATTGGAATATCCCTGTAAGAAAAGTAACACAAAAACTGGATTATCTCTGTAATAAAAAAATACACATCAAGCATTTCCTCGAATCTAACAGTTCCCAAAAGAACTGTGGTGTGTAAAAAATCCTGCCAGGCGCGCCAGATGAAAGGCACAAACTATAGAAAACGATTAAATGTCGGTAACTGGTTCTTCAGTGGGAAGCACTTCTGCCATATAACTTGCACTTTTTCACAGCTGCGGACTTCCTTTTGGACAAAACGGTGCTTATTGTTCTTTAACTTCCCTAAATGACGTTCCTCTGAAGTTTCAGAAATATTAATTGAATTTAGCACGAGGTTTTACCACAAAGAAATTGTTGTTGTTGTGGTCTTCAGTCCTGAGACTGGTTTGATGCAGCCCCCATGCTACTCTATCCTGTGCAAACTTCTTCACCTACCATTACCTACTGCAACGTACATCCTTCTGAATCTGTGTATTCATCTATTGGTCTCCCTCTACGATTTTTACACTCCACGCTGCCCTCCAATAGTAAATTTGTGATCCCTTGATGCCTCAGAACAAGTCCTAACAACCGATCCCTTCTCCTAGTCAAGTTGTGCAACAAATCAAATTCCTCTTCTCCCCAGTTCTATTCAGTACCTCCACATTAGTTATGTGATCTACCCAACTTATCTTCAGCGTTCTTCTGTAGCACCACATTTCGAAAGTTTCCGTTCTCTTCTTGTCTAAACTATTTATTGTCCACGTTTCACTTCCATACATGGCTACACTCCATACAAATACTTCCAGAAACGACTTCCTGACACTTAAATCTATACTCGATGTTCACAAATTTCTCTTCTTCAGAAACGCCTTCCTTGCCATTGCCAGTCTACATTTTATATCCTCTCTACTTCGACCATCATCAGTTATTTTGCTCCCCAAATAGCTAAACTCATCTACTACTGTAAGTGGCTCATTTCCTAATCTAATTCCCGCAGCATCACGCTATTTAATTAGACTACACTCCATTATCCTCGTTTTGCTTTTGTTGATGTCCATCTTTTATCCTCCTTTCAAGACACTGTCCATCCGTTCAGCTGCTCTTCCAAGTCCTTTGCTGTCTCTGGCAGAATTACAATGTCATCGGCGAACCTCAAAGTTTTTATTTCTTCTCCATGGATTTTAATTCCTACTCCGAATTTTTCTTTTGTTTTCTTTACTGCTTGCTCAATATACAGGTTACAATATATAGGTTACAACCATGTCCCACTCCCTTCCCAACCACTGCTTCCCTTTCGTGCCCCTCCTCTCTTATAACTGCCATCTGGTTTCTGTACAAATTGTAAATAGCCTTTTGCTCCCCGTATTGTACCCCTGCCACCTTCAGAATTTGAAAGAGAATATTCCAGTCAACATTGTCAAAAGCTTTCTGTAAGTCACCAAATGCTAGAAACGTAGGTTTGCCTTTCCTTAATCTATTTTCTAAGTCGTAGGGTCAGTATTGCCTCAAGTGTTCCTTTTCTATGGAATCCAAACTGATCTTCCACAAGGTAGGCTTCTACCAGATTTTCCACTGTGAAACGGAAATTTAAGCACCGAACTTCAGATCGACCAATCAGGAAGTGAACTTTACTAAATGCTTCCTAATATCTTTCTCTTACAGGGTACTTGAGGTTAATGACTCATCGCACGCTGGGGAAAGCTTTAACAAACTAAGTTCATTCTGAATGGACATTTATTCACAAAACGAATCGTACTCCTGAACTTCAGTAAACGTTTATTGCGTATAAAATGTTACCACAATGGTTCTGTAAGGGTAAATAGTTTCTCATTATATTAATCACCATAATTCAGGAGTAGTATCGTCAAAAGTGGCTCATGAGTCGTGGTGAAAAGAAATATGAAACTTGATCGGGAACACGATGCATGAAGTGAATACTGACCAGATAAAGAATAAATCTGAACCCAACCGAGTTTAATTCAACGTATAACCCAACTGCACTCTTCGCTGTACTAAAGATCCATGCACCCTAATCTTCTGTACTTCACACAAAATGTCTCGATTCCAAACCATAAATGCTAAACCGAAATAATGTCAGCAAGATCATAAGTCATCGTTGCCGAATAATAAGTTATTCTTAATAGCAATGATCCGCACAAATTTTGTATTCCCGTTAAATAATGTTGTGTAACTAGCTATTTTGATAATTAATTACGTAACTTATATTGGTTGAAATGTTATTTACTGACTAATAAACTATGGTCGCCAGTTCATGTTAGGCAGGAGTTATGAAATTATCGGTCTGCTTCAAACTGTCGTTGCATAACAAATACTGTACGAAAGCAAAAATGAAAGTTAATTATTATCGCAAAAAATGCTTTATAAATGGTGAAAACCAAAACCGATTAGCTATTAGAAACACATAACCTGACATCGACTGAGAAACGTTACTGCAATAATGTTATCTGTAGTCAGAATTTGTAAACCAACTAATTAATAATCTTTACTACATTTCTCATTAGTTCTGCCCTACATGACTTGATAAACGGTTTCAAACTCTATAAACAACGATAAAAGTGCGAAAAACAAGGTTACATAAAATATCAATGGAACTCGTGAAATAAATGTTGAGATTAACTGCATATTGCCAGCAACGTGCAGTTACTTTCTTCTAATGCTTTGAATTTTTCAATCATTGTCGAATTCACTTAAATGCGCTACAATACAAAATGAATTTAGTAATTATCATTGATTCTAGCTTTCGAAACAGATAACGTTAAGTTTTAAGTGGCAAGTATCTTTTCTTTCAAATCACGTAACATTGTTTTTTTATAATGTGGTACGTAGTAATGATGAGGGAAAAGATTGGTTGGTAGGGTTGAGAGGAAAGAACCAAACAGTGAAGTCCCATCGCTTTAGGGAAAGATGAGGAAGGAAGTCACCGTCCCCTTTCTAACGAACCATCCCGGCACTTGCCTGAAGCGATTTAGGAAAATCACGGAAAAAAACTATGTCAGGATGGCCGTACTCTGGTTTGAACCGTCGTTCTCCCGAATGCGAATCCAACGTGCTAACCACTGCACCACCTCACTCGGTTGAGGGGGAAGTTTCCTACTGATGATTGGTGACGTAAGTAAATCAGTTAACACAGATGCTAATTACGTTTTAACAGAATAACTACAATTTTCGTTTCAGATGTATCTGCGACACTGACCAATCTTATACACTACTGGACATTAAAATTGCTACACCACAAACATGACGTGCTACAGACGCGAAATTTCACCGACAGGAAGAAGATGCTGTGATATGCAAATAATTAGCATTCCAGAGCATTCACACAAGGTTGGCGCCTGTGGCGACACGTACGACTTGCTGACATGAGGAAAGTTTCCAACCGATTTCTCATACACAAACAGCAGTTGACCGGCGTTGCCTGGTGAAACGTTGTTGTGATGCCTCGTGTAAGGAGGAGAAATGCGTACCATCACGTTTCCGAATTGGATAAAGGTCGGACTGCAGCCTGTCGCGATTGCGGTTTATCGTATCGCGACATTGCTGCTCGCGTTGGGCGAGATCCAATGACTGTTAGCAGAATATGGAATCGGTGGGTGCAGGAGGGTAATACGAAACGCCGTGCTGGATCCCAACGGCCTCGTATCACCAGCAGTCGAGATGACAGGCATCTTATCCGCATGGCTGTAACGGATCGTGCAGCCACGTCTCGATCCCTGAGTCAACAGATGGGGACGTTTGCAAGACAACAACCATCTGCACGAACAGTTCGACGACGTTTGCAGCAGCATGGACTATCAGCTCGGAGACCATGGCTGCGGTTACCATTGACGCTGCATCACAAACAGGAGCGGCTGCGATGATGTACTCAACGACAAACCTGGGTGCACGAATGGCAAAACGTCATTTTTTCGGATAAATCCATGTTCTGTTTACACTATCATGATGGTCGCATCCGTATTTGGCGACATCGCGGTGAACGCACATTGGAAGCGTGTATTTGTCATCGCCATACTGCGGTGCCATTGGTTACACGTCTCGGTCACCTCTTGTTCGCATTGACGGCACTTTGAACAGTGGACGTTACATTTCAGATGTGTTACGACCCGTGGCTCTACCCTTCATTCGATCCCTGTTAAACCCTACATTTCAGCAGGATAATGCACGACCGCATGCTGTAGAACCTGTACGTGTCTTTCTGGATACAGAAAATGTTCGACTGCTGCCGTGGCCAGCACAGTCTCCAGATCTCTCACTAATGGAAAACGTCTCGTCAGTGGTAGCCGAGAACTGGTTCGCCACATTACGCCAATCACTACTGTTGATGAACTGTGGTATCGTGTTGAAGCTGCATGCGTAGCTGTACCTGCTCACGCCATCCAACTCTCTCTGACTCAATGCCCAGGCGTATCAAGGCCGTTATTACGGCCAGAGGTGATTGTGCTTGGTACTGATTTCTCAGGATCTATGCACCCAAATTGCGTCAAATTGTAATCACGTGTCAGTTCTAGTATAATATATTTGTCCAATGAATACCCATTTATCATCTGCTTTTTTTCTTGGTGTAGCAATTTTAATGGCCAGTAGTGTACAAAACTGTAACAATAAATGGCGTAGTCTTTCTTTATGATGAGTGCAGGTGACGTGGCGAAACGCATTTCGTGGCTGCAATAATTGGCAAGAAGCTCTTATTTTAATAGTGGGCAAATTGTGTTAATATTGGCCGCACAGTACTCTCCTTCTAACATTCCATTTGCTGTACCCACTTGATTACAATATGTATTGTGACCCAGATATATGCTTGCTCTTTAAACGCTTATAATGCCTCGCCTCACTTTAAATACCACACCGAGAATATACATCATTAATCACACTAGCACAGGCACTCCCCGTCTGTGCTAGTGTGTGTGTGTGTGAAATCTTATGGGACTTAACTGCTGAGGTCATCAGTCCATAAGCTTACACACTAATTAACCTAAATTATCCGAAGGACAAACACACACACCCATGCCCGAGGGAGGACTCGAACCTCCGCCGGGACCAGCCACACAGCCCAAGACTGTAGCGCCCTAGACCGCTCGGCTAATCCCGCGCGGCTGTGCTAGTCCGCTATACCATTGCAGTTCTCTGTTCTCCCAGTCAGCGGACACCAGCACCTATGCAGTTACAGTGCCATACTAACCAACTCTTTGAATTGTGCAATGCAAAGCCCCTGGCTTGGACAGCGTTTCTATCACAGAATTTTACTATATCGTTTGTGAATATTTCACCAGAAACATACATTATAGTTATTCGGTTGATGATCTACGAAACTAAACTCCAACCGAACAGACCTCGAAAGGCCCAACGGTATTGACCGACAGCTGTGTCCCATCCTCGGCCCTTAGGCGTCACCGGATGCGGATTTGGAGAGACACGTGGTCAGCACGCCGCTCTCCGGCCGTTGTCAATTTTCGTGACCGGAGCCGCTACTTCTCAATCAACTAGCGCCAAAATTTGCCTCAGAAGGGCTGAGTTCACCGTGCTTGCAAATAGCGCTCGGCAGACCGGTCGGTGACCCATCCAAGTGCTAGCCAAGCCCGACAGGGCTTAACTTCCTTTATCTAACTGGAACCGGTGTAACCACTGCGACAAGGCCATTATCTAATTGATGATCACAACCAACAAAATACCAAGTGACCCCTGCGAAACTTTCGCGCTTTTATACACTACTGGCCATTAAAATTGCTGCACCAAGAAGATGACGTGCTACGACGCGAAATTTAACCGACATGAACAAGATGGTGTGATATGCAAATGATTAGTTTCTCAGAGCATTCACACAAGGTTGGCGTCGGTGGCGACACCTACTACGTGTTGACACGAGGAAAGTTTCCAACCGATTTCTCATACACAAACAGCAGTTGACCGGCGTTGCCTGGTGAAACGTTGTTGTGATGCCTCGTGTAGGGAGCAGAAATGCGTACCATCACGTTTCCGACTTTGATAAAGGTCGGATTGTAGCCTATCGCGATTGCGGTATATCGTATCGCGGCATTGCTGCTCGCGCTGGTTGAGATCCAATGACTGTGAGCAGAATATGGAACCGGTGGGTTCAGGAGCGTAATACGGAACGCCGTACTGGAACCCAACGGCCTCGTATCACTAGCAGTCGAGATGACAGGCATCTTATCCCCACGGCTGTAACGGATCGTGCAGCCACGTCTCGATCCCTGAGTCAACAGATGGGGACGTTTGCAAGACAACAACCGTCTGCCCGAACAGTTCGACGACGTTTGCAGCAGCATGGACTATCAGTTCGGAGACCATGGCTGCGGTTACCCTTGACGCTGATTCACAGACAGGAGCGGCTGCGATGGTGAACTCAACGACGAACCTGGGTGCACGAATGGCAAAACGTCATTTTTTCGGATGAATCCAGGCTCTGTTTACAGCATCATGATGGTCGCATCCGTGTTTGGCGACATCGCGGTGAACGCACATTGGAAGCGTGTATTCGTCATCGCCATACTGGCGTATCACCCGGCGTGATTTGGGGAGGGGGGGGGGGGGGGTGCCATTGGTTACACGTCTCGGTCACCTCTTGTTCGCATTGACGGCACTTTGAACAGTGGACGTTACATTTCAGATGTGTTACGACCCGTGGCTCTTCCCTTCATTCGATCCCTGCGAAACCGTACATTTCAGCAGGATAATGCTCGACCGCATGTTGCAGGTCCTGTACGGGCCTTTCTGGATACTGAAACTGTTCGACTCTGCCCTGGCCAGCGCATTCTCCCGCTGTCTCACCAATTAAAAACGTCTGGTCAATGGTGGCCGAGCAAATGGCTCGTACAATACGCCATTCACTACTCTTGATGAACTGTGGTATCGTGTTGAAGCTGCATGGGCAGCTGTACCTGTAGACGCCATCCAAGCTCTGTTTGACTCAATGCCCAGGCGTATCAAGGCCCTTATTACGGCCAGAGGTGGTTGTTCTGTGTACTGATTTCTCAGGATCTGTGCACCCAAATTGCGTGAAAATGTAATCACATGTCAGTTCTAGTACAATATATTTGTCCAATGAATACCCGTTTATCATCTGCATTTCTTCTTGGTGTAGCAATTTTAATAGTGTAGTTTTGAATAATGACCGTATATGGAATAAGTGTAGTCGTGGGAATGATGAGATCTTTAAAAATGAACGAACGGTGTCAAATAATGATCATAAATTTATGATACATCCTTTTATACCCATTACCATATGTCCAACAATGTGTTTTTCATTCGGAATGTTTGTCCTGGCTTGTACGATAGGCAGAGATCAGCGACTGTCTGCAGGGCTACGTAACCTATAACTTTAACTCGACAAACATTTTTCATTACAGTAAATACGTTATACCATAGTAGAGGGTATACCACAATTAGAGAAGACAATGACAGATATATTTGTCGTTTCGGAAAATATATTCGTTTAGAAAAGTCAACTTGTATTATGGGCATAGATAATAGACTACTGCAGTGGTTACGCTTATTGTCTATGACAATGCTGTATACAAATCATCTACTTAAAACAAATGAAATGGTATTTGTAATGAAACAGTATGAAAAAGTGTCTCTCATTCGGGGTAAAGAAATTAGCTTAACAAAAAATAGGTACGAAGCTGGGCGTTCATGGCGTCATTTCCCTCTGTAGTTAAAAGTCTATTTTATGTTAAAATTTCTGCATAAAGTAAGATTTGGCGCAAAATCAGTATGCAATGTCAGAAGCTGGTTAAAGAACCTTTTTAACGATACCTCATTCATCCCTGTCCGCTTAGAACGTGTTGAGAAAAAGGTATGTTGACTTGAGAAATAATATACTACACTCACGCTCATAAATTAAGGATAATTGCAGAGTGTGGTGCCACACAACGTGGTACTACACAAAACTGGCGCTAACAGCATAGGCACATAAGGAGCACACACGACACAGATCTGTAAGTCCACGGAATTGGTGATAAGTTGAGAAAACCGTCCCGAAACACATCTGCTACAAAACGCCAATGTTTACTGCGCGTGTAACCCTGCATTAATATGGGATATGATCACCATGCACACGTGCACAGACCGCACAACGGGTCGGCATACTCTGGATCAGGTGGTCGAGCAGTTGCTGGGGTATAGCCTCCCATTCTTCCACCAGTGCCTGTTGGAGCTCCTGAAGTGTCATAGGGGTTTGAAGACGTGTAGCGATACGCCGACCGAGAGCATCCCAGACGTGCTCCATGGGGTTTAGGTCTGGAGAACAAGCACGCCACTCCATTCGCCTGATATCTCCTGTTTCAAGGTACTCCTCCGTGATGGCAGCTCGGTGAGGCGCTGCATTATCATCCATCAGGAGAAACGTGGGACCCACTGCACCCCTGAAAATGCGGACATACTGGTGCAAAATGTCGTCCCGATACACCTGACCTGTTACAGTTCCTCTGTCAAAGACATGCAGGGGTGTACGTGCACCAATCATAATCTCACCCCACACCATCAAACCATGACCTCCATACAGGTCTCTTTCAAGGAGATTAAGGGGTTGGTATCTGGTTCCTAGTTCACACCAGATGAAAACCCGGCGAGAATCACTGTTCAGGCTATACCTGGACTCGTCGGTGAACATAACCTGGGACCACTGTTCCAATGACCATGTACTGTGTTCTTGACACCAGGCCTTACGGACTCTCCTCTGACCAGGGGTCAGTGGAATGCACCTTTCAGGTCTCCAGGCGAATAAACCATGTCTGTTCAGTCGTCTTTAGACTGTGCGTCTGGAGGCAACTGTTCCAGTGGCTGCGGTAAGGTCCCGACCAAGGCTACCTGCAGTACTACGTGGCCGTCTGCGGGCACTGATGGTGAGATATCGGTCTTCTTGTGGTGTTGTACACTGTGGACGTCACGCACCGTAGCGCTTGGACACGTCTTCTGACTGCTGGAATTGTTGCCATAATCTTGAGATCACATTTTGTGGCCCACGGAGAGCCCGCGCTACTACCTGCTGTGTTTGACCAGCCTCCAATCGCCCTAGTATTCTACCCCTCATAACTTCATCAATATGTGTTTCTTGAGCCATTTTCAACACACAGTCACCATTAGGACGTCTGAAAAGTCTGCACACTTACTCGCTGCACCGTACTCTGACATTCACCAACAGACCTCTGCGTACGTGGACTGCTGACAGTGCCACCGTGCGACGGCCACAGTTCAGATGCACCACATGGCCATATCCCTAGGTGATTTAAACCCGCAAACCGCCCACCAGAACGTTGTGTCACCATGTATCCGCATTATTCTTATTTTATGTGCATGAGTGTGTATGTGATCCAAATACATACTTTTACGATCATAAAATTATATTGATATTGCAAAAATAAATGAAGTTATAATGGTGAGGTATTACGTTGTAGTGTTGTAAACGATAGTAACATTATTATTGGAGAGAACTCCATAACGCTTCTAAAGAATCACTTTAAAATTAAGAAGGTCTCTAGTACGGAAATACTGCACAGAAGCAGCACGCCATACTCATCTGAACCCAGAACTGCGACTGACTAACTCTGTACAAAATCCAACGTGCTTCGCCTCCGAACACAGAGACATAATACTTGGAGAGCGCGAACTGACTAGTCACCAAGACGAATTTTTCGGTGCTCCAGACATCTCCTCCAAACAAAAGACAGGAGAGACAACGCTTGTTTGCATGGCTCAAAACATTCCACTGGTTCAATGTCTAAAATTTGAGAGCACGTGTACTTTCCGTTTGGGCCTGAAGTAATCAATCGCAACGCCGAACGTTAAGAAACCCTGAGGAGATAAAGTCCTGCCTGCTTCTAAAACTGAACTCAACGACCGGTCTGAGGCCTCTACGACGAAGCTGAACCAGGAGGGTCATTTGCATTTGTACTTGCACCCACATTCATACAATCTACACTACTGGCCATTAAAATTGCTACACCAAGAAGAAATCCAAATGATAAACGGGTATTCATTGGACAAATATATTATACTAGAACTGACATGTGATTACATTTTTACGCAATTTGGGTGCACAGATCCCGAGCAATCAGTACCCAGAACCACAACCTCTGGTCCGCAGCTCATGGTCGTGCGGTAGCGTTCTCGCTTTCCACGCCCGGGTTCCCGGGTTCGGTTCCCAGCTTCGATTCCCAGCGGGGTCAGGGATTTTTTCTGCCTCGTGATGACTGGGTGTTGTGTGATGTCGTTAGGTTAGTTAGGTTTAAGTAGTTCTAAGTTCTGGGGGACGGATGACCATAGATGTTAAGTCCCATAGTGCTCAGAGCCATTTGAAACATTTTGAACCAACCACCTCTGGCCGTAATAACGGCCTTGATTAGCCTGGGCATTGAGTCAAACATAGCTTGGGTGAAGTGTACAGGTACAGCTGCCCATGCAGCTTCAACACGATACTACAGTTCATCAAGAGTAGTGACTGGCGTATTGTGACGAGCCAGTTGCTCGGCCACCATTGACCAGACGTTTTTAATTGGTGGGAGATCTGGATAATGTGCTGGCCAGGGCAGCAGTCGAACATTTTCTGTATCCAGAAAGGCCCGTACAGGACGTGCAACATGCGGTCGTGCATTATCCTGCTGAAATGTAGGGTTTCGCAGGTATCGAATTAAGGATAGAGCCACGGGTCGTTACACATCTGAAATGTAACGTCCACTGTTCAAAGTGCCGTCAATGCGAACAAGAGGTGACTGAGACGTGTAACCAATGGCACCCCATATCATCACGTCGGGTGATACGCCAGTATGGCGATGACAAATACACGCTTCCAATGTTCGTTCACCGCGATGTCGCCAAACACGGATGCGACCATCATGATGCTGTAAACAGAACCTGGATTTATCCGAAAAAATGATGTTTTGGCATTCGTGCACCCAGGTTAGTCGTTGAGTACACCATCGCACGCGCTCCTGTCTGTGATGCTGCGTCAAGGGTAACTGCAGCCATGGTCTCCGAGCTGATAGTGCATGCTGCTGCAAACGTTGTCGAACTGTTCGTGCAGATGTGTCTTGTCTTGCAAACGTCCCTATCTGTCGACTCAGGGATCGAAACGTTGCTGCACGATCCATTACACCCATGCGGATAAGATGCCTGTCATCTCGACTGCTAGTGAAACGAGTCCGTTGGGATCCAGCACGGCGTCCCGTATTACTCTCCTGAACCCACCGATTCCATATTCTGCTAACAGGCATTGGATCTCGATCAACGCGAGCAGCAATGTCGCGATACGATAAACCGCAATCGCGATAGGCTACAATCCGACCTTTATCAAAGTCGGAAACGTGATGGTACGCATTTCTCCTCCTTTCTCGAGCCAACACAACAACGTTCCACCAGGCAACGCCGGTCAACTGCTGTTTGTGTATGAGTAATCGGTTGGAAACTTTCCTGCAGCACGTTGTAGGTGCCAGCACGTTGTAGGTGCCGCCACCGGCTCCAACCTTGTATGAATGCTCCGAAAAGCTAATCATTTGCATATCACAGCATCTTCTTCCCGTCGATTAAATTTCGCGTCTGTAGCACGTCATATTCGTGGTGTAGCAATTTTAATGGCCAGTAGTGTAGCAATCATCCACGTTTAGCGAAGGTTGTTAAAGGTACATGATGTGCTGAATGTCAAACAGAATGAATATGAAAATAAAACGCACTCAGTTCGGTTCTCAGCGCGATCTTTCTCCCTGGCGTGGTACAAGAAAACACAGAAAGAGAAAAGACACACTGCAGAACTCGATAAAATACATAATTGTATGAAAGGTTGACCAATGAGCGTCTATCAGTATGAAGTGGGACGAGCACGTAATATCTCTAATAGGAAGGCTTGACAGCAAGTTATCAAAGGAATTCATGTAGCAACGGGTTGGTGGTATAGCCCTTACGAAGATGCAACAAAGATACTCAAGGGACTTAAATGGTTCGATTAAAATACTCTGTACCACGCACTTCACAATGTCTTATAATTTATAAATATGGAAACACAGAATTGCGCTACACACATCAAAAGGTTAGCGTCTCTCCTGAAAAATCTAGACCGGAAGATTACAGTTACCTCCCAAGAAAAATCGAAAGTAGGTGCAAGAGGATGGGAGCGCTCGCACACAAGAAAGAAGTAACAGCAAACAAAGTCATAAATGTTCTCAGCACATTCTGCTAGTTGACCGAACTCATAAACAACTACGAGAAAACAAAATTCTTGAAATACCAAGTTCAAATGTCAAGTAGATAGCAGCTGTTTTCTTCCACGACCTTGCCCACATACGCATGCTTGACAAAGGTCTGTGTTATTAAATACTGTCTCACATCATCACAACACGGACTTTCGCCACCTTATATACTACTGGCCATTAAAATTGCTACACCAAGAAGAAATGCAGATGATAAACGGGTATTCATTGGACAAATATATTATACTAAAACTGATATGAGATTATATTTTCACGCAATTTGGGTGCATAGATACTGAGAAATCAGTACCCAGAACAACCACCTCTGGCCGTAATAACGGCCTTGATACGCCTGGGCATTGAGTCAAACACAGCTTGGATGGCGTGTATAGGTACAGCTGCCCATGCAGCTACAACACGATACCACAGGTCATCAAGAGTAGTGACTGGCGTATTGTGACGAGCCAGTTGCTTGGCCACCATTGACCACACGTTTTCAATTGGTGAGAGATCTGGAGAATGTACTGGCCAGGGCAGTAGTCGAACATTTTCTGTATCCAGAAAGGCTCGTACAGGACCTGCAACATGCGGTTGTGCATTGTCCTGCTGAAATGTAGGGTTTCGCAGGGATCGAATTAAGGGTAGAGCCACGGATCGTAACACATCTGAAATGTACCGTCCAATGTTCTAAGTGCCGTCAATGCGAGCAAGAGGTGACCGAGACGTGTAACCAATGGCACCCCATACCATCACGCCGGGTGATACGCCAGTATGGCGATGACAAATACATGGTTCCAATGTGCGTTCACCGCTATGTCGCCGAACACGGATGCGACCATCATGATGCAAACTTGGATTCATCCGAAAAAATGACGTTTTGCCATTCGTGCACCCAGGTTCGTCGTTGAGTACACCATCGCAGGTGCTCCTGTTTGTGATGCAGCGTCAAGGGTGACCGCAGCCATGGTCTCCGAGCTGATAGTCCATCTGTTGACTCATTGATCGAGTCGTGGCTACACGGTCCGTTACAGCCATGCAGAAAAGACGCCTTTCATCTCGACTGCTAGTGATACGAGGCCGTTGGGTTCCAGCACGGCGTTCCATATTACCCTCTTGAACCCACCGATTCCATATTCTGCTAACAATCATTGGATCTCGACCAACGCGAGCAGCAATGTCGCGATACGAGAAACCACAATCGCGACAGGCTACAATCCGACCTTTATCCAATTCGGATACGTGATGGTAGGCATTTCTCTTCCTTACACGAGGAATCACAACAACGTTTCACCAGGCAACGCCGGTAAACTGCTGTTTGTGTACGAGAAATCGGTTGGAAACGTTCCTCATGTCAGCACGTTGTAGGTGTCGCCACCGGCGACAACCTTTTGTGAATGCTCTGAAAAGCTAATCATTTGCGTATCACACCATCTTCTTCCTGTCGGTTAAATTTCGCGTCTGTAGAACATCATCTTCTTGGTGCAGCAATTTTAATGGCCAGTAGTGTATTAATGACGCTTGGCAGTTGCTAGAACAGTCTTTTCATACAACTTCTCCTACTGGCAACATAAATTTTCGCTTGGACGTTCGAGCATCACTCAAATCGTCGTTGTCAAGCACTTCTGTCATTGTGTCCATTTGGACAACAGAATTGTATATGCTCTCTGCCTTCTCGATAGAGATTTCTTCCCACCCATTAAACACGATATGGTTTTGCAACACGGCTGAGCAGTTTTTTAATACACCGTTCTGGGATCAGATTTCCGTGGACCTTTCAGGAGGAAATGCTACTACAGGGAATTTGACCCTAAACAAATGACCTGTCACTCGCTTCAATGGCAGTTTAGCTTACGCGGTCATTCACTTTAAAGATAAGTCTGTTAGCACTAGTGGTCTGCATCTACTCCTATACTCTGTGAGTCAATGTGAAGTGCGTGTCAGAGGGTACCTTTTATTGCAGCAGACATTAAGGATTTATTTCGTTACATCGACAGATGGAGTGTGGGAGGAATTGAAACATCTCCACCGCCCTCTGGTCAGAGAATAAAGGACAGTCAAGTAAAATGTGGCGGACAGTAATCTGGGCGCCACAAGCACTGCAGATTGGGGGTCCTCCCACAGGAGTAAAAAACCATGCGTTACGGGACTGTGCCCGATGCGGAGGCGAGTGAGGAGAACCTCATCCCGCCTGCATGACTGGTAGGACGTACGCCATGGCCGCGTGGTGGCCTTGAGCAGACGCAGCTTATTTTCACCAACTGCCAGCCACTCCTCTTCCCATTGACGCATAACACGAAAACGCAAAAGGGAGGTAACAGCATGGAGGGGGACGGCACATTCAACAACGTGAGGGAGGGAACATGCATCTTTGGCAGCCACATCCACCAGTTCGTTTCCCCTAATACCCACGTGCCCCGGCACCCAGCAGAAAGAAACCTCCTTCCCCTGCCGTTGCAGGTGGAGTAGGGCATCATGGATGTTCTGGACGACCGTGTCCGCTGGGTACAAGTGTTGCATGGCCTGAAGGGCACTCAGGGAGTCAGAACAGATGAGAAACGTAAGACTGGGAACACGTCTCATCTGCTCCAAGGCCCGCAAGATCGCATACAATTCGGCATCAAAGATGGTAAGCGACGCAGGAAGCCGTAACTTGACGACTCGATCAGGGAAAACAACAGCACAACCAACAGAGTCCCCCTGTTTAGAACCATCCGTAAATACTGGTACATTATCGGGATGCTGGTTTAAAATATCGTAAAATAAGGAGGTAAAAACAAACGCAGGAGTGCAGCTCCTCCGGTACTCTGACAAGTCTAAAAGGACGCTGGGCCTCTGGAGCAACCAGGGAGGCAGGCGGGTAAAACCCTGGAGTTGGGGTGCCACACGCTCCACACCAAGGGACTCAAGCAAATGCTTTGCACGAATCCCAAAATGGTCTCGTTGCCCTGGGACGACTAGAAAAGAGACATTCCACAGGCGATCGGGCAACAGTAGGTTACGCAGGGGAGGTAGGGCAGGCAAGGAATTGACAGACCCGTCGCACCATGAGGAGTTTCCGCCGGATGGCGAGCGGCGGTTCCCCTGCCTCAGCACACAGGCTGGGGATGGGACTGGTACGGAAGGCACCAGTGGCTAGCCTGATACCCTCATGGTGTAGTGCGTCAAGAAGCTTCAGATACGAAGGCCTCGCTGACCTATACACGGTGCATCCATAGTCAAGACGCGACCGGACGAAAGCCCTATAAACCTGCAGCAGACGCGCCCGATCTGCTCCCCAGAACCGATGGCTCAGACACTTCAAAATATTCAGTGCCTTCAGGGCCCGCACCTTGAGGTCTTTAAGGTGCGGCAACCACGACAACTTGGAATCAAAAGTGAGGCCCAGGAACCTCACAGTGTCTCTAAAAGGAAGAATGGTGTCCCTCAGACGCAATTCAGGGGAGGTAAAAGCGAGAACGATTAAAATGAACACACACAGATGTGCGTTCACCGCGATGTTGCAAAACACGGATGCGACCATCATGATGCTGTAAACAGAACCTGGATTCATCCGTAAAAATGACGTTTTGCCATTCGTGCACCCAGGTTCGTCGTTGAGTACACCATCACAGGCGCTCCTGTCTGGGATGCAGCGTCAACGGTAACTGCAGCCATGGTCTCCGAGCTGATAGTCCATACTGCTGCAAACGTCGTCGAACTGTTCGTGCAGATGGTTGTTGTCTTGCAAACGTCCCCATCTGTTGACTCAGGGATCGAGACGTGGCTGCACGATCTTTTACAGCCATGCGGATAAGATGCCTGTCATCTCGACTGCTAGTGATACGAAGCCGTTGGGAACCAGTACAGCGTTCCGTATTACCCTCCTGAACGCACCGATTCCATATTCTGCTGACAGTCATTGGATCTCGAGCAACGCGAGCAGCAGTGTCGCGATACGATAAACCGCAATCGCGATAGGCTACAATTCGACCTTTATCCAATTCGGAAACGTGATGGTACGCATTTCTCCTCCTTACACGAGGCATCACAACAACGTTTCACCAGGCAACGCCGGTCAACTGCTGTTTGTGTATGAGAAATCGGTTGGAAACTTTTCTCATGTCAGCAAGTTGTAGGTGTCGCCACAGGCGCCAACCTTGTGTGAATGCTCTGAAAAGCTACTCATTTGCATATCACAGCATCTTCTTCCTGTCGATTAAATTTCGCGTCTGTAGCACGTCATCTCCATGGTGTAGCAATTTTAATCTCCAGTAGTGTAAAATACTGCAAGAATTCCGGAAGGTTTGCAGTGAAAAATAAAGGTCGCTATGAATTTGCGTTTGTTTCAAGCTAGGCCATCCGTTCCTGTGTATCAAATGTGGCTAACATATTGACTTTTTCTTTAAACTTTGAAGGATATTGCTATCTATTATCACTCTCCGGAAATTGGACTGTATATAAAGCGCTTCGTGCCGAACTCGCGTGCCAGCTTAAAAGCCAAAATGAAATATTCACATTATTCCTCATATCTCTTACACGGTTTTAGAAACTGAAACACGTTTTTGAAAGTGGTGGTACACTAAGAGGAGAGTATTTTGGTGTATTATATAATACGAAACTTCCGTATCTACCGCGATGTTCAAGCGGCTACAGATGTTTTCATTGGAATGGAATGATATTTAAATGCCGTCGATAGCTGGTGAAAAGAGAATTGCTGTGGTCTTGGAACACGATTTGTGAGGAAATTTCACTTTATTATTATACCAAGAATGGGCATTTTCACAAGCTACTGAGTTGTCTTTCCATCAGTTCGTGTTTTATGATTCTTTCGCAATTTCAACTGAATTAGAATTGTAGTGACACGAGTACTTACAAACTCTGCTGTGTTTTGACGAAAGCAGCAGGTTTGAACGTGGCAATACGGGAACTTAACACATCACTCAAAACTCATCTCTGATAACATCTCTCTGAAGACAATTAAAGGAAATGAGAAGTCTGGCGATTGAACCGATACTTCCGTTGAAATTTTAATGGAATCCTATAACGAAGTGTGTGTTTAATAATGAGTGTTATGGACTGAAACTGACCAAAGAATTTCATTTTCAAAAATTTGAGAAGTATGAAAACATTTATATTTGCAAACATCCAGTCAACTACTTCTCAAGGTGTAAACAGATTACCTGTGCCTTTGACGAACTAAAAGATGTTTGTGGTGAAAAAGTGCAGTCCCTCATTCTGTATAGGGACAGGAAAGAAAAGCTGGCATGCTATGAGCTGTTAATTGTTTTCATATTTCTTAGATTAGTGAGTTACAGAAATAAAATCTGTTGCCCAGATTCAATCCATGTCATTCATTATTAAAAATAGACAGAGATATAGGATATCCCCGAAACTTCAAGAGAAGTAGTGATTTATTTTCTCCTGGCTTATAATTACCTTTAGTTTTCTTCAGAGAAATGTTATTAGTGACGAGTTTTGAGTAATAGATAGGCTCCTTGTTGCCATATTAATCGGTTTCTTTCGCCAAAGTACTTTTGAATTCATAAATATTCATCTATTTAACATTCTAATGCAGTTGAAACTGCGACAGAACCATAAAACAGCAACTGGTATCAAGACACGTCAATAGCTTATGAAAATACCCATTCTCGGAATAAAAGTAAACTGCAATTTTTTCACATACATTGTTACAAACCCACAGTAATCCTACTTTCGCCAGCTATCGATGGCGCTTAAATATTGCGTCATTTCATCGAGAAAATCTGTAGCCGCTTGAGTATTGCGATAGGTATAGAAGTTTCACATATTAATCCATATGGCGAAATACTCTGCTCTTTGCATACTGTAATTTGCCAAAATCTTGTTTCGATATCTGAACTGTTTAAGAGATATGAGATATTTTGTGAATATTTCATTCTTGCTTTTTCCCTGGCGCACGAACTCAGGATGAAGTGCTTTACATATGATCCATTTTCTCGAGGTGGTGATAGATATCAGTGTCCTTCTAAGTTTAAAGAAAACCCTCGTTTTATACACATCAGCATATGACCTAACATACACTAAACGCAAATTCGTAACAACCTCTATTTTTCACTGCAAACCTTTCGAAATCCTTGCAGTAGTTTATTTAACCCTAAAATACCACAATAAATATGACCATTAAGGAAATTATAGGCAGTTCATCGTGAAGCTGACGAATCAAGCTATAAGATTGAAAGTCTACCCCTTGTTTGTTAAGCTGATTAATTTTCATGTAAGAAGTATCTCCCTTTAATATAAGCGGACGCAGTGCTCCATGGTTCCCATTTCTACCGCTATGTGTCTAAGTCTTTCAATTAGGCCCGATAAATTGAGATATGGGTCATCAAACCCGCTAGAAAAGATAGTATTCTAATTTAAAAATGAAGCAACGGATAACGCAACATCGGTGAATGGCCATGGAACAATACGTGCACATTAGGGACGGTAAGATTTTCTTTTTCTGATACTATGAATTCAGTTAGTCGCATGAAGTGCATAATGCATAGAGTGGATATGCCTGGATTGAAAATTCATAAAATATAGTCATTATCTCGGTGGTATGGATGAAGGATACTAAATAACGCTAAGAGAGAATTTCAATTATCATTCTGATTTATTTCGATAATATTTAAGAAAACTATTACTCTCTGTGACAAAACATTTAAGAAAAGTATTACTCCTTGTGACAAAACATACATTAAATCTATTATATTTAAGAAAACTAATACTCTCAGTGACAAAACCTACATGAAGCACTCGCTATCTCTTGCATCTCATTATACCGGAAACATAGACAACATTTCGTCGCCAGTTACATCTACTAATGATTCAAGTGGGTAAAAATGAATGTTACTGATTGGTGGCCTCTTAACACCATTTAGTTATTGTCACACCTATTTAACGCGCGGAGTAGGGAAGGATATTACCTTTCACTGTCTCAAACATTACTTGTGTTACTACACATGCAGTAGCATGCTGATAAGTTCATGTTGAAACCACGTATTATGCAACCGCAATGCAACGTGAGCAAACCAGCCCAGGCTTCATGACCCCACATTATTCATACTATTTTTAACGAATGGCAAATCCAGTGACTACCGTTATGAACGCTGGCAACACGTGGCCACGTTCGACAAGAAAGAAAGGAGTAAAATAAACCGTTGGATCATGAAAAATTATGTTGCTTATATCCAGATCGAAACTATGCAGCAAATGAAACATTAATGAACCTGTCCGCTATTGACCTAAGAACAAGAACCGTTTGTTCATGCCTTCAATAACCTCGCGCCTAAGTCCGCTAGTTGAAACACATTAATCTTAAAAATTTCTACATATAAAATATCGCTGAACGTTTCCCGGTATTAATTCACACCCGAACATGCTTCATAATCAACGTTACTCCAAAAAACCTACATTATGAATAACTTTTCTCACCATCAATGACGGGCGCCGCACCCCTGCGTCCGTCTCGTTCAATCGGCGGCCCCAGAGTCCTAACACGGCGCGTTCCAGGACCAACCGCCAACCGTTCAAAAAAACTGGTGGTAGGTGTAGGACCTCAGTGATAACCAACCTCACAAACTCTTCCTTGCTCATCCCCACTATCTTTGGAATCACGAAATCTCTGCCGAATCTGCTCACGTTGTTATATTGGTGCTAAACTACCCTACTGCTACCATCTTTGACTAAGCCAGATTATTATATATTCCATGCATAATTACGTTTATCCATCCACATACATCATGGGATCAAAGGATGAGAGAGGAGGTGTGACACCAACGCAAGAAAAAATATACACGGAAGCATCCTTGAATCCAGAGGTTAATTAGCTAGACGAAACATTGAAAGGACGCTCTCGGCGTAAAATGAATCATTAAACATGTAGAAATTAATCACTCAGTTAAATGAAGCGTAAACCTGTGATGTTTCAAGATATGCAAGAATAAAATTTTGTTACCGAGTTGTTTCCTTATAAACGTCTGAGAAAGGTCGCACGTAGGCTCGAGGGCGTGTGACTTCGTGATTGGTTTCAAGGTACTTAACTGGCGTTTCCCAGAATTTCCGTGCTGTAGCCTGTGACGTCAGTCACCAAGCAGAAGTCCTGATAAGCCAGTGCAGGTAGCATGCAGGGAATCCGGCTAGGCCTCGCAAGAAAAATAGCACCAGACCTATCTAGGGAAACATGCATAGTCCCTGCAGGGCAGCTGGCATGCAGGCAACAGAGCCCTCAAGGGGGCCGTGGCATGAGTCAGCAAGTAAGATTGCAGCGAATGTTACGATGGCAATGTGGTAGCTAGCCAAAACATTGTGTGTATTGGACACTGCCATCCAGCTATTCATCCCTGAACAATTTCGTCATTAATCACAATGACAGTACTTGAAAGATCTCTAGCCAATTTTAATTTGGATATGATGCTTTTTATTTGGATAAAACACTTTTTATTTATCATGTATCCATTAGAACTACTGATGCCCTTGGGAGAGCCAGCCCTGACAAAACTCTACCATCTGGTGAGCAACATGTATGAGACATGCGAAATACCCTCAGGCTTCAAGAAGAATATAATAATTCCAGTCCCAAAGAAAGCTGGTGTTGGCAGATGTGAAAATTACCGAACTATCAGTTTAATAAGCCACGGCTGCAAAATGCTGACACGAATTCTTTACAGACGAATGGAAAAACTGGTAGAAGCCGAACTCGGGGAAGATCAGTTTGGAATCCGTAGAAATGTTGGAACACGTGAGGCAATACTGACCCTACGACTTATCTTAGAAAATAGACTAAGGAAAGGCAAACCTACGTTTCTAGTATTTGTAGACTTAGAGAAAGCTCTTGACATGGTTGATTGGAATACTCTCTTTCAAATTCTGAAGGCGGTAGGGGTAAAATACGGGGAGCGAAAGGCTATTTACAATTTGTACAGAAACCAGATAGCAGTTATGAGAGTCTAGAGGCATGAAAGAGAAGTAATGGTTGGGAAGGGAGTGAGACAGGGTTGTAGCCTATCCCTTATGTTATTCAATCTGTATATTGAGCAAGCAGTAAATGAAACAAAAGAAAAATTCGGGGTAGGAATTAAAATCCATGGAGAAGAAATAAAAACTTAGAGGTTCGCCGATGACATTGTAATTCTGTCAGAGACTGCAAAGGACCTGGAAGAGCAGTTGAACGGAATGGACAGTGTCTTGAAAGGGGAAATATAAGATGAACACCAGCAAAAGCAAAACGAGGATAATGGAATGTAGTTGAATTAAATCGGGTGATGCTGCGGGAATTAGATTAGAAAATTAGACGCTTAAAGTAGTAAATGAGTTTAGCTATTTGGGGAGCAAAATAACTGAAGATGGTCGAAGTAGAGAGGATATAAAATGTAGACTGGCAATGGCAAGGAAAGCATTTCTGAAGAAGAGAAATGCGTTAACATCGAGAATAGATTTAACTGTCAGGAAGTCGTTTCTGAAAGTATTTGTATGGAGTGTAGCCATGTATGTAAGTGAAACGTGGGCAATAAATAGTTTAAACAAGAAGAGAATATAAGCTTTTGAAATGTGGTGCTACAGAAGAATGCTGAAGATTAGATGGGTAGATCACATAACTAATGAGGAGGTATTGAATGGAATTGGGGAGAAGTGAAATTTGTTGCACAACTTGACTAGAAGAAACGATCGGTTGGTAGGACATATTCTGAGGCATCAAGGGATCACCAATTTGGTATTTGAGGGCATCGTGGAGGGTAAAAATAGTAGAGGGAGACCAAGAGATGAATACACTAAACAGATTCAGAAGCATGTAGGTTGCAGTAGGCACTTGGAGATGAAGAAGCTTGCACAGGATAGAGTAGCATGGAGAGCTGCATCAAACCAGTCTCTGGACTGAAGACCACAACGAACGTAGTCTTGTGAAGCTGATTCGGTTTGGAAGGGTGTCATCAAGCCGTTGTATCTTCCCTGTGGTGAGCTGCCCCATCACTGCTGTGACTGGACCTTGTTATCCTGGATCCTGCCACTGGGACAGAGCTGACATCTGGTCTGGTCAAACTCATGTTTTATCGGGGACAGGTCTGGTGATCTTGCTGGCCACAGGAGTACCTCAACATCACATGGACATGTGTGGACCAGCATGCTCCTGTTCAACGAGAAGTAACAAATGAGAATGCAGAATGTCCATGATGTATCGTTGTGCCATCAAAGTTCCCTCGATCATTACCAACCGTGACCAGAAGTCATAAGCAAGGTCTTCCTACAGCACGACAGCAGTAACACCACTGTGCCTCTCAAGAACGTGGGAAGAATGGGAGCTCCCAGGGTCGGCAGCCGTTTGTGTTGTCGTGTTGCCGGCCTCTGTGACCGAGCGGTTCTAGGGGCTTCAGTCTGGAGCTGCGCTGCTGCTACGGTAGGAGGTTCGAATCCTGCCTCGGGCATGGTTGTGTGTGATGTCCTTAACTTAGTTAGGTTCAAGTAGTTCTGAGTCTATGGAGCTGATGATCTCAGATGTCAAGTCCCATAGTGCTTAGAGCCATCTGAATTTTTGTTGTTGTGTTAACGCCGTGCTACACATGGGACGGTGATTCCCTCGTCCGGCTGTTACTAGTATCCGACCAACTTTGCGGGATGACACAAAGTATTGCAGGGAGCCCATTACTTCGACTCAGATGGAGGTGTAAATGTGAAAGCTACATCAAGTGCTTGGGTTCAGTAAGGCTATCTTCCCTCGTGGTGATCACTCGTGTTCGATAGGAAACTTTACAGCAAGTACGTCTGCCGTCAAGTTCCCGTGCTGTCCATCGCCGAGCCTTTGTCACATCCAAATATCCCAGAAACCTAGAGTTGCTCGATTTGACCAGCCAGTCAGATGGAGACCCACAGTGACAACACTTTCAAAGTCCTTCAAGTGCTGATAACTCTACATCGCATCACTACGCAGCATCTTCACAGTGATCACTTACCTTCTTCCACTCTTAACTCCCCTTATGTACTCTACTAGACTTGATAACAACCCTAAACAGGAAAAACACTACTGTACTCTGGTGGCCTTTCTCTCTGTCGCAGAATACTGAAACTCTAACCATCTACATACCCACTGACGGGGTGTACATCTGAGAACTACATTGACATCTGACCATGTCTCCCGTGTGGTTTATCTTTTTGTCTGGCGGAATATTAGTAGCTCTGTCTATTCAGTTCTAAAGGGACATCCTCCTGTAGCATTACTTTTCCTCAACAGTATTAGTCGATACCAGAAGTATTTTTCGAATTTTGGACAGGTCAACAATATCTCAGCTGTTTTTCTGAAAAATTTCATATTATTTTATACGCAATATGTTTCCAGCTAAAAGTTATGAAAAGGAATTAATTTATTTCCGTTGTTACGATCGATATGTACTAGCTCTGAATGTACAGTCAAAATGGTTTCTTTTAAAAACGTTTGAAATTATGAAATATTTGTCACACTTAAAATTTCTACTATTAATTAAGCAATCTAGTACTGTTTATTATGTTTATTTCTGGATTCATTTATAGAATAATAACCTAAAGGAATAGAAATTCATCTGTAAAGAAAAATTGTAAGCCCTTTAGAATATTGTTATTACCGCAGAGTGAAGTAGTAGTAAGCGTCCCTCAGATGTGATCGGACGTATTTTTGTACTTTGGACGAACAGTGTAATTTCAGCTTTGTTAATGTGAAAATTCAAAAGACAGTGTGATACAGTAAAATGTGAGACATCAAACTAACGTAAAAACAAAAATTCTGCAACGACATTCTCCAAAATTATTTAGATCGATTGAACCATGGAAACCTAAAATGTAAGAATTTCAGCTTGAAGAAGCAGACCCTTAGACATAAAGAAGTGGAGCCAACTGTGAGAGAAAATATAAGTAAAAAATTTATTGTAAATCTCACTCCTCTCGAGTCTTCTGAAAAGACTTTACCATAGTGTACAGTAGCAACAATAAAGAAGGGAGGAATAGATCACAAGTACTAGGGAGACGAGAAACCAAGTATACGTGGGTGCACCGTACTGGGGATTGACAATGTGAACTGCATAGCACAAAGGCTATAAAGCTGATGCACATTATTTAAGTTTATGTCAGCAGAAAAGAACTTAAAATCACATTTTTAATATCCACAGTTTCCTATGATTTAAATGTCAAATTAGCTTTCTGACAAAAAAGAAATAACTTAATGTATGACATACGGATAGACAGCTGTGATACAATAGGCCATTCTCCAGGGCTGCATCAGCGCATCAGGGATTCCATTCTTATGGAAATGTGTTATTTGTTAAGCTATATACACGGAAATAGTGTATTTCAAGACATCATGCTGAACATTATACAGGGTGTTACAAAAAGGTACGGCCAAACTTTCAGGAAACATTCCTCACACACAAAGAAAGAAAATATGTTGTGTGGACATGTGTCCGGAAACGCTTACTTTCCATGTTAGAGCTCATTTTATTACTTCTCTTCAAATCACATTAATCATGGAATGGAAACACACAACAACAGTACGTACCAGCGTGAATTCAAACACTTTGATACAGGAAATGTTCAAAATGTCCTCCGTTAGCGAGGATACATGCATCCACCCTCCGTCGCATGGAATCCCTGATGCGCTGATGCAGCCCTGGAGAATGGCCTATTGTATCACAGCTGTCGACAATACGAGCACGAAGAGTCTCTACATTTGGTACCGGGGTTGCGTAGACAAGAGCTTTCAAATGCCCCCATAAATGAAAGTCAAGTGGGTTGAGGTCAGGAGAGCGTGGAGGCCACGGAATTGGTCCACCTCTACCAAACCTTTCAGAGATAAAGATACGAAAATGACTCAATTTCTTCGCCGAAGTCCAAGATGAATCTGTTACTTGGATTCAGTTACCTGACTCTATAGAACGAGAGGGCCTCCATGTGAGCAGATGTTGCGTATAAAGTTTTAACGGAGCAAAACAAGAAACAGTTGTGTATTTCGTAACAGCTGACATCTACAAATTGTGAGGCGGCGGCTTGTTCCAGGTCCCCGCCACTCATATTTTTCTCCTCCTTTCCATACCACATCATTTGCATTCTGATTCAATCTGATTCGGGGAACTTCCATGTGGTTAAGCTGCGATTACATAAGTGATTAAGACGTAGCTCACTTTTTATTGTTGTATTGTCTTATGATCGCAAGCAGATGTACTTCTCGGTCTCTGGAATGTCCTTGCGTCGCGTCAGGCTCTGAGAGACTGGTTTTTCCATTTGTTTGAGGGGGAGTGCAGGTAGTAGCTTTCCTGCGGATGAAAGGAAACAGTGACTACTTGAGCATACCGGACATTCAGGTAGCTGGATGAGCCTCTCGTTAATCCCCACCGTCTTATGTCAGTACAACTGTACGCCAGCTTTATAGTACAGCTAACATAGTGAACAGAGAAACACGACACAAGTATTCCGAGCCCAGAACAGTTCGCCCATTACGAAAATTTTCCGTCGTATTTGTGCACCTGTCCATAGAAATCAAACATTTTGATATCAGGACCTCTGGATCTTCTCTTTTCTATAAGGTGCAGGGAGAAAGCGTCGTTAAACTCCAGCAGACATTCCGAGAGGTACCCAACGAACGACCCTTCCCGGTAGGAGATCTACACTTTCTGTCTGCTCTCTGAATTCTCGATGCGGATTGGCGAACATATTTTAACTGCTGGTGGGAGCAGACGACTGCGTTTGGAGGTCGCTGAATCTACATTTACGTCTACATCATACTCCGCAAGCCACCTAATGGTGTTTGGCGGGGGTACTTTTTTACGGTGTCATGTATTCTCCGCCCTGTGAATTTTCCGCCCTGCGAATTTACCGCCCAGAAAAGGTCGAGGAAGGGTCCACTAATACCCTGGGGACGCGAGCTGGCATGCTCAAGCCGTACGGTACAAGCCATACAATATGTTGCATGTAACAATTTCAGTGTTATTAGTTCTGATTTGTATATGTTTCAACCTTAAGAGTTCTTACTGATTAAAAGTAAAAAAAAATGATTCTATTAATTTATGCAGAAATTTGGTTTAGAACACATACACAGCGACATTGCCCAAGTGGAGCACAAAATAAGTAAATAAATAAATAAACAAGTAAATTGCTGTCAGGTTTTTGAAGGGCCATTTGTTGGCTGGTTCAATGCTGAAATTTGTTAAACTTACGTCAGAGAAGCACTCGATCCAAAGCACATGAAAGAAGGCGCAAAATTATTATAGTTGAGGAATGCATTTGTAGTTGATCAAAAAATTGAAGAGACTAACAAAAAATAAAAACCTATTAAGGAGGTGGTTCTTGATAAAACTGGAGGACTTAAAGAAAACGTAGAAAATCTTACACATAACTGTCATGCGAAAGAAGACAGTGCATTAGTTGAAGAAAGAGCAAATGAAGAAGAATCCAATGAAAGTAGTAGTAATATTTTCTTTCCTGACATCTGTCAGTGACCTGTGACTGTCTTGGAAATCTGACAGTTGAATCCTCAAAATAGTAAGTGACAAAAAATTTGAAAATAAACGTTACTCATTCGTTTTTGTTTAACAGACACTGAGATAAAAAGAAGCGTTAACTAACAGTTAACGTCTGACTCCTTCTATATCAGCCACAGCGTGAGAGTGTTTTTAGAACTTGGATGGCCATTCAACTAAAAATCACAGTTTGTACTACTCTTGTTTTAGTCTCTTTACCATTTTTATTACTTCCAAAATCTGCATGAATTGTATATATCTGTGAAAACTGTTTGCCACAGCACTTGAAGTACCATCCATAAAAAAAGTCTCGTTTACTTCTTAGAGCCTTTCTCCTTGCTCTTCCACAAAAAACTATTATCCTGTCTCCCGATTTATCGTCGCTTAACAAGAAACTGCTGCCATCATTCATAGTTATTAGCTCTGCTTTAAGTTCAATCTCTTCTGTTGTCTCTGGATCCCTATCACTTCCCTGCGACTTTGCCCTTGTATAACGTCCTCTTCGTTGTTCGCTGCTCTGACATTTCTGTCACAAAGTCGTACCCTCTACTATGGAAGCTACCTAGCTCATCTGAATAGATTTTCGAAATATACGTATTTTCCTCTCGTGCCCTCTTCTTTGCCTGGTTCAGAGTCCTCTGTACTTCCAGCCTTGCGTCATCCGGAGGTCCACATTGCTGCTCGTGCGAAAAGAACACTGTAGAATCCTTCATTTTAAGCTTTCCATGACAATGCTTCTCTTTCTGTTTTGAACAGCGCCAAATCACAGTCCCATCTTCCTTCGTTTTCTTCACTGTGTAAGAATAACCTTCATAGTGGCAACTACGCTTACCATGAATTGTCGTTGAAACTTCCATATCACAACTACTGAGACGGTAATATACAAGTAGCAAGATGTGAAATCTAGTAAAACTAGAGCTATACTAACAGGCAGATGGGACTGTGCGGGCGGGGTTCGGTCGAGTCCAGGGAACAGGTAGAGCAAGGTGATTAGGACGGTCTGGCTGCAGGTAGGACGGGACACAATGGACGCAGGTACGAGGCAGAGAGTTTGCAGATTTCTAGTGGGGCGGAAAGTTCGCAGGGCGGAGAATTCATACATTCCTTTTTTACCACTAATTGAGCCCTCCAATCCTGTTCCAGTGGCGAATAACGCGTGGGAAGAATGTTTGTCGCTAAGTCTAATTTCTTGAATTTTCTCCTTCTGGTCACTATGCGAGAAGTATGTAGGCAGAAGTAATATGTTGTCCGACTCTTCCCGGAAAGTGCTCTCTCGAAACTTCCATAGTAAATTTCTCCGCAATACACAACGCCACTCTTACAACGTCCGCCAATGGAGTTAGTTGAATACCTCCTTAACGCTGTGAGCGACTTGTGGGTGCTATTCTGTCATTCTGCGCAACGGATTAACCTGAGATGTACCCTTCACCCTGTGCCTCCTGCAAGATGCAATTTCCACTCCCACACTACTACAGAAGTCAGACAGACGCCGGCCGGTGTGGCCGTGCGGTTCTAGCCGCTTCAGTCTGGAACCGCGTGACCGCTATGGTCGCAGGTTCGAATCCTGCCTCGGGCATGGATGTGTGTGATGTCCTTAGGTTGGTTAGGTTTAAGTAGTGCTAAGTTTTAGGGGACTGATGACCACCGATGTTAAGTCCCATAGTGCTCAGAGTCATTTGAACCATTTTTGAACCATCAAACAGACGCTCCTAACGTTCTAAAGAGAAATGCCTGAAAAACTTTCAGCAACAAATATCTTCTGGGTTCGTCCACTGTAAGGAAATGACTCTCCCAGTGGAGTACTGAGGAGAGACTTGTTCCTTGCTCTTTGAGTACACGTACGAGTGCACACGCTCTTGTTACATGTTCTCGCTCCAAGAGCAACAACAGAACGGCCCCTCTCCACGCCAGACGTGAAGGGGTATATCTTTTGGTCTCTTCCATTACTCCTTCAGCTCAAAGTGTCAGGAATATCGTCTGCCAATCAGCATTGCTCTTCTAAAACGGGAGAATGACGTTTCGTTTTACGTGACCAATCCGGAAATCTGTAACATCGGCGTTTGGCGTTTGCTGTCTCCCTGTGAAAAACTCTGAAACTGCGTGCTATGTTTGTAAAGAATGCGTAGGCTGGACGCTCCTACACAATGTAGCAGAATTTGCTTTTAAGCCGAACATGGGGTCGTTCTCCCTTTCACTCGGGCAAACGCTGTCCGCTCTATGGGCGGTCGCCGGCCGATGTAGATAGGTTGACTCGTCCTCTGAACGGACCGGCCTCCTGGCATGCAGTTTGCCTCTACCGAACTAAAAGCCTTTGTGACCGTCGTGTCTTGAATGTGTGCCTCGAGAATTTCAACCTCAGTGCGCAATTGCAATTTATTTGTTATTTGCATATCGTTTACATGAATTCATACGACACTGACTTTATGTTATCGAGTTTGGGTTCGAATGAAGCGTCTTGATGTGCGGAATATGATTGTGAGGGCGGAATATGTAAGCAATAAAGGTCAGGAGACCACGACGTTTTACAACGCTCTAGTACCGAATAAACGATCCTGTGACGAAACGCGCAGCTCTTCGTTAGATCTTCTCTATCTTTTCTATCAATCCTGCCTGGTAGGGATCCCAGACAGATGAACAGTACCCAAGAATGGGTCGAAATAACGCCTTACAAACCACTTCCTTCGTGGGTCAGTTACGTTTCCTTAAAATCCTTCTTATGAATCTGAGTTTGGGATCTGCTTTTCCTACTTTTTGTTTTATAGGGTCATTCCACTTAAGGTCGCTGCAATAGTTACTCCTAGACATTTTACAACAGATACTGTTTCCAGCTGTTGGTCATCAATAGTGTTGCTATAAGGTAGTGGATTTCTATTCCTATGTATGAGCAATATGTTACATTTATTTGCGTTCAGGGTCCACTGCCAGAGCCTGCACCATTCGTCAATTCTCTGGCGGTCATTCAGCAAATCGTTACCATCGTCTAGCGTTGCTACTTTGTTATAGACAACCGCATCAGCTGCGAACAGCCTTAGAGTGCATCCGACCCTTTCTACTAGACTATTTACATGTATTGTAAACAGTAACGGTCCTACCACACTTCCTTGCGGTACACCGGAAATTACCTTTACATCTGTCGATTTTCTTCCGTTGGTTCCGAATGGTGAAAATTTACCCCATTTACTGTGACTGGCCTTAAAGACTGTACAGCGGTTTTCTCCGAGGTCTAAAGCGAGCCAGAAGTGTTTTGGGGTGACAGTCTTGGTCTGATTTTTGATGGATTTGCAGCTCAATTTGAGCCTGGCCTCAGTGAGGTTTTAGTGTTCGTATGAATCAGATCTTCAGCTTTCAAACCATACTTGCCGGTCGCAGAATATTGCCGGTGTTTGTGTTCGGGAATGACCGAGGGCCGGGCTCCACGTTTTCAGACACGGCTCCCCTCCACGCACCATCCACTCTCAGCAGTAAGCATCAGCACAGCCATGCTTGGACCGCACCAGCGGTGCACACCTGTGATTTCGGTACACGTGGTAGTGAAGTATATGTCATGTCAGCTCATGAATAGTTTCGATCCGTGTTTCAGGTGCGCTTAGCACCTCAAGCACTCCATCCCTTACTCGTGACGATTTCTTTTTCTGACATCAAGCACAACTTAGATTACATCGTCAGAGATTTATTTCCCTGATGATGACTTTTCTGTTTTCTGTTTCCATTCTATAATTCTGTTGCGCGCTCCCACTTCCCTTCACTCTTTCTTTTATTGTTGTATTAAAACTGTGTTCACTGTTTGATGATTGCAGTCGCGAGACGCTTGTACGCCCGGGCACGACGTCAACCGCGGTTTTTTCAAGCATCACTCTGTGGTGACCTTGCTAAACAGTCTATTTTTGCATGAAATCATTGAAGTTTGTTGATCTCCAATTATATTCATGTTCACTTGTACTTCTCGTAGGCTCCTTTTCCATACGAATAAATCTTGTGTTTATCAGTGCAATATATTTAATTTCGAAGGCAACAGTTTTCCGTTTACTTCTTACGTACTGTGTGCCCAGGTACTTCTGCCACAAACATCAGACGAGACCTGACTACCTCCGGCATTCTGTTATTATTTCCTTAATGCGTAACAACTGAACTTTATCAACTAGCCTAAACTTTCCAAGGGGATAAACTATTGTTTTTCGTTGATTTCGGGCGACCGTCTGAAGGTAAATTTGCCTTTGCTTACCCAGGGAGTACCGCTACACCAAAGTGCACACCAGTCCCTGCATACCCGCTATCTGGAAAAATGCCTTGACCTCTCAGAGCTGTGTCGGTACGATTTAAAAATTGGTTCCGTGAGTACTTCCGACGTATAGTTAAAACACTAAACTCATTACGTTGGGCTGGCATATACACTACTGGCCATTAAAATTGCTACACCATGAAGATGACCTGCTACAGATGCGAGATTTAACCTACAGGAATAAGATGCTGTGATATGCAAATAATTAGCATTTCAGAGCATTCACACAAGGTTGGCGCCGGTGGCGACACCTACAACCTGTTGACATGAGGATAGTTTCCAACCGATTTCTCATACACAAACAGCAGATGACCGGCGTTTCCTGGTGAAACGTTCTTGGAATGCCTCGTGTAAGGAGGAGAAATGCGTATCATCACGTTTCCGACTTTGATAAAGGTCGGATTGTAGCCTATCGCGATTGCGGTTTATCGTATCGCGACATTGCTGCTCGCGTTGGTCGAGATCCAATGACTGTTAGCAGAATATGGAATCGGTGTGTTCAGGAGGGTAATACGGAACGCCGTGCTGGATCCCAACGGCCTCGTATCACCAGCGGTCGAGATGACAGGCATCTTATCCGCATGGCTGTAACGGATCGTGCAGCCACGTCTCGATCGCTGTGTCAACAGATGGGGACGTTTGCAAGACAACAACACTCTGTACGAACAGTTCGACGACGTTTGTAGCAGTATGGACTATCAGCTTGGAGACCGTGGCTGCGGTTACCCTTGACGCTGCATCCCAGACAGAAGCGCCTGCGATAGTGTACTCAACGACGAACTTGGGTGCACGAATGGCAAAACGTCATTTTTTCGGAAGAATCCAGGTTCTGTTTACAGCATCATGATGGTCGCATCCGTGTTTGGAGACATCGCGGTTATCGCACGTTGGAAGCGTGTATTCATCATCGCCATACTGGCATATCACCCGGCGTGATGGTATGGGGTGTCATTGGTTGCACGTCTCGGTCACCTCTTGTTCGCATTGTCGGCACTTTGAACAGTAGACGTTACATTTCAGATGTTTTGCGACCCGTGGCTCTACCCTTCATTCGATCCCTGCGAAACTCTACATTTCAGCAGGACAATGCACTACGGCATGTTGCAGGTCCTGTACGGGCCTTTCTGGATACAGAAAATGTTCGACTGCTGCCCTGGCCAGCACATTCTCCAGATCTCTCACCAATTGAAAACTTCTGGTCAATGGTGGCCGAGCAACTGGCTCGTCACAATACGCCAATCACTACTCTTGATGAACTGTGGTATCGTGTTGAAGCTGCATGGGCAGCTGTACCAGTACACGCCATCCAAGCTCTGTTTGACTCAATGCCCATGCGTATCAAGGCCATTATTACGGCCGGAGGTGGTTGTTCTGGGTACTGATTTCTCAGGATCTATGCACCCAAATTGCGTGAAAATGTTATCACATGTCAGTTCTAGTATAATATATTTGTCCTATGAATACCCATTTATCATCTGCATTTCTTCTTGGTGTAGCAATTTTAATGGCCATTAGTGTATAATGTCATGTGCGCAGTTAAAAGAGACAGTCATTAACATAATTCCTACGATTAACTAACGAAGTGTAGCAGAGATCTCAAAAACGTAACTGAATTAGACAGCTTTGTTATTGAATGTAAGGTGGTAGAAACAATCAGTATAGTACGTAATGCCTGCGCCAGCATTATTTCCTTTTAGGAATAGTGCTGTCAGAAATAATCATTCGACAAACTGCTTACTGAAACTTCTAACATCTGTGAAATGGGAAGATCGAGAGAAAATTCCTCAACGAACGAATAACAACGATAAATATCACTGACACAGCGTTAACCAAACTTAGAACGACCCTTCATTTACGGAGTGACTGACAGCGTTTATTTCCAGCTAAATACCAAGTTTTAAGTAGTTAACTGAATTAAAGAAGCAAACTGCGCGGTGATATTGTGAACACACGAGTCTCATTCGGGCACTGGCACAGCTTGCGATATGGTGATGATGTTAAAACTGCGACAAAACTAATCATTCAGAAGAACAGGATCATCTTCATCGTCATGGTCGGAATTACTTGAAAACACTGTCATCTTACGCATCTTTACAGGTCTAATGATCAAACTGTCACTGGATTCGTCCTCAGAACCGTACAAACACTGATTCACACAGTTATCGGGATCTTCATTCTCACTAGGTACATCTGCACAACTTCGTCAAAAACCTCCTAAAGTATTTCAGATCCGTTCATTTGTTTCCGTTCTCTGAACAGGGCCATCTCTAAGAGCAGGGGAAACTTCAAGGCAAAAACATTAACTGTTGGTTGACTCTTGTACAGAAGATTACAGCAACCAGCCACTTTTTACAATGCTATTTTATTTATTTAAACGGCGCTGTTTAAATAAATAGATAGCATTGTAAATGTGGCTGGTTGCTGTAATCTTCTGTGTAAGAGTCAACCTATATTTTGTACACAGCCACGGGGTCAAAATGTCAGTTTTTGAGAAAATATCAAAAACATTAACTACTTAAAATCTCAAAATACAATCAAAATGTGAAATTCGCAAAAAGTACATGAAGCCAATCAAATATAATACAATAACTGTTGGTGTATACACCTACACAGACGAAGTAGCTAAAATATACCACTGCAGGGGGCATCTCTTTGCAGCATGTACAAAATACGAGTTATCTCGAGAACCGTCCACAACGGACATTGCACGAAACACAAATGAATTTTAATCCGTCCGCAACGTATTAGTAACTTCATCTGAACTGTACGGTGCACTAGAGCTAATACAGTGTTACCGCGACATATCCATAACAATGTTGATGTACATAATAGAACCTGTGACTGTCGTAAATTCCAAACTGGTCTGCATATTATGTGTCTACTTCAGAAAAGAAACAAATAAAGGAGTTCATCTATTTATAATAGAACCTCTGGCTGCTGTAAATTCTGATCTGGTTTGCATATTACGTGTCTAATTCAGAAAAGAAAAAAGAATTAAGAAACTTCCTGGCAGATTAAAACTGTGTGCCGGACCGAGACTGGCAGAAGTACAGCTGTGAGGACAGGGCGTGAGTCGTGCTTGGGTAGCTCAGTTGGTAGAGCACTTTCCCGCGAAAGGCAAAGGTCCCAAGTTCGAGTCTCGCTCCGGCACACAGTTTTAATCCGCCAGGAAGTTTCATATCAGAGCACATTCCGCTGCAGAGTGAAAATCTCATTCAAGAATTAAGAAAGTTCGTCTATTAATATTAATAAGGTGACCAGAAGAACTGTTGCAGCTTTAAATACAAACAAAGACATTATAAATGCTGGGAAGGAAATGTACTAGGGTGAAGTGCAAGCTAGTAAATTATCGAAGATGAAAATACGGAGAACAACGCTTTATGGATAAGTGGAGTGTCAAAATAGATACATTTGCTGAGAGTGTGACACGTTGACGTGTTTATTATTACATCGCAAAAAGGAACATTCACACTCAGCAAATTATTGGGGGCCGAGGGAGTGGCGAGGTAGGTACCATTGAGGAACGCAGGCACAGAGGGTGAGGAAGAAATGATTAAGAAGAACGGTTTAGGGACTAACCGCGAGAGATACGTTTTACTATCTTCTGCCCAGATACGAAGCCTTTCTCTAGGACTGCGACTGCAAAAATACGCACTAGCCACAGCGTCGCATTATCCAAGTAGCATAATAGAGAAACGACAGTGGACAGCTGTCTATCACTAATGAGATTTATGTGGGACACAGTGCTTTCTTCACACAGCTGCCGCATACATATCCCCCTTAGTTCAATAATGGACTTCATGCTGCCACTTCACTACGCTACTGTACGATCTCAAAGGTTCGGAGGTGACGTAGAAGATTTGCTCTTTGACTAAAGGCAGTCATTACAATAAAGGCGTTTATCGTTGCAGCAGAATCTTCTATGAAATTTCAATCACCAGCTTCCCCCATCTGAAACATCCCCTTAGAATAATTTATGAATTACTGTGCTGATAAACCTCTTACGTTATTTGATTTTCAAACAGCTGAGCAGAACTAAACGTACTCAGACATTTCTCTCTTTAGTTATTTTGATCAACACTAAACTGACACACAATATTTTTAGCGCAATACACTCTGACTTTCAATAATCCCTACAAAAGAATGGCCCTGACTGACAATAACCTATACCTTTCATGAATCACTTACCTCACAAAAATGTTCGTTACTCGAACTACTGCAATACAGCGTGCAATACAGCAATATATATATATATATATATATATATATATATATATATATATATATATATATATACACTCCTGGAAATGGAAAAAAGAACACATTGACACCGGTGTGTCAGACCCACCATACTTGCTCCGGACACTGCGAGAGGGCTGTACAAGCAATGATCACACGCACGGCACAGTGGACACACCAGGAACCGCGGTGTTGACGGTCGAATGGCGCTAGCTGCGCAGCATTTGTGCACCGCCGCCGTCAGTGTCAGCCAGTTTGCCGTGGCATACGGAGCTCCATCGTAGTCTTTAACACTGGTAGCATGCCGCAACAGCGTGGACGTGAACCGTATGTGCAGTTGACGGACTTTGAGCGAGGGCGCATAGTGGGCATGCGGGAGGCCGGGTGGACGTACCGCCGAATTGCTCAACACGTGGGGCGTGAAGTCTCCACAGTACATCGATATTGTCGCCAGTGGTCGGCGGAAGGTGCACGTGCCCGTCGACCTGGGACCGGACCGCAGCGACGCACGGATGCACGCCAAGACCGTAGGATCCTACGCAGTGCCGTAGGGGACCGCACCGCCACTTCCCAGCAAATTAGGGACACTGTTGCTCCTGGGGTATCGGCGAGGACCATTCGCAACCGTCTCCATGAAGCTGGGCTACGGTCCCGCACACCGTTAGGCCGCCTTCCGCTCACGCCCCAACATCGTGCAGCCCGCCTCCAGTGGTGTCGCGACAGGCGTGAATGGAGGGACGAATGGAGACGTGTCGTCTTCAGCGATGAGAGTCGCTTCTGCCTTGGTGCCAATGATGGTCGTATGCGTGTTTGGCGCCGTGCAGGTGAGCGCCACAATCAGGACTGCATACGACCGAGGCACACAGGGCCAACACTCGGCATCATGGTGTGGGGAGCGATCTCCTACACTGGCCGTACACCACTGGTGATCGTCGAGGGGACACTGAATAGTGCACGGTACATCCAAACCGTCATCGAACCCATCGTTCTACCATTCCTAGACCGGCAAGGGAACTTGCTGTTCCAACAGGACAATGCACGTCCGCATGTATCCCGTGCCACCCAACGTGCTCTAGAAGGTGTAAGTCAACTACCCTGGCCAGCAAGATTTCCGGATCTGTCCCCCATTGAGCATGTTTGGGACTGGATGAAGCGTCGTCTCACGCGGTCTGCACGTCCAGCACGAACGCTGGTCCAACTGAGGCGCCAGGTGGAAATGGCATGGCAAGCCGTTCCACAGGACTATATCCAGCATCTCTACGATCGTCTCCATGGGAGAATAGCAGCCTGCATTGCTGCGAAAGGTGGATATACACTGTACTAGTGCCGACATTGTGCATGCTCTGTTGCCTATGTGATGTATCTGACCCCAGGAATGTGTCAATAAAGTTTCCCCTTTCTGGGACAATGAATTCACGGTGTTCTTATTTCAATTTCCAGGAGTGTATATATATATATATATATAGAGTGAGTCACCTAACGTTTCCGCTGGATATATTTCGTAAACCACATCAAATACTGACGAATCGATTCCACAGACCGAACGTGAGGAGAGGGGCTAGTGTAATTGGTTAATACAAACCATATAAAAATGCACGGAAGTATGTTTTTTAACACAAACCTACGTTTTTTTAAATGGAACCCCGTTAGTTTTGTTATCACATCTGAACATATAAACAAATACGTAATCAGTGCCGTTTGTTGCATTGTAAAATGTTAATTACATCCGGAGATATTGTAACCTAAAGTTGACGCTTGGGTACCACTCCTCCGCTGTTCAATCGTGTGTATCGGAGAGCACCGAATTACGTAGGGATCCAAAGGGAACGGTGATGGACCTTAGGTACAGAAGAGACTGGAACAGCACATTACGTCCAAATGCTAACAGCTTTTTATTGGTCTTTTTCGCTGACGCACATGTACATTACCATGAGGGGTGAGGTACAAGTACACACGTGGTTTCCGTTTTCAATTACGGAGTGGAATAGAGTGTGTCCCGACATGTCAGGCCAATAGATGTTCAATGTGGTGGCCATCATTTGCTGCACACAATTGCAATCTCTGGCGTAATGAATGTCGTACACGCCGCAGTACATATGGTGTAATGTCGCCGCAGGCTGCCACAATACGTTGTTTCATATCCTCTGGGGTTGTAGGCACATCACGTTACACATTCTCCTTTAACGTACCCCACAGAAAGAAGTCCAGAGGTGTAAGATCAGGAGAACAGGCTGGCCAGTTTATGCGTCCTCCACGTCCTATGAAACGGCCGTCGAACGTGTACCTCACCCCTCATGATAATGTACATGTGCGTCAGTGAAAAAGACCATTAAAAGGTTTTAGCATGTGGACGTAATGTGCTGTTCCAGTCTCTTCTGTACCTAAGGTCCATCACCGTTCCCTTTGGATCACTACGTTATTCGGTGCTCTCCGATACACACGATCGAACAGCGGAGGAGTGGTCCTCAAGCGTCAAATTTAGGTTACAATATCTCCGGATGTAATTAACATTTTACAATGCAACAAACGGCACTGATTACGTATTTGTTTATATGTTCAGATGTGATAACAAAACTAACGGGGTTCCATTTAAAAAAACGTAGGTTTGTGTTAAAAAACATACTTCCGTGCATTTTTATATGGTTTGTATTAACCAATTACACTAGCCCCTCTCCTCACGTTCGGTCTGTGGAATCGATTCGTCAGTATTTGATGTGGTTTACGAAATATATCCAGCGGAAACGTTAGGTGACTCACCCTGTGTATATATATATATATATATATCAGTTCTTGACATCCAGTCTTACAAATTTACTGTCTCTGATGGACACACGTCCAGATCATCCGCTCTCAAAACTCCGCCATCTCTCTCCCCACATCCATCACTGCTGGTGGCTCACCTGCAACTGTGCAACGCTACGCGCTGTTCACATCCAACTGCCCAACACCACAATGGCGAATATTCTAACAATGCCAGCCAGCCACAGACTGCACACGGCACAGCCAGTGATTTTCATACAGAGCGCTTTGTGGCGTTACCAACACAGAAACCTATACAGCCTACTTACCCATCGAATGTTGTGAAAACATTTTGTTGGCCTCACCTACATAGGGAGAAATGATCATAATAATAAAATAAGAGAAATTATAACTCGCATTGAAAGATTTAAGAGTTCGTTCTTCCCGCGAGCTGTTCGAGAGTGGGACGGTAGAGAAATAGTTTGAAGGTGGTTCGATTAACCCTCTGCCAGGCACTTAATTGTGAATTGCAGAGTAATCAAGTAGATGTATATGTAGGTGTAGATGATGGCTTCCGATATTTGCCGAATTCTGCCAACTGAGAGCTGGAGTGAGGTGTTTTGAGCTAGAGTATGTTATTATATGGCTCTGAGCACTATGGGACTCAACTGCTGTGGTCATAAGTCCCCTAGAACTTAGAACTACTTAAACCTAACTAACCTAAGGACAGCACACAACACCCAGCCATCACGAGGCAGAGAAAATCCCCGACCCCGCCGGGAATCGAACCCGGGAACCCGGGCGTGGGAAGCGAGAATGCTACCGCACGACCACGAGATGCGGGCAAGCTAGAGTATTTCAAAGAATTTGATACAATAACATGTGCAATAGGTGAAATGCAGAACAGATCTTACATATATCACACAATTTCAGCTATCTTTAATTCCCTATCAGCAAACGCATTAACTACAAGATCTATACCTCATCTCGAGAAGTGTCCAGCTTGTGCCAAGTATGGCAGAGATATTGATACAGCGGATCTAGTTAAAGAAGGAGCTGCTTTCGAATTCCAGGTGAGATATACACGGCTTCCCATTGGCGTATTTTGAAGCTTTTTTCAAACTGTTGGTTAAGAGATACTCTTCCGAACATCTAAACAGCTTTAGCAAGATTTATGACAATGTGAGTGACTGCATCATCATGTGGACGCAACTTCAACAAATTAAATGTGACAAAAAAACTATGTAAGACTGAGTATGAGGATTGTAGACTATCAGCGTTACCTGTCCCGTCGATAGACTCTTGTAATAGTTCTTTAGTAATTATCTATTTTTCAAAAACCTTTCACCTACTTCAATTCCCGAAAATGCTAAAAGACGTATTTTTTATTTTCTGATAGAAACCAAATACCATTTTTCGTAGTTCTCGCTTCGAAATTCCCTTACTCGCGACGTACTTTCGAAAAGCGTTTCATTCACTATTTCACCCCCTTAGGACTGGAATGTCAGAAAATCCATTCGTAAACGATGCCTGCAGTATAAGATCCACGCCCTCCCCAGACTTCAAGTTCGTATTCTTAACTGTGTGGGCTGGACGATGATGAGTCAGTAATTAGTCTGACCGTGTTTCACCCCCTTACGGGTTGAATTTCCAAAAGCAGTGAAAAAAGGATTTTTTCATCTCTAACCGAGAAACCCAACACCAATTTTCAAAGATTTTGCTTTAAAACTGTTACGGCAATGAAATATCTTCATAAGACGGTTCACCTCATATTTCACCGCCTTAGGAGTTTAGTTTCCAAACTGCGTACGTTTTAATTCTAACAGAAAAGCCAAATACAAATTTTCATAGCTTTAGCTTCAAAAATGCTTGCAGAATGAAATACTTGTGTAAAAACTTTCATCCCCCGTTTCATATCTGTAGGGACTGAATTTCCAAAAACAGTGAAACACGTATTTTTGGATTTCTAAATTTTTCATAGCTTTATCTTTAAAAATGCTTTCACAATAAATATTCTCATGAAAAATCTCATCCCCTGTTTCACCCCCTTAAGGGTTCAATTTTCAAAAACACTAAAGCACGTATTTTTTTCATAAATGTAGCTTTAAAAATACTTCAGCAGTCCTTTAATGATATATTTAAAAAAAAAAAAAGGCTTTCACCCATTATTTCACATCCAATAGAGCTAATTTTCCAAAAATGTTGAAACACGTATTTCCTTGTTTCTGGCCGAAAAACCTAATACCAGTTTTCGTAGGTCTTGCTTCAAAATTGCCTTAAGAGCGACTTTTTCAAAAAATACTTCATCCCCTTTTTCACCCTCTTAGGGTTGGGATTTCGACAAATCCCTTCTTAAACGAAGCCTATAGTATAAGATCCACACCTCTGCCAAACTTCAAGTTTCTATCCTTAGCTGTTTGGGCTGGGCGGTGGTGAGTCAGTCAGTCAGTCAGGATATTGCCTTTTGTATATAGAGATTAATAATCTATGCACTATTAATAATTTGAGAGGAGCAAAAACAACTGTTCTTTATCATACATGATGACAAAAGCACTGCAGAATAGTTACGAAAAACGATAAGATATGGATATTGCCAGATTTTAAGTTTTCATAAAATTTACACAATTTTTATTTATTTACCACAACGATATATTTAAGTTGTCGTTGCAATATTTTTCATTAACACAGTTCTTTTAAGAACTATTTTCTCCCAGAATGCTTCATTTTTATTAACACTGCTTTAAAAACCATGATTTTCTAGATCTAAGCAGATAAAAACAGCAGAAACGTAATTTTATAGGGTGGGGGGCGTTTTTTTAGTTCTGTGAAGAGCACAGGATAACCTCGGTGCGAGTCTGTCATCCTTTAGGAAACAGGTCCTTTACAAGAAAGTCGCACATCGCTATTTACTGTACTACATGACCTGGGCTCAGAAAATGTAATAACACATTAATTATAAACTTAGATGCCTTTGTCACAAACAACGCAACCTGGTGATAGCTTAACTTTCGATGTACTGAAGGAGCATTATTCATCACGTTTGATTCAACTTACCTCTTGTCAAATATGTATGACACAGTTTTCGTTTGGAGCAGGTGAATATATTACGTATTCTTAGGATTTGGTTCACATAAAGTGAATTCTTTACAGACGAATGGAAAAACTGGTAGAAGCCGACCTCGGGGAAGATCAATTTGGATTCCGTAGAAATATTGGAACACGTGAGGCAATAGTGACCCTACGACTTATCTTAGAAGATAGACTAAGGAAAGGCAAACCTACGTTTCTAGGATTTGTAGACTTACAGAAAACTTTTGACAATGTTGACTGGAATACTCTCTTTCAAATTCTGAAGGTGGCAGGGGTAAAAATAGAGAGCGAAAGGCTATTTACAATTTGTACAGAAACCAGATAGCAGTTATAAGAGTCGAGGGACATTAAAGGATAGCAGTGGTTGGGAAGGGAGTGAGGCAGGGTTGTAGCCTCTCCCTGATGTCATTCAATCTGTATATTGAGCAAGCAGTAAAGGAAACAATAGAAAAATTCGGAGTAGGTATTAAAATCCATGGAGAAGAAATAAAAACTTTGAGGTTCGCCGATGACATTGTAATTCTGTCAGAGACAGCAAAGGACTTGAAAGAACAGTTGAACGGAATGGACAGTGTCTTGAAAGGAGGATATAAGATGAACATCAACAAAAGCAAAACGAGGATAATGGAATGTAGTCGAATTAAGTCGGGTGATACTGAGGGAATCAGATTAGGAAATGAGACACTTAAAGTAGTAAAGGAGTTTTGCTATTTGGGGAGCAAAATAACTGATGATGGTCAAAGTAGAGAGGATATAAAATGTAGACAGGCAATGGCAAGGAAAGCGTTTCTGAAGGAGAGAAATTTGTTAACATCAACTATAGATTTAAGTGTCAGGAAGTCGTTCCTGATAGTATTTGTATGGAGTGTAGCCATGTATGGAAGTGAAACATGGACGGTAAATAGTTTTGACAAGAAGAGAATAGAAGCTTTCGAAATGTGGTGCTGCAGAAGAATGCTAAAGATTAGATGGGTAGATCACATAACTAATGAGGAGGTATTGAATAGAATTGGGGAGAAGAGGAATTAGTGGCACAACTTGACTAGAAGAAGGGATCGGTTAGTACGACATGTTCAGAGGCATCAAGGGATCACCAATTTAGTATTGGAGGGCAGCGTGGAAGATAAAAATCGAAGAGGGAGACCAAGAGATGAATGCACTAAGCAGATTCAGAAGGATGTAGGTTGCAGTAGGTACTGGGAGAGGAAGAAACTTGCACAGGATAGAGTAGCATGGAGAGCTGCATCAAACCAGTCACAGGACTGAAGACCACAACAACAAAGTGTTCACTTAAAGTCAATTACAAAAAAAGTTTCCTGTATGTAGGAAATTTGGCGTCGTCTTAAGAAAGAGCATTTTCATAATCCTTCCGTATTTCATTCCAAAAATTTCTTGCCGTGAGTAAAAGTAAACAGAAAACTTGTTGTAGTTCTTCTAAAATGCATTGATGGAAATTCCGTCTTTGTACACTGAATAGTTTGCAAATATGAGAGAGGTGAATGATTCGTACGATCGGACGTGTGCTCTGTACGTGGTTTCAGTTGCTCCTGCCGTAGTGTCGATCATGAAGTAGTTTCGAACAGAGTAGCCATAGTTCGCAGATAATCAGGAAAAGGTGCTACCACGACCCGTGTTCATCACTGCCAATTTCCTTCGGTCTGGACTAATAACGGAGGAAAAAAAAGTAAATATAGATACTAGCAGTCAGCTTCAACCCGGGACTTAGCGAACATGCGGCAGACGATGTAAACAACGTGGCGACTACAACGTCACATATTTGGCGATACCAGACTGTGGCGATACTCTGAAACACAAACGACATCGGCGGTTTTGATTAGGAAAATTTACTAAATCGGAGAATACATAATCCGAAGTACAACTATTCTTATCAGTCACATACAAGTGAGAGAGGCATGTCTTGGAAGGAAAACGAATCACATATCATAAAAACAAGTTATATATGGTTCAAATGGCTCTGAGCACTACGCGACTTAACATCTGAGGTCATCAGTCCCCTAGAACTTAGAACTACTTAAACCTAACTAACCTAAGGACATCACACAAATCCATGCCCGAGGCAGGATTCGAACCTGCGACCGTAGCAGTCCCGCGGTTCCGGACTGAGCGCCTAGAACCGCTAGACCACCGCGGCCGGCCACAAGTTATATAGTTGTAATAGGCATCTGTACTATACGAACTTAAAACCAAATACTGATCATCAATAAATCTTATTGGAAAATAAACTTAAGCTCAAGTGCACACAACGAAACGCAATTTCGGATAAATGTGCTTTTCAGTAGTACATTGAAAAAGAATTTGACAAGGAAGTTTTTTGCTACGAGGGTAAGTCAGTTACTATCCGCAAAGTAGTTACAAAAGTTTATTGTAATCAGATAGGGAACTTACTAGAACATCACTTTTCGATATAGTCTCCTTCCGTTTCAGCGCACTTGGTCCATCGTTGTACAAGCTTACTGAAGCCCTCACAAAAGAAGGTTCTCGATTGAGCTGCGAGCCAGGAATGCACCGCTTCTTTCACTGCTTCGTCCGAGGCAAATCGACGGCCCCTTAATGCCTGTTTGAGTGGACCAAACAAGAGGTAGTCAGAAGGAGCAAGATCGGGACTATATGGAGAACGATCTAGTGCTTCAAATTTGAGTTTCTGGAGCGTTTACGCAGTGTGGGCAGCAGTATGCCGACGGGCATTGTTGTGCAACGACACAACACCTTTTGTTAGCAATCCTCTGGGTATGCTTCGAATTGCAGGCTTTAGCCTGGCAGTAAACCTTCTCACTGTGAAGCACACTGTTTATTGTTGTGTCGCTTTCCCCATAATGATTGTGCGTCACAAAAAACCGTAAGCATCAGTTTTCCTGCGGACAGTTGGATCTTGAACTTTTTCTTGCACGGCGACTTTGGATGTTTCCATTCCATAGTCTGCCTTTTACTCTCCGGCTCGTAATGATGGACCCATGTTTTGTCACCAGTAATGGCCATGTCTAAGAAGTTGTCCCCTTCGTTACCATAGCGATCCACATGTTTTTGCAGATGTCCAAGCGCATTTGTTTATGCAACTGTGTGAGTTGTTTTGGGAACCATCTTGCACAAACTTTACGAAACACAATCTGTTGTGGACGATTTCGTAGGCAGAACCGTGACTGCTTTGCAGACGATGTGCCACTTCGTCAATAGTTAATCGTCTGTCTAAGAGAATCATATCATGTGAACGCTCAATGGTTTATTCATTTATGTTGCTAAACGGTCTTCCGTCTCCTTCCTCGTGCGTAACACTTGTGCGACCCTTTAGGAATTTTTCAATCCATTCGTAGACACTTCGTTGTGGCAAAACACTGTTCCCGTACTGTACCGAAAGTCTTCGATGAATATCGGCCCCTGATACGCCTTCCGACCACAAAAAACGGACCACTGAACGTTGCTCTTCTTCCGTGCAAATAGACAGGGGAGCAGCCACGATTAACAGCACGTCAGCGATAACGAAACTAATGTAGCAGCTTGAAAATTGCAAAGATATAACAACAAACAAACAAAGCATGCGCCATCAGCGTAAAACGACACTACTACCAAAATAAACAAAATTGTAACTAAATTGCGGATAATAATGGACTTACCCTCGAATCTGTCGGAAGGATACCAAGCAGACCACCGTACAAAAAAAAAAAACATAAGAAAATGAGTCGTTCATAAGTCGAAGTTGGTATAGGGAAATATGCTTTGGCTAAATACACTACTGGCCATTAAGAATGCTACACAAAGAAGAAATGCAGATGATAAATGGGTATTCATTGGACAAATTATACTAGAACTGACATGTGATTACATTTTCACGCAATTTGGGTGCATAGATCCTGAGAAATCTGTTGTGGCGTAGCAAGACAGCCACGCCACGGAAGTAGCCGAAAGGCACGCGTTTAGCAGGCAAGAGATAGGTCTGTAACAGGATACGTAATGAATGCTATAAAGGAAAGTACGTAGCTTCTGTAATACTTAACTTTAATCCATCCTTGGTACATCGCTATTGCCGATGTAAGTGAGACTCCATAGATACATGCAATGTTACTAATGGCGGCTTGCTAGGTCGTAGCCATGGACTTAGCTGAAGGCTATTCTAACTATCTGCTCGGCAAATGAGCGAGGCTTCGTCAGTGTAGTCGCTAGCAAAGTCGTCCGTACAACTGGGGCGAGTGCTAGTCCGTATCTCGAGACCTGCCTTGTGGTGGCGCTCGGTCTGCGATCACACAGTGGCGACACGCGGGTCCGACATGTACTAATGGACCGCGGCCGATTTAAAGCTACCACCTAGCAAGTGTGGTGTCTGGCGGTGACACCACAAAATCAGTATCCAGAACAACCACCTCTAGCCGTAATAACGGCCTTCATACGCCTGGGCATTGAGTCAAACAGAGCTTGGATGGCGTGTACATGTACAGCTGCCCATGCAGCTTCAACACGATACCACAGTTCATCTACAGTAGTGACTGGCGTATTGTGACTAGGCAGATGCTCGACCACCATTGACCAGACGTTTCAATTGGTGAGAGATCTGGAGAATGTGCTGCCAGGGCAGCAGTTGAACATTTTCCGTATCCAGAAAGGTCCGTACAGGACCTGCAACATGCGGTCGTGCATTATCCTGCTGAAATGTAGGGTTTCGCAGGGATCGAATGAACGGTAGAGCCAAGGGTCGTAACACATCTGAAATGTAACATCCACTGTGCAACGTGCCGTCAATACGAACAAGAGGTGACCGAGACATGTCACCAATGGCACCTCATATCATCACGCCGGGTGATACGCCAGTATATCGATGACGAATACACGCTACCAATGTGCGTTCACCGCGATGTCGCCAAACATGGATGTGACCATCGTGATGCTGTAAACAGAACCTGGATTCATCCGGAAAAATGATGTTTTGCCATTCGTGCACCCAGGTTGGCCGTTGGCAGGCGCTCCTGTCTGTGATGCAGCGTCAAGGGTAACCGTAGCCATGGTCTCCAAGCTGATAGCCCATGCTGCTGCAAACGTCGTTGAACTGTTCGTGCAGATCGTTGTTGTCTTGCGAACGTCCCCCTCTGTTGACTCAGGAATCGAGTCGTGGCTGCACGATCTGTTACAGCCATGCGGATAAGATGCCTGTCATCTCGACTGCTAGTGATACGAGGCCATTGGGATCCAGCACAGCGTTCTGCATTACCCTCCTGAACCCACCGATTCCATATTCTGCTAACAGTCATTGGATCTCGACCAACGCGAGCAGCAATGTCGCGATACGATAAACCGCAATCGCGATAGCCTACAATCCGACCTTTATCAAAGTCGGAAACGTGATGGTACGCATTTCTCCTTCTTACACGAGGCCTCACAAGAACGTTTCACCAGGAAACGCCGGTCATCTGCTGTTTGTGTATGAGAAATCGGTTGGAAACTATTCTCATGTCAACACGTTGTAGGTGTCGCCACCGGCGCCAACCTTGTGTGAATGCTCTGAAATGCTAATCATTTACATATCACAGCATCATCTTCCTGTCGGTTAAATTTCGCGTCTGTAGCACGTCATCTTCTTGGTGTAGCAATTTTAATGGCCAGTAGTGTAGTTCAAGCAGACACAGTGATAAGCAATTATGAATATTTCTGCATATCAGTAGCAACTCGGAATGGTTATCACAAGAACTGTAACGGCACTGCCCGGTATAAAAAGTGAAGCACCTAGAAAATAACAGTGAGATGTCAATGTAACATCATACACGTGTACACGATCGACGGGTATGTAAACAATTTATGAGTTGTAATTCTCTGTGGTATGTAGAAAAGCCACCAGAGCGCATTAGTGTTGTTCGCGTTTGATGTTGTTACCGGGCATCGTAGGGAATGTAAGGAGTGTGAACAGCGCCAGATGTTGAATAATCACTGTGAAGGCCATGCAGTTGCCGTGTACACGTCTGAGACGGCGTTATCAGCGCGTGACCGAGTTCTATAGTGGTATCATTGTGGGTCTCCATTTGGGCAGCTGGTCGATTCTTGCAGCATCCAGTTTCGCGGGGCATTCGGTTGTGACAGTGGTCCGATGCTGGACTGCATGGGAACGTGATGCAAGACATTTCGTTATCAAGATTCGGTTCCACCGCGTCTGACGACTACATGGCATGATCGCCCTATAGTGTACCAAGCGCGTAGTAACTCTTTCACATCTGCGCCTGCCATCTGAAAGCATATGATGGACTCCTTGCATTATTCTGCATCTTTCCACACCACTGGTCGGAGACTAGCAGTAGCCGGGCTAGGGACTTACATCCAATCTACATCTACATCTACATGTATACTCCGCAAGCCACTCAACGGTGTGTGGCGCAGAGCACTTTACGTGCCACTGTCATTACCTCCCTTTCCTGTTCCAGTCGCGTATGGTTCGCGGGAAGAACGACTGCCGGAAAGCATCTGTGCGCGCTCGAATCTCTCTAATTTTACATTCGTGATCTCCTCGGGAGGTACAAGTAGGGGGAAGCAATATATTCGATACCTCATCCAGAAACGCACCCTCTGGAAACCTGGCGAGCAGGCTACACCGCGATGCAGAGCGCCTCTCTTGCAGAGTCTGCCACTTGAGTTTGTTAAACATCTCCGTAACGCTATCACGGTTACCAAATAACCCTGTGACGAAACGCGCCGCTCTTCTTTGGATCTTCTCTATCTCCTCCGTCAACCCGATCTGGTACGGATCCCACACTGATGAGCAATACTCAAGTATAGGTCGAACGAGTATTTTGTAAGCCACCTCCTTTGTTGATGGACTACATTTTCTAAGGACTCTCCCAATGAATCTCAACCTGGTACCCGCCTTACCAAAAATTAATTTTATATGATCATTCCACTTCAAATCGTTCCGCACGCATACTCCCAGATATTTTACAGAAGTAACTGCTACCAGTGTTTGTTCCGCTATCATATAATCATACAATAAAGGATCCTTCTTTCTATGTATTCGCAATACATTACATTTGTCTATGTTAAGGGTCAGTTGCCACTCCCTGCACCAAGTGCCTATCCGCTGCAGATCTTCCTGCATTTCGCTACAATTTTCTAATGCTGCAACTTCTCTGTATACTACAGCATCATCCGCGAAAAGCCGCATGGAACTTCCGACACTATCTACTAGGTCATTTATATATATTGTGGAAAGCAATGGTCCCATAACACTCCCCTGTGGCACGTCAGAGGTTACTTTAACGTCTGTAGTCGTCTCTCCGTTGATAACAACATGCTGTGTTCTGTTTGCTAAAAACTCTTCAATCCAGCCACACAGCTGGTCTGATATTCCGTAGGCTCTTACTTTGTTTATCAGGCGACAGTGCGGAACTGTATCGAACGCCTTCCGGAAGTCAAGAAAAATAGCATCTACCTGGGAGCCTGTATCTAATATTTTCTGGGTCTCATGAACAAATAAAGCGAGTTGGGTCTCACACGATCGCTGTTTCCGGAATCCATGTTGATTCCTACATAGTAGATTCTGAGTTTCCAAAAACGACATGATACTCGAGCAAAAAACATGTTCTAAAGTTCTACAACAGATCGACGTCAGAGATATAGGTCTATAGTTTTGCGCATCTGCTCGACGACCCTTCTTGAAGACTGGGACTACCTGTGCTCTTTTCCAATCATTTGGAACCTTCCGTTCCTCTAGAGACTTGCGGTACACGGCTGTTAGAAGGGGGGCAAGTTCTTTCGCGTAGGCCGCCGTAAATACCGCAACAGAAACGGCCGAGGTGCCGTCACTGGGAAGCACTGATCAACTGCGTCGTATTGTTTTCAGCGACTAATAGCGGTTCCACTAACCTGAATGACCACCATCGACGAGTGTTCGGTGACTTGGGAAGAGGTCTCACTCTGCAATTGTTTTGCACAGCGGTGTTACTCCTGCCGTAATGGTGTGGGCAACCATCGGCTGTAGCTCCACGTCACGACTGGCAGTGACTGAGGGACCTCTAAGGGCACAACGGTAAGTCACGAACATCCTGCGTCCCCATGTACTAGCCTCCCGTGTGACGGTATTGTGTTGCCATGTGCCAACAGGGCGATGCTCGTCCGCACTTCCAAACATGGCACCTGTCTCTATGAACTGCCTGCTTCATACTGAAGAACTACCATGGACAGCAGACTCCTCACGTCTGCCCCAACATAACATGTGTAACACCAGATCGGACGTCAGCTCCGCCCCTGTGGCAGTATCTGGGATATGGAGGACCAGTTATAACAGTTGTTGGCCAGCACCCCTCAGAAGAGGATGTGCTGTTGTGGTCTTCAGTCCAGAGATTGGTTTGATGCCGCTCTCCGTGGTCGACATTACAAGGCCAGATCAGCCAATCATCCAGACTGCAGCCTGTGCAACTACTGTAAACGCTGCTGCCCCTCTTCAGGAACCACACATTTGTCTGGCCTCTCTACAGATACCCCTCCGTTGTGGTGACACCTACAGTACGGGTATCTGTATCGCTGAGGCACGCAGGAAAAGAAATTTGTGGTGAGGTCTTATGAGACTCAACTACTTAGGTCATCGGTCCTTAAGCCTACACTCTACTTAATCTAACTTAAACTAACTTGCGCTGTGGACAACACACACACCCATGCCCGAGGGAAGACTCGAACGTCCGACGGGCGGAGCCGCATGGACCGTGACAAGTAGCCTTTAGATCGCGCGGCTACCCCGCGCGGTTGAGGCACGCAGACCTCCCCACCAACGCCAAGGTCCACAGTTCGTGGGGGTACGCAGGAGAGGATACAAGGGCTTTCTGACGCTCTCCCCAACGTAATTAATGCATGCAGCCAGACCAGAGTGAGTGCAGCGTCGTAGAATTGCGCTCTTACTTCAAAGTCCATTGCAAATTTGACTCGATTTTTTAATTACTGAAGTAACATCACATACATCTTCAGCTCATGAAGTTTCATTTCATTTCGTCCTCACCTTCTGTGCGCTCCATTTCTTCGTCAGGCAGTGTATTTATGGAAGAGAAAACGAATCGAGTACCGTAAAAAAAAACTTACAGGTGTAGTCGGTATATCGCGATTAATAATACAAATTTAAACAAATCATATAGAGAAAAAGACTGATAAACCAATTTTATGTTATAATTCCCTCCGACATAGAAGACAGAGTATTTTATTTCTCATACACAGCAGAGATTGAAAACACCCTGTTCTGCAAAAATTAATGTCGGAAGTGTCTATCGCATGATGTGTCCCACAAGGAATGTTAAGAAAGGTAGGAAGATATATTTGCTCAGAAAGGGTGACAGGATACAAATTTTAGAATATCTCAGCAGTCAGCATCAAATATTTGGTGATGAAGACGAAGATGTGGACAACAAATGGAAAAAATTCAAATGCATCATTCAATATTCCCTAGACCCGAGTAAGGTTTTAAGGGATAGGGAACATCCACCATGGTTTAATAGCCGTGTTAGAAAAGCGCTACGTAAACAAAGAGCACTTCATCTCAGATTCAAGAGAGGTAAAAACCCAGCTGACAAACAAAAGCTGAACGAAGCGAAAATGACCGTGAGGTGAGCAATGAGAGAAGCGTGCAATGATTTCAAGTAAGATGTTGTCAACCGACCTGAGTAAAAGCCCTAAGAGATTTTGGTCGTATGTAAAATCAGTAAGTGGGTCAAAATCATCAATTCATTCTCTCAGCGACCACACCGGCACCGAAAATGAAGATAACAGAAGGCCGAAATACTGAATTCTGTCTTCCGAAGTTGCTTCACTGCGGAAGATCGTAACACTGTCCCTCCTTTCAATCGTCGTGCAAACGTCGAAATGGCAGATACTGAGATAACCGATCGCGGAATTGAAAAGCAGCTGCAATCGCTTAGTAGTGGAAAGGTTTCAGGACCAGATGAGATACCTATAAAATTCCATAAAGATTATGCGAAAGAACTTGCTCCCCTTCTAGCAGTAATTTATCGTAGATCGCTTGAGCAACGAAAAGTACCTAACGACTGGAGAAAAGCACAGGTCATTCCCGTTTTTAAGAAAGGCCATAAGACAAATCGACACAATTATAGACCTACATCGTTGACGTCAATCTGTTGTAGAAATATGGAACATGCTTTATGCTCAAGAATTATGACGTTCTTGGAAAATGAACAGATCCACTATAAAAATCAACATGGATTCCGCAAACAGAGATCCTGCGAAACGAAGCTCGCTCTGTTCCTCCACGAGATCCACAGCGCAGTGGACTACCGAGGACGGGCTGATGCCGCGTTCCTTGATTTCAGTAAGGCATTTGACAGAGTCCCGCATTGCCGTTTAATGAAAAAAAATACGAGCTTACGGAGTATCGGAGCAGATCTGCGACTGGATTCTCAAGACTTTCTTGCAGATGGAACTTAACGCGTCGCTCTTAACGGATCTAAATCGACAGATGTAAAGGCAATATCCGGAGTACCACAGCGAAGTGTAATAGGAACATTGCCGTTCACAATATATAAAAATGATCTAGTAGAAAGCGTCGGATGCTCTTTAAGGCTATTCGCAGATGATGCCGTTGTTTATACCCAAGTAGAAAAGCCAGAAGATAGTAGGAATCTGTAGAAGGACTTGCAGAGAATCGATGAATGGTGCAGACTCTGGCAGTGGACCCTGAACGGAAATAAACGTAACATACTGCGCATACATAGGAAAAGAAATCCACTACTGTACAGCTACACTTTTGATGACAAACAGCTGGAGACAGCGTCTGCCGTAAAATATCTACGCGTAACTATCCAGAGTGACCTTAAGCGGAATGACCTTATAGAATAGATAGTGGGAAAAGCAGACACAAGACTCAGATTCATCAGAAGAATCTTACGAAAATGTAACTCATCAACGAAAGAAGTGGCTTATAAGGCGCTTGTTTACCCGATTCTTGAGTATTGTTCAACTATTTGGGATCCCTGTCAGGTAGGACTGGTAGAGAAGATAGAAAAGATCCAACGAAGAGCGGTGCGTTTCATCACGGGATCGTTTAGCTGGCGAGAGAGCGTAACGGAGATGCTAAACAAACTCCACTGGCAGACATTACAAGGGAGACGTTGTGCTTCACGGAGACACTTACTGCTGAAATTTCGGGACAGCACTTTTCAGGAGGAGTCAGACAACATATTACTTTGTGGTGTCACAGCCAGACACCACACTTGCTAGGTGGTAGCCTTTAAATCGGCCGCGGTCCGTTAGTATACGTCGGACCCGCGTGTCGCCACTATCAGTGATTGCAGACCGAGCGCCGCCACACGGCAGGTCTAGAGATACTTCCTGGCACTCGCCCCAGTTGTACAACTGACTTTGCTAGCGATGGTTCACTGACAAAATATGCTCTCATTTGCCGAGACGATAGTTAGCATACCTTCAGCTACGTCAATTGCTACGACCTAGCAAAGCGCCATTACCAGTTTCTATTGAGATTATGAATAATGTACCGTCAAGAGCGATGTTCACCAATTATGGATTAAAGTTAAGTATTCCACCAGCTACGTCCGTTTTTTGCTAAAGTCTAATTTCCTTGACCTGTTCCAGACCTCACGCCAGCCTGCGTGAGCTAAAACGCGTGCCTTTCGGCTTCCTCTAATATCACGGTGTTGGCTGTCCTGCCAACCCACAACATACTTCACATACATCTCGCGTATTGACCACGATGAGAAAATTCGAGAAATTAGAACCAATACACAGGCATACCGACAATCATTCTTCCCACGCACTGTTCGCGAATGGCACAGGGTTGGGTGGATCAGATACCCTCCGCCACATACCATTAGGTGGCTTGCGGAGTATGATGTAGATGTAGATGTGTCACTGTCAAGAAACATAGGTTGACGAAAAGTGGAGACACAGCAGAAACATCACACGTGAATTGCATTCGTAGTCCACGAAACACATTTGGGCCACCAATAAGCTGCTGCTGTCTTTTGCTTTCAATGCCTTGTACATAGGAACACTGCGCCGCCAACGGCGACGATAACCACGTCGCACAGGCGCTGCAGTTGAAGAACTGGTATAGTATAGCACACAAGGTAACTGAAATAAATATGCAATGAGACGAACAGAAATGACACTTTCATACGCAGACAATAATTACACCGTATTAACGGATTTTTTGATGGTCTCTTGAGCATTAAAGACGGCGGGACATGGTTCTTATCAGGGTGCTTCATCACCAGGGAACACCATGAGGTTGTTAAGGAGTTCTTATCATAGGGCGCCCCATTCCTCCGCCAGCACAGTGATGGGCAGTAGTTGTGTGAGCGAACGTGTGGGTGCTATTCTGTCATTCTGCGCAACGAATTAATCTGAGATGTACCCTTTTCCCTGTCGCTCCCGCAAGATGCAATTTCCACCCCCACACTACTACAGAAGTCAGACAGACGCTCTTAACGTTCTAAAGAGAAATGGCTGAATAACTTTCAGCAATAAATATCTTCTGGAGTCGTCCGCTGTAAGGAAATGACACAAAAATTCACAAAATTTCTTATGTAACTAGTGGGATACCTGGGTACTGAAGTAGTGCTAGTTAGTGTAAGAAAAACATAAAACTAACGAAAATTATTATTTTTTTGTAAAAATTCTGAGAAATCACAATGGCACTTTTAGTTATGGACTGAACAAGTTATTTCCAGGTTCTTTTCGGAATGTGAAGTTACCTCTTAAGGATAGGGTTCACTAATAAAATTTCTATACAAAGCTTAAGATTGTTATTGACTTGGCAAAATGGCTGACAGCCGCGCCTACTCAACTTGAATAATTATCTGTTAGAGTGTTGCTAGGTATGGTCGAGGCTGACGCGTGTGAAATGCAGTGAAGTGTACTGTTGTGGAGGAAATATGGGGCTCGCAAGAGCTGTAGCGCACAATACCATAAGCTGTCATGACTGCTGTCTGCACCGCTCGCTGCTGACAAATAAGATAACTCTCTTCTATCTGGATTGACCTTCGCCAATCAAACTCTACCTACGCCTTGATGAAGTCAAGGACTCCTATTCGCCCCTAGTCTAACTACTGGCGTGGTAAACCGTTCAGATAACCAGTCCACCGCGATGTCACTCAAAAATTCGCTCGCAGGCGTTTAACTATAACTCTGTCCATTTGCACTGCACAATAAGGGTGGCAGCCAACACAGTGAATAACGCTTAATTGCAAGGAATCAGTACAGAGTCGCACTCCGATTCGCTCTCGACGAGGTGCTCTCCCAGTGATGTACTGAGGAGAGACTTGTTCCTCACTCTAAGAGCGACAATGGAATGGCGCGTCTCCACGCCAGATGTGAAGGTGTATATCTTTCGGTCTCTTCCATTACTCCTTCAGCTCAAGGCGTCAGGAATATCGTCTGCCGATCAGCATTGCTCTTCTAAAATGGGAAAATGATGTTTCGTTTAAGGCCAACAATCCGGAAATCTGTAGCGTAGGCGCTTGGCGTTTGCTGTCTCCCTGTGAAAACCTCTGAAACTGCTTCCTATGTTTGTAAAGATTGTGTAGGCTGGGCGCTCCCACACAATGTAGCGGAATTTGCTTTTAAGCCGAACACGGGGTCGTTGTCCCTTTCCCTCAGGTAAATGCTGTCTGCTCTACGGGTGGTCGCCGGCCGATGTAGATAGGTTGACTCGTCCTCTGAAGGGACCGGCCTCCAGGCATACAGTTTGCCTCTCCCATACTAAAAGCTTTTGTGACCGTCGTGTCTTGAATGTGTGTGTGTAAGCCAGCCTCAGGTATTTCAAGCTCGGTGCGCACTTGCGATTTACTTGTTATTTGCATATCGTTTACATGAATTCATACAACATCGACTTTATATTATCGAGTTTGGGTTCGAATGAAGCCTCTTGATGTGCGGAATATGATTGTGAGGGCGGAATATGTAAGCAATGATGGCCAGGAGACCACGACATCTTACAGTTGGTATGTGTGAACGTGCTGCAATATGTCCCCAGACCCATCCCACAAATGTTTGACGGGAAGGGGTGGGCCAGTCCATTCTAGGAATATCTTCTCGTTCCAGGAGCTCCTTCATCTGCGACTTCCAATGCGATCAAGCATTGTCATCCATCAGAACGAAGGCAGTGGTGAATGCAGTCCTGAAAAGACGCATACGGGGGAGAAGTACGAGACACAATAACCTTGACCATTGATTATGCCACGTTCAAAGATTTAGAGGTGAGTACGCCCATGTAAAGTATACTTCTCCACACCCTAACACCTGGATCACAAAAACGATCATGTTCGACAATGTCCCTGCGTGCATTACATGTTCCCACCTCTGGCCGTGTGAGAATAAGTCCAGAATCACTACGCAGACTAAATTCTCTCTCATCTGGGAAGGACATGCGACTCCACTGCACACTGGTCCAGTCCCTGTGCTCGTGGCACCACCGCATAACTTTGAACACGGTACATTCACTGGGCGACGTTAGTGTAATAATGTACTCCTTCCCCATGTGCCTGTTTTTAGAGGTGCAATCGACCCTGACGTCATTTTTATGGGTAACAAAGCGCGATCACATCGAACACTGGACGCGTAAGAGCTCTTGGAAAGAGAGGATATTAGGCGAATGGACTGACCTACTCGTCCCGCGACTTAAATCTACATCTGTATCTACAGCTACATGACTACTCTGTAATTCACGCTTCAGTGTCTGTCGGGGGGTTCATTGTACCACCTTCAGACTATTTGCTCGACAGTTCCACTCTCGAACAGCGCGCGGGGAGAACTAACACCCAAATCAGTTTTACGCTAGCAGTGATTTCTCTTATTTTATTACGATGATAATTTCTCCGTATGCAGGTGAGCGTCAACAAAATATTTTCACATTCCGGTGCGAAAGCTGGTGACTGAAATTTCGTGAAAAGATCCCGCCGCAACGAAAAACGCCTTCTTTTAATAATTTCCATCCCAATTTACGCATCGTATCAGTGACTTTCCCTCCCGTATTTCTTTATAATACAAAAGGAGCTGTCGGTCTTTGTACTTTTTCGATCTCCTTAATCAATCCCATCTGGCAACAAAGCAGAAGACTGACAAGTTCAGCGTAGATTGTCTGTTTTGTGGATTTGTTGCATCTTCTAACTGTTCTGTCAATAAAACGCAGTCCTTGACTCACCTTCCCCACAATATTATGTATGAGACATTTCCAACTTTAGTCGTGCGTAACTGTTATCCCCAGTAATTTAGCGCAAATGGCAATCTTGAAATTTGTGTGATTTATCGTGTAAGACTAACTGGACAGAATTCTTTAAGTACTCATGTGAATGACCTCACACTAGAAGTTCCTTAGGGCCAACTGACATCTACATCTACATGATTACTCTGCAATTCACATTTAAGTGCTTGGCAGAGGGTTCATCGAACCACAATCATACTATCTCTCTACCATTCCACTCCCGAACAGTGCGCGGGAAAAACGAACACCTAAACATTTCTGTTCGAGCTCTGATTTCTCTTTTTTTATTTTGATGACCATTCCTACCTATGTAGGTTGGGCTCAACAAAATATTTTCGCATTCGGAAGAGAAAGTTGCTGACTGAAATTTCGTAAATAGGTCTCGCCGCGACGGAAAACGTCTTTGCTTTAATGACTTCCATCCCAACTCGCGTATCATATCTGCCACACTCTGTCCCCTATTACGTGATAATACAAAACGAGCTGCCCTTTTTTGCACCCTTTCGATGTCCTCCATCAATCCCACCTGGTAAGAATCCCACACCACGCAGCAATATTCTAACAGAGGATGAACGAGTGTAGTGTAAGCTGTCTCTTTAGTGGACTTGTTGCATCTTCTAAGTGTCCTGCCAATGAAACGCAACATTTGGCTCGCCTTCCCCACAATATTATCTATGTGGTCTTTCCAACTGAAGTTGTTCGTAATTTTAACACCCAGGTACTTAGTTGAATTGACAGCCTTGAGAATTGTACTATTTATCGAGTAATCGAATTCCAACGGATTTCTTTTGCAACTCATGTGGATCACCTCACACTTTTCGTTATTTAGCGTCAACTGCCACCTGCCACACCATACAGCAATCTTTTTTAAATCGCTTTGCAACTGATACTGGTCTTCGGATGACCTTACTAGACGGTAAATTGCAGCATCATCTGCGAACAACCTAAGAGAACTGCTCAGATTGTCACCCACGTCATTTATATAGATCAGGAACAGCAGAGGTCCCAGGACGCTTCCCTGAGGAACACCTGATATCACTTCAGTTTTACTCGATGATTTGCCGTCTATTACCACGAACTGCGCCCTTCCTGACAGTAAATCACGAATCCAGTCGCACAACTGAGACGATACCCCATAGGCCCGGAGCTTGATTAGAAGTCGCTTGTGAGGAACGGTGTCAAAAGCCTTCCGGAAATCTAGAAATACGGAAACAACTTGAGATCCCCTGTCGATAGCGGCCATTACTTCGTGCGAAGTTTCTGAAACCATGCTGATTACGTATCAATAGATCGTTCCCTTTGAGGTGATTCATAATGTTTGAATACAGTATATGCTCCAAAACCCTACTGTAAGTCTGTAGTTCAATGGATTACTCCTACTACCCTTCTTAAACACTGGTGCGACCTGCGCAATTTTCCAATCTGTGGGTACAGATCTATCGGTGAGCGAGCGGTTGAATATGATTGCTAAGTAGGGGGCTATTGTATCAGCGTAATCTGAAAGGAACCTAATCGGTATACAATCTGGACCTGAAGACTTGCCCGTATCAAGCGATTTCAGTTGCTTCGCAACCCCTAAGGTATCTACTTCTAAGAAACTCAGGCTAGCAGCTGTTCGTGTTTCAAATTCTGGAATATTCCATTCGTCTTCCCTGGTGAAGGAATTTCGGAAAACTGCGTTCAATCTCGCTGTAACATCTTTCCAGTCCTATGGTTAGCGTGGGAAACGTTGGAGAGCATGCACTGACGTCTGTGGTGATCAGATGCCCTGTTAAGAACCATGTCCTGCCGTTTGTAATGTCCAGGGGACCGTCATGAATCGCGGTGACTTCAATGTAAGTAGTGTCTATGAGTAAAGTGTTATTTCTGTTCGTCTCATTGCTTATTTCTTTCACTTACGTTCTGTGCTACACTGTAGCAGTTTGGTCCAAGCGGTATGGCCGTAGTGTCATCTAACAATGTTACTTACCAGTGCAACATCATGAAAGTTAATTACGTCCTTAGGTTTTGCACGCCAGCATACACTGAGATGACGAAAGTTCATGGGATAGTGATATGAAAATATAAAAAAAAAATGGTTCAAAAGGCTCTGAGCACTATGGGACTTAACATCTTAGGTCATCAGTCCCCTAGAACTTAGAACTACTTAAACCTAACTAACCTAAGGATATCACACACATCCATGCCCGAGGCAGGATTCGAACCTGCGACCGTAGCAGTCCCGCGGTTCCGGACTGCAGCGCCTAGAACCGCACGGCCACCGCGGCCGGCCTGAAAATATACAGATGGCGGTAGGATCGCGCATACAAGGTACGAGGCGTGTTTTTTAGTTGGTGCCGTTTTGAAATTTAAAAAAGACATGCTAAGATATCTCAATAATTTTATTTTTACATTAAAGCCTGTACCTTAATCTACTTCACTACATAATTTCCGTCAATATTGAGGCACTTGTCATAACATTGTACCAGTTTTTGAATACCCTCCTCATAGAAGTCTGCCGCCTGACTTGTTAACCACTGCTTCACCACTGTATTGACTTCGTCATCGTCTTGAAAACGCTGACCGTCCAGGTGTTTCTTCGAGATGAAACATGGGTGGCCTACGTCACACCAGAATCTAAGCAACAGTCCATGGAATGGCGGCATTCAGATTCACCCAGAAAAGTGAAGTTTCAGCAAACAATTTCTGCCCGGAAAATCATGCGCACGGTTTTTTGGGACAGAAATGGAATATTGCTTGTGGAATTTCTGCCTTGTAATGACACAATCAATGCAGCAACTTACTGTAAGACATTGCACAATCAGCGCCGTTCAGTTCAGAACAAAAGATGTAGCAAGTTGAGCAAGGGCATCGTTTTGAAATTCCCGTCCGCAAGTGGCGAATCAGACCAAAGATCTCATCTTTTCGATGGGAAACTCTAGATCATCCTCCGTACAGCCCCGATCTTGCGCCCAGTGACTACCATCTGTTCCTGCGTTTGAAGAAACACCTGGGCGGTCAGCGTCTTCATGACGAAGTCAAAACGGTGGTGATGCAGTGGTTAACAAGTCAGGCAGCAGACTTCTATGAGGAGGGTATTCAAAAACTGGTACGACGTTATCACAAGTGCTTCAATATTGACGGAAATTATGTAGAAAAGTAGATTAAGGTACAGGTTTTCATGTAAAAATAAAATTATTGAGATATTTTAGCACGTCTTTTTTTAAATTTCAAAACGGAACGGTACTTACTTAAAAAACACGCCTTGTATAAAAAGCAATGCATTGACGGAGCTGTCACTTACACTGAAGTGATTCATATGGAAAGGTTTCTGTGGTGTCACCGCCAGACACCACACTTGCTAGGTGGTAGCCTTTAAATCGGCCGCGGTCCATTAGTATACGTCGGACCCGCGTGTCGCCACTGTCAGTGATTGCAGACCAAGCGCCACCACACGGCAGGTCTAGAGAGATGTCCTAGCACTCGCCCCAGTTGTACAGCCGACTTTGCTAGGAAAGGTTCACTGACAAATACGCTCTCATTTGCCGAGACGATAGTTAGCATAGCCTTCAGCTACGTCATTTGCTACGACCTAGCAAGGCGCCATTACCAGTTTATATTGAGATTGTTATTAATGTACCGTCAAGAGCGTTGTACACCAATTATGGATTAAAGTGAAGTATTCCAAGATCTTCGTACTTTATTTGCAATTCTCAAGACATTGTCCTGTTCCAGACCTCACGCCAGTCTGCGTGAGCTTAAACGCGTGCCTTTCGGCTACCCGTCATTGTGGATTGGCTGTCTTGCCAGTCCACAACAGTTTCCATCGTGATTATGGCGCACGACGGGAATGAACAGAATGTGATCTCGGAATACTAGTTGGAGCTAGGTGCATGGGACATTCCATTTTGAAAGGTGGCTACACTGAGTCACAGCGCCAGAGACTGCGCCAAAGAGTATTATTCAGCCGCCTCCACTGTGGCAGTAGTAGTTCAGAGGTTGCCGTGGGCAGTGCTTGTTGAGAGGATGTCGATAGCTGTACTAGTTGAGGCCATGTCGTGTGCAGTTTGTGACAAACTCGCCCATATTTTATGTAAGTGGCCAGCCAATAACAATTTCCTGTGACATTCTTGTTGCTATGTTTCCCCATTCCTTAGGTTTTACTTTCTTATGTAGCATTTTCCTTCTTTTCCTGCTTTCTTTGAGTGTGTGCTTTAGTTTTCTTAGGTCTGTCCACATTCGTTCCTTTTAATGTGTGTCAGGGCGCTGATGACCTCGATGTTGAGCGCCCATAAGCCCCAACACACCACCACCAACACCATCGTGTGCAGTTGTTCTGTTGGGTGAGATAGCAGATGCTGTTCGATTGGGGATGTTGCAATGATCACAGTGTATTTTTCGTCAATATATATGAAGGCAACAAAAAATTTTTTTTCTTCAAATTTCCTAAATGACAATGCATCTTGGTCACAGGTTCAGTCAACAAAGCATCTGGCTTGTGTTCATGTATTAGACTGTAATTCTGGTTTCTATGTGCAATTATAGTATTTCTGGTTTTTGAATTACTTCAGTGTAAACGGTGTTTAAAATATCTTGTCGTATTGAGGAAGAACCGTGCCAGATGTGTACATTGAATCACACTTCCACACACAGAACAGTTACACTTGTGCTTTGTTGTTTCGTAGCTTTTTATAGTTGCTGTGTTAACGGAAATTTCCTTTCATTTTTTATTGTTATTCTATGCAGTCAGATTGCGTACTAATACTACTCAGGGCCAACCGGTTACGAGACTTCGTAACCGGACATACAGCTACTAAAAATATTATTTGCATTTTAATTAATTAAGCCCCTGTGCAATTTCCGAGATCGTTAGGGAATGCGATATTCCGAGGTCTATAGTGTCAAAAATGTGGCGAGAATGCAAAATTTCAGGCATTACCTCTCACCTTGGACAACGCAGTGGCCGACGGCCTTCACTTAACGACCGAGAGGAGCGGCGTCTACTTAGTGCTAACAGACAAGCAAAACACTACGTGAAATAACCGCGACGGACTAATTCACAAGGACAAAACTGTGGAATCTTGCGTTAATGGGCTACGGCAGCGGAAGAGCGAAGCGAGTGCGTTTGCTAACGACATCACCTGCAGCAGCTCTCCTGGGGGTCGTGAACATATCGATTGGACCCTAGACGACTGGAAAACCGTGGCCTGCTCAGAAGAGTCCCGATTTCAGTTGATAACTCAGGTTATTAAGAAGGATATTTTGAAGAATCAGCCTCAGTTGCACAAATTTTCTGGTATTTACCAGGTTTCGGCTAAATTAATATAGACTTATTCAGAAATATAAAATTATTATAACATGCCAGAGTAAGGCACAGTCAACATTAAAATTAAAACATGTAGTACCGTGGTCCATGTCGAATTAAAAATTCCGCGTGCAGCGGTCAGTGCCAACGGAAATGCCGCTACCAACCGACCGCGTGGTAAAGAGATGCCGGGGCTGGACTTCAGCTAAGTACTTTTAATTCGACATGGTACCACGGCACTAAAGGTTTTAATTTTAATGTTAACTGTGCCTTACTCTGGCATGTTATAGAAATGTGCAGGGAGGAGACCCCCCAAGAGGGATCGTTGCCGACAAAATTTTATTAAATAAATTTTCCATGCATAATGTTCGGCCGTAGCCGGCTTGCGCATACTGTGGTGGAAGGTGCTGGCCGGAAGACCATGGTCGGCACATTCCTGCCACGTGCTCCTCGGTCAGACTCAAGTCTCACGGGTTGTTTGCGCTGACGGGGGTACGCTACTAGCAAGACGCGTTGGCGGAATCAATCCTCCAATCAGAGACTAATCGTGTGATCACGTGGGGAAGCGGCCGGGAGCGGCGAGGGCGGCTTGGAAACAGCTCCGCGCTCTCTTAGCTTCTGACCTCGGCCCCGATTAGTCGCTCCTCTAGCCTCTGCCTCTCTGATGAGCAGTCGGCAACCCCTCTTGGGACTGCTCAGCCCTACGTAGGCACCAATGTATCATCGTTACAGGAATAAACTGGGTCCATTCCACTTCATTACTTTTCATTTTACAACGCCCTCCGCTCCTGACCTCTATCCTGATGAACAGAAATTTTATGCTTCTGAAGAAGGCTAGATTAATTTAGCCGAAACCTGGTAAAGACCAGAAAATTTTGTGCAACTGCGGCTGATTCGCCAAATATTAGTCTATCACAGTTGCTGCCGGGGCTGCAGTATGCTAAAAACTCTTATCAAGAAGGCACCGTGTAAGGTGATGGTGTCTCCATAGGGTGTGAGCTGTGTAGACATGGAATGGTTCAAATGGCTCTGAGCACGATGGGACTTAACTTCTGAGGTCATCAGTCCCCTAGAACCTAGAACTACTTAAACCTAACTAACCTAAGGATATCACACACATCAATGCCCGAGGCAGGATTCGAACCTGCGACCGTTGCGGTCCAGGGGTTCCAGACTGAAGCGCCTAGAACCGCTCGGCCACCTCGGCCAGCTGACGTGGAATGGACTGTGTTCTCTGGTCCAACTGAGCAGATCATTTACTGGAAATGGTTATGTTCGACTACATGGAGACCATTTGTAAAAATTCATTGACTTCATGTTTCGAAACAACAATGGAAATTTTACAGATGAAAATGTCACTGGGCCACGAAAAAAAATCTGGTTTAAGAAACATTCTGGACAATTAGAGTGAATGATTTGACCACCTAGATCGCCCAACGTGAATACCATCGAACATTTATGGGACATAATGCAAAGATCAGTTCGTACACAAAATCCTGCACCAGCAACAGTTGCGCAATTATGGACGACTGCAGAGGCAGCATCGCTCAATATTTCTGCTAGGGACTTCCAATGATTTGTTGAGTCCATGCCAAGTCGAGTTGCTGCATTACGCAGGACAAAAGGAGGTCCGATACGATAGTGGAAGGTAACCCATAAGTTTGTCACGTCAGTGTATAATTACTGTCAGAACCAAACAAACACGATAATAGGAATCCAAATGCCCGTCATGAAGCTAGCTCTTTATACGCACGAAGTAATGGCCGCTATCGTCAGGGGATCTCAAGTTGATTCTGTATTTCTGGATTTCCGGACGGCTTTTGACACCGTTCCTCACAAGCGACTTCTAATCAAGCTGCGGGCCTATGGGGTATCGTCTCAGTTGTGCGACTGGATTCGTGATTTCCTGTCAGGAAGGGCGCAGTTCGTGGCAATAGACGGCAAATCATCGAGTAAAACTGAAGTGATATCAGTGTTCCCCAGGGAAGCGTCCTGGGACCTCTGCTGTTCCTGATCTATATAAATGACGTGGGTGACAATCTGAGCAGTTCTCTTAGGTTGTTCGCAGATGATGCTGTAATTCAGATGATGCTGTAATTTACCATCTAGTAAGGTCATCCGAAGACCAGTATCAGTTGCAAAGCGATTTAGAAAAGATTGCTGTATGGTGTGGCAGGTGGCAGTTGACGCTAAATAACGAAAAGTGTGGGGTGATCCACATGAGTTCCAAAAAAAAAAAAAAAAAAAAAAATCTGTTGGAATTCGATTACTCGATAAATAGTACAATTCTCAAGGCTGTCAGTTCAACTAGTTCAACTAAGTACCTGGGTGTTAAAATTACGAACAACTTCAGTTGGAAAGAACACATAGATAATATTGTGGGGAAGGCGAGCCAAAGGTTGCGTTTCATTGGCAGGACACTTAGAAGATGCAACAAGTCCACTAAAGAGACAGCTTACACTACACTCGTTCGTCCTCTGTTAGAATTTTGCTGCGCGGTGTGGGATCCTTACCAGGTGGGATTGACGGAGGACATCGAAAGGGTGCAAAGAGGGGCAGCTCGTTTTGTATTATCACGTAATAGGGGAGAGAGTGTGGCAGATATGATACGCTAGTTGGGATGGAAGTCATTAAAGCAAAGACGTTTTCCGTCGCGGCGAGACCTATTTACGAAATTTCAGTCGCCAACTTTCTCTTCCGAATGCGAAAATATTTTGTTGAGCCCAACCAACATAGGGAGGAATGATCATCAAAATGAAATAAGAGAAATCAGAGCTCGAACAGAAAGGTTTAGGTGTTCGTTTTTCCCGCGCGCTGTTCGGGAGTGGAATGCTAGAGAGATAGTATGATTGTGGTTCGATGAACCCTCTGCCAAGCATTTAAATGTGAATTGCAGACTAATCATGTAGATGCAGATGAAGTGTCGTCACAGCAACCATTACCGTTACGTCGCGGGTCAAACACGAGAGTTAGTCTCGCCAACTCCTCTTGACCGACATTCCTCCGGTCTAGGACTAACACTGAAGGTCTTCCAACGACTATGTATCCTCTCGGTATTACCCACAATAAGCTCACCTGAGACCTCAGGCTGGGCGGCTAGGACGAGGGCGGCGACGAGTAGGAGGACGAGACTCGCGGGGGCTCGCATGCTGGCAGCCGGCTGGCGTGCAACTGGCGCCAGCGAACTCTGCAAGGCCGCTCCTGACCTCGCAGTCCCGGCCGCGCTAGGTAGGAGCCTTCCCCCACCCGTAAGCGCCGACACCACGCCTGCCCGTTCCAGTGCAGCGTCTATTCTCCCAGCCGTGCGGCCACCGCCTGCGTCTCTGTGGTTACCCACTCAAGCCCTATGCATTGTCACCCCGAGTCGCAGGTGGGGTCACATTTAAGCCACTTTTACTTGATCAGCTTTCTTGTCTCAATTGGAAACTCGAGACAAGTGAGTTTACAGCATCGCCTCTGGCGTTTTATTTCTGTACTGACTCGTTTGTTTTGGTCCAAAACTGAGTGTGTTGTGTGAACTGTCGGCTGTGCAGTTTGGCATCTTAAAGGTGGAAATGAAATTATAAGGGACTACTCTTTTAGCGAAAAAATAGAAATACAGTAGCAAAATATTGGAAGAAGCATTGACAATACAGTTTATCAATGTCCACAGCAGAATTCAGTGTGGAAGTTCTTGTAAATGGTGGTGTTGCAAGTTTTTTCACTCCTGATAATTGAAAGAATAGGGAAAGTGTCATCCAAACATCTCAGAACATGGTGGTAGACACTTATTTGCTCCAGAAAATATACACTTGAAAAGCGCAAACACATCAAACGATATCCAGAACGCAGTAAATAGCGTCCTTTTGTTTGATCCTTCCTATCTTGTTTTCTTGTGTGATGACCTCATCCCACAGGAAAACTAATTATCAAAAGCTGAACTGTGAAGTCACCCAAAATTCTAGCTGGAAAACCAAATTATTTGTTATACTTCTCAATTAGTCCCAATCCCACTTTATTTACGAACTGAAAAACAGAATGTTTGCCGCGAGGGTTTAGCCGACCGGTCTTAGGCGCTGCAGTCACGGGCTGTGCGGCTGGTCCCGGCGGAGGTTCGAGTCCTCCTTCGGGCATGGGTATGTGTGTTTGTCGTTAGGATAATTTAGGTTAAGTAGTGTGTAAGCTTAGGGACTGATGACCTTAGCAGTTAAGTCCCATAAGATTTCACACACATTTGAACATTTTTTTGAACAGAATGTTTACGAGAAACTTCTCTGAAAACAACCCGAGTCAACAAAATTGAGTATATACCCCCCGAAACTTCAGAAATATCAGAGACAATACTGTTAATAATTACATGAACACTGGAGGGGGCTTCACCATACATTCATCCACTTTTACGTATAACCGGCGTCTCTCAGTACTACAACTAGTAGCAATACAATATCAAAGCTTTTTACACTGTGAAAACATTCCCCATGTGTTTTGACAACTGACATATATGATTCGCGCTCATGGCAGGAAATGCACCAATGGTGAAATAGTAGCTTTTGTGTCATTGGTCGGATCTCAGACAATTATGGCGCTCGCCGTAATTTAAGCGCGTAGGCGTGTTTCACGACAAAACACTCTTATTAATCACTATCACATTGCTGTACTGATAACAATACATAAAACCACCTAAAATAATGCGACTGAATAATTCTGACGTGCAAGGAGAATTAGTTCTAATTAGAGGAAGAAATTTATATTTACCAGTGTTCCAACAATGACTACCGTGCAACTATTAGTTCGCTAATGGTACTTTTATTTTCGATAGCAGAAAGCAAACATAAACAAGCAAAGAACTGATCTGAATAGAGTCCATAATTCTATTACTTTTAATAGAGAAAGAAAGTTTTTAGATCAGGGGATGGCTTTCGGCGCCGGCCGCGGTGGTCTAGCGGTTCTAGGCGCTCAGTCCGGAAGCGCGCGACTGCTACGGTCGCAGGTTCGAATCCTGCCTCGGGCATGGATGTTTGTGATGTCCTTAGGCTAGTTAGGTTTAAGTAGTTCTAAGTTCTAGGGGACTGGTGACCTTAGAAGTTAAGTCCCATAGTGCTCAGAGCCATTTGAACCATTTCGCTTTCGGCGAAATAACTTTTCGTTGCATACGAAGAACCATGGACCTTGCCGTTGGTGGGGAGGCTTGCGTGCCTCAGCGATACAGATACCCGTACCGTAGGTGCAACCACAACGGAGGGGTATCTGTTGAGAGGCCAGACAAACGTGTGGTTCCTTAAGAGGGGCAGCAGCCTTTTCAGTAGTTGCAGGGGCAACAGTCTGGATGATTGACTGATCTGGCCTTGTAACACTAACCAAAACAGCCTTGCTGTGCTGGTACTGCGAACGGCTGAAAGCAAGGGGAAACTACAGCCGTAATTTTTCCCGAGGGCATGCACCTTTACTGTATGGTTAAATGATGATGGCGTCCTCTTGGGTAAAATATTCTGGAGGTAAAATAGTCCCCCATTCGGATCTCCGGGCGGGGACTACTCAGGAGGACGTCGTTATCAGGAGAAAGAAAACTGGCATTCTACGGATCGGAGCGTGGAACGTCAGATCCCTTAATCGAGCAGGTAGGTTAGAAAATTTAAAAAGGTAAATGGATAGGTTGAAGTTAGATATAGTGGGAATTAGTGAAGTTCGGTGGCAGGAGGAACAAGACTTTTGGTCAGGCGAATACAGGGTTATAAATACAAAATCAAATAGGGGTGATGCAGGAGTAGGTTTAATAATGAATAAAAAAAATAGGAGCGCGGGTAAGCTACTACAAACAGCATAGTGAACGCATTATTGTGGCCAAGATAGACACGAAGCCCACGCCTACTACAGTAATACAAGTTTATATGCCAACTAGCTCTGCAGATGACGAAGAAATTGAAGAAATGTATGACGAAATAAAAGAAATTATTCAGATAGTGAAGGGAGACGAAAATTTAATAGTCATGGGTGACTGGAATTCGGTAGTAGGAAAAGGGAGAGAAGGAAACGTAGTAGGTGAATATGGATTGGGGCTAAGAAATGAAAGAAGAAGCCGCCTGGTAGAATTTTGCACAGAGCACAACTTAATGATAGCTAACACTTGGTTCAAGAATCATGAAAGAGGTTGAATACATGGAAGAACCCTGGAGATACTGGCAGGTTTCAGATAGACTATATAATGGTAAGACAGAGATTTAGGAACCAGGTTTTAAACTGTAAGACTTTTCCAGGGGCAGATGTGGGCTCTGACCACAATCTATTGGTTATGAACTGTAGATTAAAAATGAAGAAACTACAAAAAGGTGGGAATTTAAGGAGATTGGATGTGGATAAACTGACTAAACCAGAGGTTGTAGAGAGCTTCAGGACGAGCTTAAGGGAACAATTGACAACAATGGGGAAAAGAAATACAGTAGAAGAAGAATGGGTACCTCTGAGAGATGAAATAGTGAAGGCAGCAGAGGATCAAGTAGGTAAAAAGACGAGGGCTAGTAGAAATCCTTGGGTAACAGACGAAATATTGAATTTAATTGATGGAAGGAGAAAATATAAAAATGCAGTAAATGAAGCAGGCAAAAAGGAGTACAAACGTCTCAAAAATGAGATCGATAAGAAGTGCAAAATGGCTAAGCAGGGATGGCTAGAGGACAAATGTAAAGATATAGAGGCTTATCTCACTAGGGGTAAGATAGATACTGCCTACAAGAAAATTAAAGAGTACTTTGGAGAAAAGAAAACCACTTGTATGAATATCAAGAGCTCAGATGGAAACCCAGTTCTAAGCAAAGAAGGGAAAGCAGAAAGGTGGAAGGAGTATATAGAGGGTCTATACAAGGGCGACGTACTTGAGGACAATATTATGGAAATGGAAGAAGATGTAGATGACGATGGAATGGGAGATACGATAATACGTGAAGAGTTTGACAGGGCACTGAAAGACCTAAGTCGAAACAAGGCCCCGGGAGTAGACAACATTCCATTAGAACTACTGACGGTCTTGGGAGAGCCAGTCCTGACAAAACTCTACCATCTGGTGAGCAACATGTATGAGACAGGCGAAATACCCTCAGACTTCAAAAGGAATATAATAATTCCGATCCCACAGAAAGCAGGTGGTGACAGATGTGAAAATTACCGAACTATCAGTTTAATAAGTCACGGATGCAAAATACTAACGCAAATTCTTTACAGACGAATGGAAAAACTGGTAGAAGCCGACCTCGGGGAAGATAGTTTGGATTCCGTAGAAATATTGGAACACGTGAGGCAATACCGACCCTACGACTTATCTTAGAAGAAAGATTAAGGAAAGGCAAACGTATGTTTCTAGCATTTGTAGACTTACAGAAAGCGTTTGAGAATGTTGACTGGAATACTCTCTTTCAAATTCTGAAGGTGGCAGGGGTAAAATACAGGGAGCGAAAGGCTATTTACAATTTGTACAGAAACCAGATGTCAGTTATAAGAGTCGAGGGATATGAAAGGGGAGCAGTGGTTGGGAAGGGAGTGAGACAGAGTTGTAGCCTCTCCCCGATGTTATTCAATCTGTATATTGAGCAAGCAGTGAAGGAAACAAAAGAAAAATTCGGAGTAGGTTTTAAAATCCATGGAGAAGAAATAAAAACTTTGAGGTTCGCCGATGACATTGTAATTCTGTCCGAGACAGCAAAGGACTTGGAAAAGCAGTTGAACGGAATGGATAGTGTCTTGAAAGGAGGATATAAGATGAACAGCAACAAAAGCAAAACGAGGATAATGGAATGTAGTCGAATTAAGTCGGGTGATGCTGAGGGAATTAGATTAGGAAATGAGACACTTAAAGTAGTAAAGGAGTTTTGCTATTTGGGGAGCAAAATAACTGATGATGGTCGAAGTAGAGAGGATTTAAAATGTAGACTGGCAATGGCAAGGAAAGAGTTTCTGAAGAAGAGAAATTTGTTAACATCAACTGTAGATTTAAGTGTGAGGAAGTCGTTTCTAAAAGTATTTGTATGGAACGTAGCTATGTATGTAAGTGAAACATGGACGATAACTAGTTTAGACAAGAAGTGAATAGAAGCTTTCGAAATGTGGTGCTACAGAAGAATGCTGAAGATTAGATGGGTAGATCATATAACTAATGTGGAGATATTGAATAGAATTGGGGAGAAGAGGAGTTTGTGGCACAACTTGACTAGAAGAAGATCGGGTGGTAGGACATGTTCTAAGGCATCAAGGGACCACCAATTTAGTATTGGAGGGAAGCGTGGTGGGTAAAAATCGTAGAGAGAGACCAAGAGATGAATACACTAAACAGATTCAGAAGGATATAGGTTGCAGTAGGTACTGGGAGATGAAGAAGCTTGCACAGGATAGAGTCGCATGGAGAGCTGCATCAAACCAGTCTCAGGACTTAAGACCACAACAACAACAACAAAAACGAAGCGCTGCGCTGCGCTGGACAGCACGACGTAGGCCAGTTACGATGTTGTGAGCAGAATACAGGCAGTTTAGCTTGTTAATCTTCTCCGGCAAAACGCGACCAAAGTTTCTGCTCAGCTGTATCAGTAACCCAGTGGCAATTAACAAACCACAATACGCTAGTATGCGACCGTTATTGACATGTCCCCTCTTGCAAAGCACATTACGTAGACAGCGTTCGTTTATACACTTTGTGCACTGTCCGTCACTGAAAGTCAGATATAATGCACAGTTCATTAAAGTCTCCACTTTCATGGCTTAGTAGACCGCAAAAGCCAACAGTTCCATCACCCGAATGTCAATGCCAGCAAAGTTCATTCGCATAGAAGCCTGTAGGTGTCGGTCACAACAAAATCTTGTTAGTGGCACGTTCACAGTCCGGTTTATTTGTTCCTAAAGTTCCCTGGCGATGGTATTAGTTACCGCAGTGGTGAAGCGAACTGACATTCTCATAGTTCGGTATCACTATCCATACAATTCCGGATGCTTTTCATAAAAACGTAGTACCATTTTCCAGCGCACGCTTCACCGACGCATCGTCCACTTCTACTACACATCCTCTGTTCGACTATCGATATCGCTATCGCTGTACCCTGTCTACAGATGTTACATCATCATCATAATTACATGTTTTAAAATTAATAATATACCAAAAAAGAGCCGGCCGGGGTGGCCGAGCGGTTCTAGGCGCTTCAGTCTGGAACCACGCGACCGCTACGGTCGCCGGTTCTAATCCTACCTCGGGCATGGATGTGTGTGATGTCCTTAGGTTAGTTAGGTTTAAGTAGTTCTAAGTTCTAGGGGACTGGTGACCACAGTAGTTAAGTCCCATAGTGCTCAGAGCCATTTGAACCATTTGTACCAAAAAAGAAATTTACAAATCTTTCCACAGTTACAAACCAAGAAACATATTTACCCATTAGCAAAAGAAATAATCACAACTACAAAAAAAAATGGCTCTGAGCACTATGGGACTTAACATCTGAGGCCATCAGTCCCCTAGAACTTAGAACTACTTAAACCTAACTAACCTAAGGACGTCCATTATAATTATCCGGGCTGTTATGCCGTGGTCGGTTGATGAATTCTGAGGTGATTCCCAACGTTTCGTCTCCGACTGCGGGAGACATCTTCAAGGGGGTCCGTGGCTTGATGGAAGGTCCAACACACACACTGGCTCGCTACTGACTGGCGCTAAATTCCGTGTCCGCGCGCTCCCGCGCCGCGGCGTGACGTCACGTGTTTTGAAAACGTCAGTGCAATTGGCCGCTGTCCGTGGCCGTCGATCGCCGTTGCCATCACCCAGTAGTGGACGAGTGGTACACATCTTCTTTAACACCGGCTTCCATATACCGTTTAATTTGACGCCCTCCTCCTTTCGGTTGAAATTATTTGGGTGTTTAGCGATTTCGATTGCCTCCCTGTAGAGCCTTTCGTAGTATCCGCTCGTGGCCGCTAGTACTAGCGTCTCCTCGAAACGAATATTGTGGTTCCCTGGCTGGAAAGTATGCTCCGCAACAGCTGATCGTTCCGTTTCTCCTCTTCTACAATTTCCCTTGTGCTCTCCCAATCGTTTAGAAACAGTTCTTTTGGTGGTACCCACATAAACATCACCACAGCTGCATGGGATCCTATACACTCCAGATTTTTCCAATGGTTTGCGAGCGTCCTTGGCAGGCCTAAGGTATTCCTGTATCTTCCTGGTGGGCTTGTAAATTACGGTAATATTCCGCTTCGTCAAGATCCTCCCTATTCTTTCCGTTACATTTTTAACAAACGGCAGGAAAACCTTAGATTTTTCAGTAACCTGTACGTCAGTATGATTTCTGCGTGTCTGCCTCAACGCACGTTTTATTTCGGCGGACGAATATCCGTTCTTCGTTAGTGCATTGTGGAGATGTTCCATCTCAGCGTCGAGCAACTCAGGTTCACAAATATTTCTAGCTCTGTCCGCTAACGTCTTGATAACACCCCGCTTCTGCTGTGGGTGGTGGTTCGAATCCCGGTGCAAATAACGGTCCGTGTGCGTGGGTTTGCGGTACACTGAGTGGCCCAAACTACCATTTTCGTTTCTAAACACAAGCACATCGAGGAAATGTAGTTTGCCGTCTACCTCCTCCTCCATAGTAAACTGAATTCTTGAGTTTATACTGTTCAGATGTTCGTGGAACCGGCTTAGTTCCTCCCTACCATGTCTCCACAACACAAACGTGTCATACGAGTGGTACACATCTTCAGCCAGTGTGTGTATTGGACCTTCCATCAAGCCACGGACCCCCTTGAAGATGTCTCCCGCAGTCGGAGACGAAACGTTGGGAATCACCTCAGAATTCATCAACCGACCACGGCATAACAGCCCGGATAATTATAATGGACATGATATTTCCGGCCGTGAAAGTTTACATTTTAGTAACCTAAGGACATCACACACATCCATGCCCGAGGCAGAATTCGAACCTGCGACTGTAGCGGTCGCGCGGTTCCAGACTGAAGCGCCTTTAACCGCGTGGCCACACTGGCCGGCAATCACAACTACATCTTTACACTTAAAAACCACAGTAGTACCTTACATCATCATAATTACATATGCCGGTAGTAACAAAAGAAAAAAATAGAAAACTAAATAAAAGCACGGCAAAAAATTTTATATGCATAATTAGCAATGCTTTCACACTTGCTAAGTGCCAAATAACATCGAAAATTATTTTTCTGTTCAGATAACTCTGACCTTTTCACGGTTTAAGTGCACTGGTGTCCAAAATTAAAGCAAAAAACCGCTATTTTCCTATCTTGTGTCTAATTCACGGTATAATCGTAAAAACTGTCAAAAAATGTCCGTAAAATCGTGTTCTGCACGGAAGATGGCACTCCGATCAGCGGACAACCACGCCAACGATGACGTCAGGGCACCTATCAAACGATGTAGCGTGTGCCGGGTAGTCCCCCATCCACAGTCACTGTGTCTACAGTCACAGGCGGTGCAGTACGGCACAGAGAACACGCCTATCAGACACTCTGTGGTGGAGGGCCATGGGAAGAATGGAAACAGGACAGTCGCAAACTGATGTGGCCTGATGGTTTAATGTGAATCGTTCCGTTGTTTCTCGCAAGTGGTGACAAACCAGGGCAGGCCCGACCACGTGTAATATCAGAAAGAAAGGAGCGTCATTTGGCTGTAAGGACATGACGGTACTGCCTTAGTGCTGCACGGCAACTGGCATCGGACCTTGCAGCATGCAGTGGACGTGCTGTATCGAGACAAACAGTGACAGAGCGATTCAGCAGAGTGGATTTTACTGTTGGAGACTTGCTGTATGTATAACTCTAATGCGTCCTCACAGAAGGGAACTTCTAGAATGGAATCGTCAACATATAACCTGGACATCGAATATTGGGCCAATGTTCTTTTCACACATGAGTCCCGATTTGGTCTGGAGCGTGATTCTCCAAGGATTCGCATCTGGAAGGAACGTTGAACACGATTTCGGGACCCAAGCATTGTGGAAAGAGACCGAAATCGATTCCCAATGGTGTGAGCAAGGATTGCGTTGTCCAGTCGAACACCTCTTCATGAAATTGTGTGGATAAATCGGCAAGGTTTGACTGCTGTCAGGTATCGTGACGAGGTCTTGAGACCTCATGTGCGGTTGTTGCAATGTGCTGTGGGCCCAGACTTCGTGCTGGTGGACGATAATGCTCATAGGGCACAGATGGTTCATGTTTCCTTGGAAACCGAAGACATTGCGCACATGGCATGGCCTGCTCGTCCTCCCGATATGAATGCAGAAGAGCATATCTGGGATGCACTAGGGAGAGAGGCTGCATCCACCAACCACTCTCTAAGACTTGCGAACAGCTAAGCAGGAAGAATGGGCGGTATTGCGTCAACATGAGATTGTACACATCATTCAAAGCATGTCCTATCGTTGTCAGGCCTATATTGCTGCTAAAGACGGTCACACACCATACTGAACATATCAGCCGGTTGTCGGGATGTGTGTGCAAATTAGTTAAGCTGGAAAAAATGAAGAACATTTTTATGTACCGTTATGCTTATAGCAGTTATTTATGTTCCGTATTCTTTACATTGTTTCTATATTACTATCACCTGTTTATACTGAAACGTCCCCTTAGAAAAATTGGTGAATTACGTTATTTGATTTTCAAACAGCTGAGCAAAACTGAACGTACTCAGACATTTCTCTCTGTACTTATTCAGATCATCACTAAACTCACACACAATATTTTTAGCGCAACGCAGTTTGACTTTCAATAATCCCTACAAAAGAATGGCCCTGACTAACAATAACCTATACCTTTCATGAATCACTTACCTCACAAAAATCTTCGTTACTCGAACTACTGCAAAACAGCGAGCGCCAATGCTGACAGCTGAGTAAAAGATTCTAACTACTGAAGGCACTAACTTGTGATAGGCATAGTTAGCAAATGAAAGATTTTGATACAGAACAAACAATGTATTTATCTTAATAGCGTTCAATAGTCATAATATATATATACATCAGTTCATGACATCCAGTCTTACAAATTTACTGTCTCTGATGGACACACGTCCAGATCATCCGCTCTCAAAACTCAGCCATCTCTCTCCCCACATCCACCACTGCTGGCGGCTCACCTCCAACTGTGCAACGCTACGCGCTGTTCACATCCAACTGCCCATCACTGCACTAGCGAGTATTCCAACAATGCCAACCAGCCACAGACTGCACACAGCACAGCCAGTGATTTTCATACAGGGCGCTATGTGGCGTTACCAACATAAAAACCTAAACAGCCTACTTACAATACTGTTTCGTGGCAAAATAAATGCAGCCCTGCAAAATTTCTGTTTGTTGCTTTAATTTGAACACCAGCGTAAGTTTCATTAAAACACTTTATGTATTTACTTTCTTATTTCCGCATAGTGTAGGCTTTTTCTCTGTAATACCTAAATATGTGTTTGACTTCAGATATTTCGTTTAAATCATAAGAGGACATTAGCAGGGAAAAATGTCAGGATCTGGTGTAAATTTTCGTTGTGTAGTGAAAACAAAGCAAACAACACAATAAACATTAAGGAGACACAAAAGTACAAAATCTATTTCTATAATAGGAGTCAGCTCACCCAGAATAGGTTAACTGTATCTATCTGCCGACACCAGACAAGCGACTTTCAATTAAAATGTCTCCCCTGTACAAGAATATACATAATGAATGAACGAATGCAGGTTGTAGATACATGGTTGACGACATATGGATGTTTGGGGGTGGACATGGAGCGTGCTCAGGTAGCCTAACGTAAGGTGATAAGCGGGAAATCCGGGTTCGAGTCCCGGGTCGGCACAAATTTTCTTTGTGGTCATTCCATTATACAGCTGAAGGTTGTCCATGTTCGCAACCGCGAATACATTTAGTGCGGTTCTTAAAGGCTGTAGTTGTCGCAACGCTGCATCGTACTTCTAAAGAACACAGGCACTTCAATATCGTAATCACACATGGAGACAGTCTCCTTCCGCGCCATAAATTCTGTTCCTCGTGTAAATAGGGTTTTTAGGTTTTTATGTTGGTAACACCACGTAGAGCTCTGTATGAAAATCACTGACTGTACTGTGTGCAGTCTGTGGCTGGTTGGCATTGTTGCAATATTCGCTACTGTAGTGTTGGGCAGTTGGATGTGAACAGCGCGTAGCGTTGCGCAGTTGGTGGTGAGCCGCCAGCAGGGGTGGATGTGGGAGAGAGATGGCAGAATTTTGAGAGCGGGCGATCTGGACGTGTGTCCGTCAGAAAAATGAAATTTGTAAGACTGGATGTCATGAACTGATATACTTTCGTACACTATTAAGGTAAATACAGTGTTTGTTCTCTATCAAAATCTTTCATTTGCTAACTATGCCTATCAGTAGTTAGTGCCTTCAGTAGTTAGAATCTTTCCTTTAGCTGGCAGCATTGGCGCTCGCTGTATGGCAGTAGTTCGAGTAACGAAGATTTTTGTGAGGTAAGTGATTCATGAAAGGTATAGGTTATTGTCAGTCAGGGCCATTCTTTTGTAGGGATTATTGACAGTCAGATTGCGTTGCGCTAAGAAAATATAGTGTGTATCAGTTTAGTGTTGATCAGAATAAGTAAAGAGAGAAATGTCTGAGTATGTTTAGTTTTGTTCCGCTGTTTGAAAATCAAATAACGTAAGAGGTTTACCAGCACAGTCATTTATAATTTTCCAAAGGAGATGTTTCACTAGTTACATCCAATTTTACTGATAATAAGGTGTGAAATGCCTTAATGAAGAATCAGCAGTCCACGTACTATTGTTTCACAAACAATCTGTAACCTCTCCCCAGCAGTTCATTACACGATCAGCCAGAAATTCGTCTGCCATGGAACTATGACGTCTCATTGATGTGATAGGTCTGAAATAAATATTCAGATATTCCATGTCAGTAGCTGAAGTATTATACGAAAATATTTCTGGTGGCAGCGGACACTGACGATGATTACTGAAAATATACAAATTGACGGAAAACGTTTATGCACGAATTTGAATGTAATAGGCCCGTTATATAATCATTTTCATATGTTTTTTTATTGTTGTAGGCTCGTACTGACATTCGTGAATATTTATTTTATATCTATGTCTTCACTGAGACGGCATAGTCCCATGGCAGATGAAGTTCTGGCTGACCGTGTAAGAGACTGATGGGGAGAGGTTCAGAAGAGCTCGCAGACGATTCAGATTTTAGAAGAAACTCTGATACAGATGATTTCTTCTGATGCAAACACTACTGCAGTAACTGATGGTAGTCTGGGTAATATAATCTCAAGTAGACCAGTGGGTGAAACGTCCAATACTGATGCAACAGGTACGGTAGACTGTTTGTGTTTGAGGAAGTATTTCATGGAAGTTGTGAAATTGAAGTGGCTCCAGATGTGGAAATATATGTATGGTCTAAAGTTGTTTGTGAACTCAAGTCCATTCGGAAATTTCTTCCTCCTGATGGCTTATGCTTGCTAACAGAAGCTGACATTGCTAATTTCCTGCAGATTTCTTCAAACTTTTCCAGCACAAATTTTGTGCTCCTGTTTCGTTGATATGAATATTTACAATGCCAAACCTCATGGTGGCCATAGAGATAAATAATAAATTGAGCAGTTTTGCTGGCTACTGTTCCCAAACATTGCATACTGATTGTTATGTTGGATAAAACTATCTATCACTTAAAGGGTTAAAACGGTGGTTAACGCAATTTTGGCAGTCTGAAATGAGTCCCACTTCGCGGAAAGCCCACTTTTTACACACTTCATTTAATTCAAACCAGGACCAAACAAACTTGTGCATTTTCCATCACCAGACGCAGATTTTTGACCTCTCAAATGTTGGGAAAACAATTGTCAGATAACTTTAGTCGTTAAGGAGATATTTGTGGAAACGTACAACATGTCATAAGACCCATAGTGTTTGACAGGCAGCTAACAGGTCAGTGACGTCATGACAAGGTCACAAGACATGCGTCAGTGTTTTATTGTGTAATTCAAAACGCATATACACGAATGATTTTTAAAAAATACTGATGCATTATCATAAAAATAATTTTTACTCGTGATACGAGGGTCACTCCAAAAGAAATGCACACTATTTTTTTTCAAATTCATCTTTCATTCTACATGTTTGAAAGTTTTACAGTGTGTAGATACATCCTTTAGGAACAATATTCTCATTTCTCCATATAATTTCCATCCCTCTCACCTGTCTTATGCCATCTTGGAACCAGCGCCTGTATACCCGCACGGTAAAATTCTGGACCAACCTGTTGGAGCCACTGTTTGGCAGCATACACAAGGGAGTCATCATCTTCAAACCTTGTTTGACAAAGAGAGTCTTTCAGTTTCCCAAAGAGATCATAGTCACATGGAGCCAGGTCAGGACTGTAAGGCGGGTGTTTCAGTGTTGTCCATCCGAGTTTTGTGATCGCTTCCATGGTTTTTTGACTGACATGTGGCCTTGCAATGCCGTGCAACAGCAAAACATCCTGCTTTTGTCGATGTGGTCGAACACGACTCAGTCGAGCTGGAAGTTTCTTCAGTGTCGTCACATATGCGTCAGAATTTATGGTGGTTCTACTTGGCATGATGTCCACAAGCAAGAGTCCTTCGGAATCGAAAAGCACCGTAGCCATACCTTTTCCAGCAGAAGGTGTGGTTTTGAATTTTTTTTTCCTTGGGTGAATTGGCATGATGCTACTCCACTGACTGCCTCTTCGTGTCTGGTGGAAAATGATGGAGCCATGTTTCATCACCTGTCACAATTCTTCCAAGAAATTCATCTCCACCACTCTCGTACTGTTCCAAAAGTTCGATGCATACCGTTTTTCTTGTTTCTTTGTGAGCCACTGTCAACAACCTGGGAACCCAGCCGGCACAAACCTTTTTTAACGCCATCATTTTCAGCATTCTGCAAACACTTCCTTCCCCTATGCCAACGTAGCGTGACAATTCGTTCACTGTGATGCGTCTGTCAGCAGTCACCTATTCGATAACTCTCTGCACATTGTCTGGAGTGTGTGCAGTACGAGGCCTGCCGCTGTGAGGACAATCCTCAATACTGCCGTGCCCGCTTTCATCACGTAATCTGCTTGCCCACCGACTAACTGTACCGGTACTGCGATCGACAGCAGCATCTCTATACAGCTTTTAGAACCTCTTGTGAATGTTTCCCACTGTCTCGTTTTCATAGCACAGGAATTCTCTGACAGCACGTTGCTTCTGACGAACGTCAAGTGTAGCAGCCATCTTGAAGACATGCTGTGACGGCGCAACTCACGGGAACAGGTTGAACTAGTTTGAAAACAAGCGGGAAGGATGTATCTACACATTGTAAAACTTTCACACATGCAGAATGAAAACTGTATTTTCACAAAAATAGTGTGCATTTCTTTTGGAGTGACTCTTGTAATTATACTAGTACCACTTAGAAAATGGTTCAAATGGCTCTGAGCACTATGGGACTCAACTTCTGAGGCCATTAGTCCCCTAGAACTTAGAACTACTTAAACCTAACTAACCTAAAGACATCACACACATCCATGCCCGAGGCAGGATTCGAACCTGCGACCGTAGCGGTCTCGCGGTTCCAGACTGCAGCGCCTAGAACCGCACGGCCACTTCGGCCGGCAGTACCACTTAGAAACAACCCCAGGAATTTGTCAATATTCCTATTACAGTAAGAGCCTGGACACCCCCTGGGGCCTTATTCGTCCGACTAACAGATTGTCCGTATGGTCGTACTAGTACGACCGATCGCTGAAGCTCGTCAATTGCAGCCCGGTGACACCCGACATATGGCCCACAAGCAGTCATTCGCGAAGTAACTGACCCGAACGCTTCCCTGATGAGACCATTTCCAGCTTCAAAACTGTGACCAAAGCAAACTGCTTCCAACAGGTGCCTTTTTGAGAGACGGCAAGTGATAAAATGTGCGTTTGTAATAATGATTAGTAAATGAAGATGGCTGAAAACAAGTACTGAAATGTTGACATGTTCAATAGTTTATGTTGGTTGTAGAACATCGTAATTGACAAGGACGGGGAAGAAAGGACATCTGCATTCACTCGGCAGTTAACACAATCGACAAAATGATACGCTTCTGCCGGGGAGATAAATTTATACGCTATAAATTTATGACATTATTTTGCTAAGGAAGCGTACAAATGAAAGCGGTTTGAATATACGCAGAGAATATTGAAGCCACTCTTGTATGGGCATAAGCTATGATTTAAAATAATTTGGTTACTGTCATTTTGTATAGTTGTGAATTATTTAAGAATAAGAGCTTCTAGGCGCAAGAAGTTACAGTTACAACAACTTGTGTTTCGTGTAAGTCTATAAATATTCGAGACAATAGCATCTCGATCTCATTTTGTTATTTTGTCTCAATTTGTCTTGTGTCACGTCGTCTATATTGTTTCAACTCGTGTCTTTTGAGAGTGAAAACATATAATGCGAAAGTATTCAAAACTTTAATTTCAGAAGTACCTTCCACATTGTTTGACCAAGCTCTGCTTCTTACGCTGTACGGTTATCACAAAATTTCCACCGGCAGCGCCCAACACCACAGGTTCAGCCAAAAATACGGCCTCGGTCCCAAATAGCCGCATGTCTTCAACAGGGAGCTATTTCCTAAACAGACACACATTATCCTTGAGATAGCGAAAAGTTTTATTATTAATAAGAAATGATAATTAATTTTTAAGTGAAACAGGGAGTTTCATCGGACAGAAACTAATTCAGACCTTAAACTGTGAGAACTTTATTTTCAATTGCCACATTACGCAGCCCAGCGCTGCGATCGTCAGTATTTTTAATAAAATCAAAAAATACTTACCATAGGCATAGGATCTTTGACTGCCAGCATTAATAATTCGCAAAAAAATAACTTTTCACGTGAATTTAACTTACTTGCGGGAGTGCAAAATTAATTTGGAGAGAACTTGCTTAAAGATTATCGTCTTTATTCAGTGATTAATCCATCACGTTAATGAGAAAAAGATACTGCGAAATGCTGTTCTACCTCGACAGATTTTGAAGACAGTAATTTGTGGCGTCTTCTCGCAAAGAAAAGTTAACTATTACCACACCCTGAGATCAGAAGGAAAACATCATTAACGACGAATAGTCACTACCAACCCGTCAGGGAATATCAGGATCATGAGAGTCGTTACAATACTAGTTACATAGCGTGAACGTGCGGTTGAACGTTTTCTCATTTTGATTTTAAATACACTTTCTAGAATTTTTGTAAGTCCTATAGAATAAGGTTCTAATAATCGATCATTGACGTACAAACAGAACAGCGAATTCAACAGAAAAATATCACACCATGTTCTTTTTCAAGGTTTATTGCTGTTTCTGTCATCACGCCGCATTAAGATTATATGATAGTCGTAGGCAAGACAGGATTGTGGACCGTCTTTAGTTTCTTCTCAGTTTTCATTTTAAATACGGTTTCTAGAATTATTTAAACAGTCTTACTGAATACACAGTCTACTTCACGTACCGTATCTTCAGTAAATCTGATCATACAATATTAAGTTTTTTGTTGCGTTATGCTTAGCGTATCCATATCCTCCGCAACGTTCAACCATGGTTTCCTCTAAGTCGCTTCAAGCATGGTTTCCTCTAAGTCGCGATGGAAATATCTCTTGTTTGGATATCCCACAGTGACCTGTTCTGCCGGCCGGAGTGGCCGTGCGGTTCTGGGCGCTACAGTCTGAAACCGCGAGACCGCTGCGGTCGCAGGTTCGAATCCTACCTCGGGCATGGATGTGTGTGGTGGCCCTAGGTTAGTTAGGTTTAAGTAGTTCTAAGTTCTAGGGGACTGATGACCTCAGAAGTTAAGTCCCATAGTGCTCAGAGCCATTTGAACCATTTGACCAGTTCTCGTTCACAACACTTGTAAGCTTCTCTACGTCCATACTTGGTAATCAAGTTCGAAACACACACAGACACAAGCAAGAAATGGCGCTCTCTTTCTCTCTCTTCTCTCTTTTTGTCCTCTTCCTTAAGAGGGAGTAGCTGGTGGAGGTTGTTGTCGCATTTGGACATTTCCTCCTCTTTTTTGGGTGGTGTTACATGTACTGTTCTTTTGTTAATTGCTATTTGATGAGAGTTTTTCCTTTTCTTATTCTGCTACTGCATGAGTAGCGACTTGAGTCTTTCGTATTTCTCCCTTTGTTGCTCGTATTGCCCAACGGTGTTGATTAGATCATTTTGCGAGTTTCGCGCCGTGGCGTAGAAAGCTTCTGCCAGGGCACGGAAACGCGTTGATAGTGGCTCAATATCTGCAGCTTCATGTAGGTCCGCCGTGGGGAAGCGCGTGGGGACGTGTAAAACACGTCTTAACGCTCTATTTTATACTTTTTGCAAGCGATCTACCTTCGCTCTGGCTGCATAGCCCCATGCTCTTCTGCGACGTTCCTCTATGTGACACTTCCATGTCAGGCGCCTATGAAGTGTGACGCCGAGGTAGCCGGCCGGAGTGATCGAGCGGTTCTAGGTGCTACAGTCTGGAACCGCGTGACCGCTACGGTCGCAGGTTCGAATCCTGCCTCGGGCATGGATGTGTGTGGTGGCCTTAGGTTAGTTAGGTTTAAGTAGTTCTATGTTCTAGGGGACTGATGACCTCAGAAGTTGAGTCCCATAGTGCTCAGAGCCATTTGAACCATTTTTTGTCTTGGAGGTCGGAGTTTGCCGTAGCATCTGGTGAGCAGCATGGCTTGCGTTTTGTCGGAATTGATTGTGATCCACCACTGCTTGGGCCAGTTTTCCGTCCTGTTTAGGGCAGTTTGCGGACGCCTTGTAACCAGGTTCCTGTTTTCGAATAGAAGAAGACTGCAGTGTCATCCGCATATTGCGCAGTGTTTTAACGAAATCGTCGAAATGAATGGAATTGATTTGAAATTTCGTTAAAGAAGAATAATAAATTTTATCTTTTGCTTTTAAGTTAATTTTCTTTCGTGCGAACTTTGTTGTAGAACCACTCTCTTATTTTCGTGTGGTAATAAAAATTTTTACTTTCTTAAGAATTACGTACATTTAAAGAAAAAATAATTTTTACGTGAACTCATATGAACTGGTTAAGAATATTAGGTTAAGAATTGAGTCCTTTAAATCATTCGGCCTTGGCATACACTTTCCAGATGCAGTGGGTTTTTTGTTAAATATTTTTACTGAATTTTATCCCGGCACTAGCCATAGAACACAAGATTATCTCTATCAGCAGAAAATGTTTTAATTATTGCCAAGCCGACATTTATCACTGATCAAACCTACTTCACTATGCATTTGAGTTATTTTAAAGAACCAAACTGTTTAAATTTCAATGTTAACTAACATTAACTATCCGCCTACGAATGCACAAACGTATAATTAATTCAAATTTTATCAGCCACAGGATCACTGAAAAAGAAGAACAATTTCTTAATTCACTATTGATTTTTATGCATCTGTTCCCGATTTACGGGTTTGATAATTTTTTAAATGTGCCGCCTCTGCTATTGTTGGTCGCGGCACAGCCCAGCAACACCGCTAAAAAATGCTGAAAAATTCTTAAAGAAATTTTATAGATGACGTGGGCAAGCTAATTTACATAAATAATTCACACTTTTGATAAACTCTAATATATTTAGATCAAACAACAATACAACTCACATTAATTCGTAACGCATCGTCTAATGGCGGCTAAGTCCAGACAGAGACAAAAGAAGTCTACACATTCGTAAAAAACTCTTTCACAGTGTCCTACCGCAATGACTCCTGAACAGAGAAGACCAAAGAATACATAATGCATTGTGCTTAAATAGTATTGCTGACTATTAACATTTCTTTGCAAATTGACGATATTATTCTCTTCTGGCAACATTTTATATCTCTGCTATCGCAAATACTGACACATTTTACAATCACATAATAAATACAGAAAAATTCCTATCCTAAATACAGAGAAATATTACAACAAAAAATATAAGGAGAATAACAAATGTCTTTTACACCACATTCAGTAATATTTTTGTTCAATAATTACGATATATACAACTTGCCCAGAGCGGCGTATATGGTACAAATAAACTCTTGTTCTTTAATAACGTGAGTTTGCCAGGGAACGTTACAGTGTGTACATGCTGGGTCGTAGGGACGTCAGCAGTATAGACATTGTAGAGGACGGGTCCCAGGACCGAACCTTGGGGCACGCCTGCATTGATTCTTCTCCTGGTCGATAGGGATCCATCGACCTTAACTGAGAAAGTCCTACCGGAGAGATAGTTTTTTACGATTTTGACAATCTTTCCGGGGAAGTGTAGGGTGTACATTTGTGTAGTATCCCGGCGTGCCAGACTGAGTCGAAGGCTTTTGCTACGTGTAACAAGACAAGCCCGCAGTAGCCCTTTCGGTTGAAGCTGTCCGTGGCTGCTGCAACTTCTCTCATAATTTGTTGGTGGGCGGAGTGTCTTTGCCGAAAGCCGAATTGGAATTTGGCAGTATCTGCTCTCTTGTGATATGGTCCTGTATGGGGGTGAGTAGGAGGCACTCGTAAAGCTTACTGAGGGTAGGCAGTAGACTAATTGGTCTATAATGTTGCGGTAACACCGGGTCTTTTCCTGGTTTCGCGATCGCAATGACTTCTGAGTGCTTGCTTGCACCTACTACGTTCGACCAATCCCGCTTCACTGGAATTCGTCTTCCAGCAGGTCATCTACGGCCGCATGCGATCGACTTGGTCGCGCGCAGTCAGCTGGACGCATATCAGCACCACTGCATGCCTAGGGGTTAGTTCCTGCGTGCGGTCGTATATTGTTCTAGTGGACTATCAGCGTTATGAGAACAGTACCTGTCACTGTAGCGCAATACACAGTATGGTTGGTGGTTGATTTCGGGGGATGGGACCAAACAGCCAGGTCATCGGTCCCATTGGATAAGGGAAGACTGGGGAAAGAAGTCCACCGTGCCCTTTCAAAGGACCCTTCCCGGCATTTGCCTGAAGCGATTTAGGGAAATCAAGGAAAGCCTCAATCAGGATGGCAGGACGCGGGTTTGAACAGCAGTCCTCCCTTACGTGAGTCCAATGTGCTAATCACTGGGCCACCTCGATCGGTCCACCAATGCAAAGGACTGCAGTTGGTTCAAATGGCTCTGAGCACTATGCGACTTCTGAAGTCATCAGTCCCCTAGAACTTAGAACTAATTAAACCTAACTAACCTAAGGACATCACACACATCCATGCCCGAGGCAGGATTCGAACCTGCGACCGTAGCGATCGCTCGGTTTCATGCTGTAGCGCCTAGAACCATGCAGCAGTGCCCGTTGCCGAGGTGGCATTGTTTTAATGTATCGGACCGTATTTCGAATACCTCTGCGCGACAGGGCAGAAGCTGGCAGCGCCTGCTGCATGTTATAGTTGCGATCAATTTCACCCAACTGGTTAGGGTTCAAGTGTGGACAGTTGTTTGGATTATCTAGCCTGTCTGTTGACACCTGATAGCTTGGGGTTGAATGTTCCCTTTCCTTTTCCAATGTTACTAACGATGTTAGTCAGCAGTTTTTCCTCCTCTGCTTTCAACCTCTGATCTTGTTCTGCTCTTAGTTCTGCCTTCTGTACCTTCATTGCTTCCTCGATTACATCTACGTACCCTTTTGTTCATGGACTACCTTCTTGTGCCAGTGTACAGCCTTGGTCTAGGATACCAGTCTTGGCTCTATTCTTTATTTCCTTAATTTTTTTATCTGTCTTTTCCCAGTTCTTTCTTATGGACTGAATATTTAAACTTGTGCTACTTAGTTGCAATGACAGGTCTTTTACCAGTAGACCTTTGTACGCTGTTTGAAACCCGTCAACGTACCGTAAAGTGTATTACTGTATATTCTGGCACAATTGTGACTAGATTTTTGGACAGCTGACTGGTGGTGTCACTCCTGTCTACATAACGGCAGGAAACTATGCGAGACTAACCCTTCGTATGGGCTTAAACAGCGTACTGAAATCACGTGAATAGATGGTAACACCCCCAGCGGCGATCAACGGCAGCGATTAGTATGATTAGTCAATTATTCAAAAACAGTCTTAATCGCATTTATTATTATTATTATTATACCGCCAACCGGTTTCAACCCGACGTAGGGGTCATCTTCTGGGCGTTTACATTGTGAAATTATAGATATCCGTCAGAAAGACTCTATTATACAACAGCTAAAATTGCGTAAATTTAAAATAAGTTACCCATTGGTCGACTGCTGGTGGTGTCACTCCTGTCTACATAACGGCAGGAAACTATGCGAGACCAACCCTCCGTATGGGCTTAAACAGCGTACTGAAATCACGTGAATAGATGGTAACACCCCCAGCGGCGATCAACGGCATTTAATATAGTTTATTATATGTAATTACTAGTCACCTTGGTTTAATATAAATTTAAGTGACAGTAAATAACAGAAAACGGAACCATTCCATTTAAATAGAGTTACAAATACAGTGTTAATTATAAAATAATAACAAATGTTCCGTAGTCAACTCGTAAATTTCGTAAAAGTATATTACATTATGTGGCATAATATAAAGTAAAACAATTTGTGACACACAAAAACTGGCGTCGCCTTGTATTATATCTATTCGTACATTTACGTAGAAATCATTTGAGTCAATTTACTAAAACGGTTAATATGGAGGGACTACAACGCCCTCTACTCCTTGTGGTGAGGACGCCGTTGCCATGGATTACAAAGCGTACATCAGGCGCCCTCTAGTCTATGTAGCGAGGACGCCGTCGTCATGGTAGCAGCTGGTGTGTTCATGTGGTGTTATGGTAGCGGTATGTCATGGCTCTTCATCCACAGAGAAGTTGTCACTTATTTGAGGTTGTGGACATATCGACAATCAAGAATAACATAAAAAATCTAAAGATAGGATAAAAGTATTAAAATAATAAAAGGAACTGTTCTTGTGCCTCGCCCACTGATGACACTTTTTGGCTTAATTTATTTATATCTTGTGACAAATCACTGAGCAGTAGTGTTTTTGGGTCTTTCACCATACTTACAAGTTAATCCGGTAATTTATTCGAAAGCTCAGCAAGCAGATCTTCTGCCAAGTCATTGAATCGTTGTGTTATGTCGCTTTTGAAATCATAAAGAATTTGCTTTTGCTGTTCAAGTAACTCTCTTTGTAAAACTGTCTGTTGTTTCGAAAACTCATCAAATTTTTCGATAATACTTCGTTTGACTGTTTGTTCTTGCTGCCGGCCGGAGTGGCCGAGCGGTTAAAGGCGCTACAGTCTGGAACCACACGACCGCTACGGTCGCAGGTTCGAATCCTGCCTCGGGCATGGATGTGTGTGATGTCCTTAGGTTAGTTAGGTTTAAGTAGTTCTAAGTTCTAGGGGACTTATGACCACAGCAGTTGAGTCCCATAGTGCTCAGAGCCATTTGAACCATTTTGTTCTTGCTCTTCCTTAAACTCGCTCTTAAAATCATTGTAGATTTGTTTAAATAACTGTTGCAACATTTGCATCTTGATCGGGGTTTTCAGTGTGCCCAATGCACCCTGTCCAATCACGTTTGCATTAGGCATAAGTGTGTCAGGCAAAGAATGATTTAATAAGTCCGTGCTATCGCTTGTTACCTTGTCACTAGGGGGAAAAAAATACTCCCTGGAGAAAACTGTGACCTTGTCTCATCTACTGTCATCACTGTATAGTTTCGAATGATAATGTTACTATCATCTGTGTCCACGTTAACGGAAAAATGTAACTGGTCGTCGTCACTGCGACCGACATTTTCAGTTTCGGTTTCACTTGCTGCCACGTCCATTTCGGAGTCATTTTGTGCTTGAAACTTCCTGGCAGGTCAAAACTGTGTGCCGGACCGAGACTCGAACTTGGGACCTTTGCCCTTTCGCAGGCAAGTGCTGTACCATCTGAGCTACCCAAGCACATCTGACGCCTCGTCCTCACAGCTTTACTTCCGCTAGTACCTCGTCTCCTACCTTCCAAACTTTACAGAAGCTCTCCTGCGAGCCTTGCAGGACTAGCACGCCTCAAAGAAAGGATATTGCGGAGACATGGCTTAGCCACAGTCTGGGAGATGTTTTCAGAATGAGATTTTCAATTTGCAGACTTCCTGGCAGATCAAAACTCTGTGCCGGACAGAGACTCGAACTCAGGACCTTCGCGTTTCGTGAGCAAGTGCGTTACCATCTGTTCTTTCCTTTCCTTTCCTTTCTTTCAGGAGTGCTAGCCCTGCAAGGTTCGTAGGAGAGCTTCTGTAACGTTTGGAAGGTAGGAGACGAGGCACTAGCGGAAGTAAAGCTGTGAGGACGGGGCGTGAGTCGTGCTTGGGTAGCTCAGATGGTAGAGCATTACTTGCCTGTGAAAGAAAAAGGTCCCGAGTTCGAGTCTCGGTCAGGCACACAGTTTTGATCTGCCAGGAAGTTTCATATCAGCGCACACTCCGCTGCAGAGTAAAAAATCTCATTCTGGATATTGTGCCTGGCTATCCAGCAATGGACTGACAACGACGTGCGTATTGTGTGTACTCATTTTTTGATAATTTTACAAAATGACAAAGTAATTGAATACTTTTGAAAATGAAATATTCTGTTTGTAATAGTGAGGATACCACCACAAAACCTATTCAGAGGTGCCTCGCTGATATCTATCAAAATACACTGTCGGCATAACTCAGTTGTATGCACACATTTCTCTCCCTAACATTAATTTTCTGTCCAAATGTCTACGTATTTTAACAGAATGCTTCAATTTAAGAAACTGAATTAAGAAAGGTACTATGATCACTAATGACAGAGACACTACTAAGCGCAGTCATGTACTCGATATATCGTGAATTTTCTTACCTTTTCGCTGGCTTTCTCGCTCTATCCGGGATTAATTCTCCAATTGATTATGTTTAATATTTTGCATATCACGTGATTTCCATCGTCGTTGCCACAACACAGAATCTCAAGACAACAATTAGCATAATAGAAAATTTATACAATTATATAATTATTTGAAATTATTACAAACGTGCTAACTCTCTTCCGTTAATCCGGCCATCCTTATTTAGGTTTTCCGTGATTTCCCTAAATCACTCCAGGCAAATGCCGGGATAGTTCCTCTGAAAGGGCACGGCCGACTTCCTTCCCCATCCTTCCCTAATCCGATGAGACCGATGACCTCGCTGTCTGGTCTCCTCCCCCAAAACAACCCAACCCCTCTCTTCCGTTAAGGATGTCCTACTGCAGGTCACTTGGAGAGAGAGATAGTGCGGATTGTCGAATAATTATCATTTAGGCACACCAAACATTGTCTGCCCAGAAACGCGCGCAAGCATAGATGCGTGCGTGTTAAGACGTTGTGGCAGTTCTGGATCATTGAATAAAAACTAATTCCTTATAGTCTTGGTTTGCCGCTTGGTATTTACCTTTTCTCTCCGACGATGTAGAATAATGCCGGCGAGGTTGCGGCGGCTATTTCCTCTTCGTGTTGACATCGTCTCCGAAAGTATTCATTTAAAAAATGCAAATCTTCATTATATCGAGAGAAGGAAGTTAGGACGTAGCTCGGTAGAAGAATGAAAACATGCGACTTCCGGATATTATAACTTTTAATTAAAACAATACTGAGAAAGCGAAATTACATGCTCTTTCTCTTACCAGCTCAAAAGACCGACAGGCACCGAGATCGATGAAATAACAAAGGAGATACATAAAATATCTGCTATTTTAACCTTCAATTTGTTGTTAGCTTACTGAGATGAACATACCTCCCTACGATATCCTTCCCGCGCGGGGACGGAGAGAATATTTCTTTATATGTGCAGGTCATTTAAAGAACCTACGCAAAAAGGAGCACGGGCAATGCATTAAGAGCGGCGTCAGACCCATTGTTGCAGCGGAAATAATGTTGACACCCTTTTGGATTCTGGTTCAGAGGGAAGCGCAACTGCAGAGATTCTATTTTAAGAACTCAATGTTCGTGCAGCTGTGCCGATTGTTCCGGTAAATGCAGTCAGAATTGTAACCGCGGTAAGCAATCGATACAAGCCAATCAGAGATCAAGTTCAGATGAAATACCGAATATTCGAATAAGGTTTTGAGCAGCCAGTTTTTGTTGTCCCATTTATGAACGTTGGAATCATCTTCGGTACAGATTGGATGACAAAAAGATGTTAGTTATTAGATTTTGTAAAAGAATGTGCTTCTGTAAAGAATAAGGAAGAAGAGATGAAGGTTTGATTGAAAGGACTTGTGGATGAATACTGTAAGTGCACTGTGGGCGCTGACTTCCGTTTTGTTAAACGAGTGGGAGCTGGGACTCCACAATTTCGACGGCAAGGTAACGACGTGAAGTCGCGAGATGATATAAACGACTCTTCTACAAATATTCACGCGAAAATAAATCAATTAAGGGGAGCTTACTGAGTATCAAAGGAAAGATGTGAAAGAGGTATTACAGTTACGCCTAGGTGCACTTTCGTCTCAGCCCGGAAGAATGAGAGGTGTGTTTGTAAATTAAAAGTAAAACCACACGAACCATTTTGTATGAAATCTTACTCTGTTCTGTCAGCCAAGAGTCCTGCAGCTAACAAAGAGATCGAAAGAATGCTAAGTGTGGGAATTATACAGCTGTCAGATAGTGAGTACTGTAGCCTCGTACATTCAGTAACAAAGCAGGATGGTACTACCAGGACTTTATTGGAAGCCAGAGTAATCAACAGGATAACTCTTCTCAAAAAGGATCAAGCGAAAAATTTAGAAGAGCTATTACCATGAGCGTCAAATATTTGACGGAAATTAGATTTCGTTTGTTCAAGACCTTTCTGCACAACTCAGTCAATTATTCACTGACCAGTCACATTAATGTGATCACCTGCCACGTTCTGCAGCACAAACCTCTGCGAGACATGCAGGAAGAGAATCACTGTGGATCTGGAAGGTACCGACAGGAATGTGCAACCAAGCAAATTCGAGTGCCATGGCCAGCTTCCTTAAGTTGGTCTGTTGAGGACCCATAGTGCGAACAGCTGAATTGAGGTGGTCCCACAGCTTCTCGATTGGGTTTAAATCGGGCCAGATGTGTACAGTTAACTTACCCTGGTGCTCTTCCGGCCACGCAGGAGGATCGTACAAACATACCGACGTTCGAGTCTCGCACAGATTCCCGTATGAAGGACATAGTGATAGACATCCCTGGGGTTGTGAAGCAGCTGAATGGGTTGAAAATAAATAAATCACCAGGTCCTGATGGGATTCCAGTTCTCTTTTACAGAGAGTACTCTACTGCATTGGCTCCTTACTTAGCTTGCATTTATCGTGAATCTCTTGCCCAATGTAAAGTCCCGAGAGACTGGAAAAAAGCGCAGGTGACGCCTGTATATAAGAAGGGTAGAAGGACGGATCCTCAAAATTACAGACCAATATCCTTAGCATCGGTTTGTTGCAGGATTCTCGAACATATTCTCTGTTCGAATATAATGAATTTCCTTGAGACAGAGAAGTTGCTGTCCATGCATCAGCACGGCTTAAGAAAGCATCGCTCCTGCGAAACGCAACTCGCCCTTTTTTCACATGATACCTTGCGAACCATGGATGAAGGGTATCAGACGGATGCCATATTCCTTGACTTCCGGAAAGCGTTTGATTCGGTGCCCCACTGCAGACTCCTAACTAAGGTACGAGCATATGGGATTGGTTCCCAAGTATGTGAGTCGCTCGAAGACTTCTTAAGTAATAGAACCCAGTACGTTGTCCTCGATGGTGAGTGTTCATCGGAGGTGAGGGTATAATCTGGAGTGCCCCAGGGAACTGTGGTAGGTCCGCTGTTGTTTTCTATCTACATAAGTGATCTTTTGGATGGGGTGGATAGCAATGTGCGGCTGTTCGCTGATGATGCTGTGGTGCATGGGAAGGTGTCGTCGTTGAGTGACTGTAGGAGGATACAAGATGACTTGGACAAGATCTGTGATTGGTGTAAAGAATGACAGCTAACTCTAAATGTAGATAAATGTAAATTAATGCAGATGAATAGGAAAAAGAATCCTGTGATGTTTGAATGCTCCATTAGTAGTGTAGCCCTTGACACAGTCACGTCGATTAAATATTTGGGCGTAACATTGCAGAGCGATATGAAGTGGGACAAGCATGTAATGGCAGTTGTGGGGAAGGTGGATAGTCGTCTTCGGTTCATTGGTAGAATTTTGGGAAGATGTGATTCATCTGTAAAGGAGACCGCTTATAAAACACTAATACGACCTATTCTTGAGTACTGCTCGAGCGTTTGGGATCCCTATCAGGTCAGATTGAGGGAGGACATAGAAGCAATTCAGAGGCGGTGTGCTAGATTTGTTACTGGTAGGTTTGATCATCACGCGAGTGTTACGGAAATGCTTCAGAAACTCGGGTGTGAGTCTCTAGAGGAAAGGAGGCGTTGTTTTCGCGAATCGCTACTGAGGAAATTTAGAGAACCAGCATTTGAGGCTGACTGCAGTACAGTTTTACATTTCGCGGAAAGACCACAAAGATAAGAGAGATTAGGGCTCATACAGAGGCATATAGGCAGTCATTTTTCCCTCGTTCTGTTTGGGAGTGGAACAGGGAGAGATGATGCTAGTTGTGGTACGAGGTACCCTCCGCCACGCACCGTATGGTGGATTGCAGAGTATATATGTAGATCTAGATTTAGATGCCCATACACTGTGAGCTGTGTGACATGTTCCATTGTCCTGCTGGTAGATGTCATCATTCTGAGGAGTAAGAAACTGAATGTAGGGGTGAATATGGTCCACAAGGGTAGATGCATAGTCTTGTGGTCGTCCAGTGTGCCTTCCAGGATGACGAGACGACCTGAGCAATGCCTCAAAAACATTCCCCTGATCATAAGGGTCTCTCCTGTGATCTGGACCCTTCCGACGATTGTTACAGGGTGTTTCCTTTCAGATATTTCACTCTGTACACACCAACAGCCATCAGTCTCATGTAGCATAAAATGCAATACATCTGAGAACGCCACCTGTCACCACTCAGTGAACGTCCATTTTTGGCATTGGCGTGCAAATTCCAGCCTTTATCGCCAATGAGCAGCAGTCAGCTTGAGTGCATCAACCAGGCACCCGATGCAGAGGTCCATAAGCAGCAACGTTCGTTGAGGAGACACTGTTGGTAGCCCCCTGTTTCATTTAGGTGGTCAGCTGCCCAACAGTTGCACGTCTATTCACCCATATACATCTCGGCAGTCATCGTTCACCACTGTCATCTATGGCCCCATGGTGCACCACAAGTTGCCTCGTTGTCAGTTTCGAACAGCGACGTTTTGACATGCACGGAATAATTTAAGGGTTTTGTCATGCGAATAGTTTACAAGCTTATCTGTTTCAGAAATGCTTCCCTTGGCTTGAAAGCCAATGATCATGCCCTTTTGGACGTCATAAAAGGCATATATTCCACTAGAAGTGGAATGAAACCCAAAAAGAAAATAAGAACCCAAATGAGAAAATAAATTGTGCCGAAACAGAAGAACATTCCAAACCCCATGGGTGGAAAGTGGATATATCGCGCAACAACAGCTTCACAATCTCCACCCCAGAGATGTGGGGAAAAAACCTGCCGTGTACCAATGGTTATAGCACGTTGACGCTGTGGTCTGGATTGGATTGTGTATGTGTAGCTCTGTCTATATAGATTGGTTCAGGTAATTCCTGTGAGTGTATACACTGTTTCAGATAGCTCCAACGGGTTCACTGTAGAAAGTGTTGTGCCATATCCTGTTTTTACACGTGGAGCGCATGCTAAGTGTTAAAAGTAACGACCACCCTAAGATGCACATGCACTAACCTCTGCCAATGCACAGTGTGAGATCGTTTTGTGGCCATTTAACTCATGTTGTCGAAACGTGTCTGTTCCGCTCTTTCTGCTGTGGTTACTGCCAAGTGTCAACCTCGCCCCACCCGTCCACTACCAGTGCGCACGCGCAGGCAAGCATATGCAGATTGCGCATGCGACGTAACAGCTGTTACGCCTGGTGGGAGAAGACCTTCCACTTTGCCATCTGCTGGCGACCACCTTAACTGGTGGCGCTTCACGGTCAAGGGCGTCACAGAAGCAGCTGCTTCGAAGGCCTGCCTCCTGTTTTTTTCCCAGCAGTGCGTCTGTCTGAAGACGCGTCAGCCAAGTAACAAACTTCGCCCGTCGCTTCGACAGAGGCTGAGTGCATTCCACGACGCATTGTGCGCTTCACAATACATCCCCCGACAACTACTACATCGTGTCCCCCTTGCTGCTATAACCTCAAGTTAAGACTTCAGCGAACGGTATGACTGGTTAAAAGCATAGTGAAGTAATGAATTGTATAGCGCATCATGAAAGTACATCGATATAAAAAGGGAATTTACCGTTTTACTAGGCATTTTCGAACCATATTCTAACATTATTGTAATCTTAGTTTACCAATTTCAGTATTTTTTTCTGATGAGACAGTTTTATCCAAATACTGTATAATGTAATGATTAAATAATATCGACTGATTAGGTTTTCATTTATCTTGTTCTACTATGATCTTTGTATTTCTGCATGACTTTTTCTACGTCTTTTGAGCTCTCTTTTTCACATAGTTAACTATTTTTTTAAATATTTATTTTGGGAAAGTTCTGCAACTCCTCTGTTATGGCAAATGATTGCACCGTTTGCGATAAACCAGTCAACCTAATAGAACATTTAAGGTGTTCATAGAGATCCGACAATGCTTTTGTCCTACTTAGTTGCATAAAAGACTGAGAAGTAATTGACTGTATGTAAATGGAAATGGCCTTGGTTTATAAATTACTATCATCTTATGTACTTTTCTTCTTGATTATTTAATTGTTGCCACAGCTTCAAAGTGAGACTAGATATCTCCTTTTTCCTGTGTGACTGTGTACCACTGTCAAGTTTTCTAAGAATATGTATGTTATCTGCTTAAATATTGCCTTCGTAATTCTATGTTTTTGTTGACATTATACATCTTTCCACCAGTTAAAACTGTGTTAAGTACACAATATACACATTAGTTGTAGGCACTCCACCATGTTCATGACTGATTGACCTTTCTTGCTGCTTTCGGACGACTTGAATGTTTCGTTCGGGATTTATTATGAATTTCTTCTCTTGGATTTTACATACACGTGATGAACCCAATGTCGAAAATTGTAGAGTTGAGATGTGAGGGTACCATTGCAGTATATTTTGTGTTCGGCCGCATGCGCGAGTAATGTCTAACGTCAGTGTGAGTGTAGGAAACTTCATCCCAAAATGAGTTATTTCAGATCGCACGGCGTTATTAGATTCTCGCAGCATGATGTCATTATTCATATTTTATAATTTTCGCCTACAAAGCATTAATAAATCAATTGTTGCAACTTCGTCTGTTGTGCTTCCTGAGCTTCATCTATCAGTAATTAAAAGTTATAAATTAGTCAACAAGTCATCGTTGAAAACGGAGAATTCATTGTCAATGAAGTAATATGAAGAAGAAGGATGTTTATTTATTTATTTATTTATTTGATTAGCCATCCGTAGACATTTTGCAATGTATGGATGTTGTCAGTTTGGATACAGTGATTTTTGCAGATACATTGACACTTTTATATGCATTTATAGAGTATACAAATACAATGACATTTATCACTTAAATTACATTCAAATAATTAAATATTCACTTATTGTTTAGACACAGTGTTCCTGAAAATATAGTTTAAGGGTTTTCTGTAACAGTACATGTTGTTAATTTCTTTGATGTCCTGTGCAGCTTGTTATACATTTACAGAATATACAATACAATGTCATTATGTCACTTAAATTACATTCAAACATTTAAATATTCACTTACTGTGTAAAAACAGTGTTCCTGAAAATACAGTTTAAGAGTTTTTCTGAAACAGTACATGCTGTTAATTTCTTTGATTTCCTGTGGCAGCTTGTTATACAATTTTACACCCTGATACAAGAAACTTTTTTGGGTCTTATGCTTGTTTCTCCTATCTAGAGGAAGGCAGTGGCTTGTTCTTGTGCTATAGCTGTGTAAAATGCTGTTTGTACTATAATTCACTATATTTTTCTTTATATATACTACAGTGTGGAACATAAATAAACAGGGAACAGTTAGAATACCAAGTATTTTGAATAGTTCTCTGCAGTGAGCCCACTTACTGCTTTTAGTTATAATTCTCACTGCTCTCTTCTGCACTTTAAAAACTGTTTGTAAGTTGAGTACATTATTTCCCCAGAAAATTATCCCATAGCTTATGACTGAATGTACATAGCTAAAATATACAGTACTTAGACATTCATCGCTGCATACTGAGGAGAGAACTCTAAGTGCGTAACACGTTGTAGATATCTTTTTTGTGAGTTTTTTAACATGTTCACTCCACCTAAGCTGGCTGTCAATATGCAACCCTAGGAATTTTGTGGTGGGCACTTCGTCAACAGAGGTGTTATGTAGCTTTAACTTTAGGGGACTGTTTTTTCTGTTTATTCTAAAGCGTATGCTATTTGTTTTCTTAATATTTAAGGTCACTTTATTCTCTGTAGACCATTTGTAGACATCTTTCAGTGATTCATTACAATTTTCCAACATTTGTGCTGATGTCTCACTGGTGATTATAATATTGCTGTCATCGGCAAACAATATCTTCTCTCCATGTCGGATATATTGTGGAAAGTCATTTATATAAATCAAGAACAACACCGGACCCAGCACACTTCCCTGAGGGACCCCAATATTAATATGCTGTGGATCTGACAGGTGTTTTTCTATGAACTTTGATCTACTGGAGACATGCGAGATCTCTACCCACTGTACTCTATTTTTAAGGTATGAATGGAACCATTTGTTGATTACCCCTCTTACTCCTAGTGCTTCTAACTTAAGTAATAGATTCTGGTGGTCAACTGTATCAAAGGCCTTTGACAGGTGAAGGAATATGCCAGATACATAGTTGCCTTCATCCAGTGCTTCTAGAACCACTTTAGTGAAATGTGCTATTGCCATTTCTGTATCTCTGCCTGGTCTGAAACCAAATTGGTCATTTGAAAGAAGGTTGTATTTGTTTAGATAGCTCATAAGTCTGTTCTTCATTATGGACTCTATTATTTTGGAAAATGATGACAGTAGGGCAATTGGCCTGTAGTTCTCAATGTTTTCTACATCATCTTTTTTGTGTAGAGGTAAAATTTTTGCATGTTTCAGATAATCAGGGAAACAACCGGCTTTGAAAGATTCATTTATGATATTGGTTAGGGGGGCTTTGATACTATTTATGCATTTTTTCAGCACAGACATTGGAATTTCACCTAAACCTGCTGAATTTTTGCTCTTTAATTTCCTTACCACATTACATACTTCTTCCTCAGTAGTGGGTAGCAATACCATTGAATTTGATGTATATTCCCGTGTTCGTGGATTATGAGATTTTGAAAAATTTTACTGTAACTTTGTAGCTATACTACTAAAGTAAGAATTAACAAAGTTTGCTAGTTCTTTTGGGGTACTTGTTAGGTTTTCTTTGTTCCTGATTTGGGTGTTTATTTGCCTTTGTGTTGCTGTTCCTGTCTCGTGTTTCACTATAGTCCATGTAGCTTTACTTTTATTTTTAGCTAGATTTATTAGTCTATTATTGGCCTTTTTTTTTTGCAACATTGAGCACCTTCCTATAGATTTTTTTGTAGTTTCTGTAGTAATGAAGAAAATCTGGATCACTGTTGTTGTTTTTTATAAAGTTTAGGTATTTAAAAGTTTGGGCAGATTTTCTAATTCCTGTGGTAATCCACTTATTTTTGGTGGATGTTCCAGTAGAACTTAGTGCTTTGGGGAAGGCTTCTTCGAATATTATCTTAAACTCCGACATGAGATCTCACAAATTCCATTGGCTGTCATACCTGTCGTAAATGACACCATCCTTTATTACAAGCAGAATCACGATGCACAGTAGATGGAACAAGGAAGGACTGTCCAATGACATGCAACATGAACGCAGTTAGTCAACGAACATTGTGTTACAAATCACTGAAGGTCAGCCCAGACAAATTAGTGCTCCTGGTGACAGTAAGAATTAAATTCCAAGACAGCAGTGGCAAGTGACAGAATTGTGTGCTATTAGATCCAGGGCTACAATCATACTTCATACTGGAAGCATGTGCACAGTGCCTCAGACTGAAGGTGGCACAGCAGAGTACCAATTCCATGAATAAGTGTGGACCTCTCAGAAACAAAACACTGTTTCTGTACAGGTGAGCTCTTGCATAAGTGACTGTATGTTCTTTAGTGATCGTCTAGTTTTGCCAGAGATAACATACACCTTGCCACAACAAATAATTGAGCCAAATATGTGGAATTTGCTGGTTCAGAGGTTTGGTAACATAGTAAGGTTGACGTATTGCTAGGAGCAGAATTTTATCCATACAGTCAAAGTCTTTGACTATCTCTGTAGGTACTGATAGTTGTATGCTTCATGAGAAAGGTTGGACCATATCAAGCAGCTATAAAATGCCAGAGCACACCAGTTCGTCATGGCAGCTGGTCGTGTCACGTCTTGTACAAAACCGATGCTGACATTGAAATCCATTCAGTTCTGGGGGGGGGCTGAAAATTACATCAAGCTACAAAGATGAAAAAAGAGGAATAGTATGAAGCACACTTTGCAGAACATATGAAGAAAGACTCAACATGCAGATTTGTTGTCTGCCTTCCATTTCCCCAAAACCCAAGTCAGTTAGGTGATTCTTACCACAATGCAGCAAACACTTCTCTGAGACTGAAAAGAGACAGACAAGATAACCAAAGTCTAAGAGAAGTTACAATGATTCCAAGAGACAGTATGAAGATATTCATCGGCAACCGTGGCATTGAACCAAGTACCTACAATGCCAGCTCATCTGGCATCACAAAGATTTCTTCTGCAGACATGTAAGGAAACAGCCTGTGATGGAAAGAACAACCCTGGCTTAAAAAAGATGTCACTTCATGGGCTGTATTAGACACATATAACGTTTCTGCATTTGAGGAGGCGCCAGAGAAAAGAACTAAAGTCCTCTTTCATACCAGCAAAAGAATCCAAAATGAAGAAGGAATCGATTGGTACTTCATTCCTCCAGAGGGGAACATATGCAGTGAGCAATGAAAAACATATATCCAATACTCGAAGAGTTGACGACCCTGACGTGCCAAATTGAGGTTTGCTTGAACTCTTGTGCTCTCACACCACTACCTTGCAAGCCCACTGATTCCCAATTTCTCACTGCAGGTCATTTCCTGGCTGGAATGGCAATCAGAAGCATCCCTCAGCCTGACCATAGTGCAGCCAACCTGAGCTTGCTCACAAGGTGGAAACTATTGTAGCAAGGGTTCCACATCTTTTGGTGGTGACGATCATCTGACTACTTGCATCATCTGCAGCAGCGAACCATGAGGACAGTCCTCAGTCAGAATGTGCAACCTCACACTCTGATCATAGTAAGGGAAGACAACCTGTCATCCTTATGCTGGAAGCTGGCCATAATTGAAGGAGTACACACTGGGCATGATGGAATGGTACGAGTGGTCACTATTTTCACACCACAAGGGGTTTTCGAGAAACCAATCTGAAACCTATGTCCTTTACTGAGAGAAGTAATACAAAAGTAAGCACTGCACTTGTATTTTTAATTTTTTTCTGTGTGTACCTTGAAGCAGACTCAAGAGTATTTCATCATTTTGAATGTTTTAGTGTATTATTTATAATAATGAACTCTATGAACAGAATACCTGGTTGAAAGATGCACTGAAATGTATCCTTACTCGTGTTATTTTTATGATTCGGCAGGACTTTTTTTACTTGTATTAGTTTTGAAAGAACTTAACATTTCTTTGGTGGTTAATATGTTTGGCCACTACATTCAGCCATGTCACTGGAGAGAGCTGCTCTCTTTGGAGGTATTTGTGCCTGAGGGACAATGGTCAACAGGCCAACCCCCCAAGAGCACCTACAGGAAGACTCTACGGCTGTCCTAAGCTTGTGGCTGTGGGTCATGTATTTCGAATGGCAAATATGTATATTTTGATTTGGGAATATTAATATGTGTAATAAGTGATTATGTAACAGCTATCATCATTCATTACAATCCAAATGGATCCAAATCATTATACAGGGTGTTTCCGTAAGAGCGGCAAAAATGTAACAGGATGTAGAGAATGCTCCACAGAACAGTTAGAGGTAGGGAACCTGGGGTCAGAGAGGCCAGCTTTAGGAGATACAGAAGTAAGCATATCTACCGCTTTGTCTGGCATTGCCTGTTTTCCAGCTTATTTACAACCAACATGCATTCAAGTTTACATGTACTGTGCTGCTTATTTACAAGTCCACTCTTTGTTTCCTGCAAGCAAACAAGGAGGTTGAGCCTGATTATCATGTAGTCACGATGCAAGTTTTGTTTACTTTACTTGTCCATAAGGTGGCTCTGTTGTATTTACATTGTCCCATAACAGGATGTGTTATGAATCAATGACAGTCCCATTCATTACTCAGTGCTGTCCAGGAGATGTTCAGTACAATATGATGGAGCAGTACTGGTACAGTATTTCCTGGTCTCTGGATTGGAAGGGGAGGTCCTATTCCATGGCCTATTAAGTCACCTGACCTGAATCCCCTTGATTATTTCCTATGAGGATATCTACAGTCACCAGTCTCAGCACATTTTGTAAGATACAGTCCAAACAGTACATTCATTATGTCAAAGATGGTACGTACAGTTAACTAATGTCTCCAAAACCAGATTCCCTACCTCAAATTGTTCAGTGGAGCATCCTCCACATCCTGCTGAAGTTTTGCATGTTCTTCTCGAAACTCCCTGTATAGTTCTCCTAAATCCATGGTCCTCTGGTAACATTTACAGTTTACATTTCCATCTGTGGATGCTAACAGTTGCAGTTGCTGTTGTCCAGAGAAAATGTTGACTGTGTCTTGCCAGTAGTGGCCAGTTATCATATACTATAGTGCTACAGCACACTGTAAAGATCACATTAAAATTATGCTATTTTGCTTCAAATGCGAGCCAGAAATCACACTAAAATTGAACCATTTCTCTTCGAATGCGAGCTGGCAATTGCACCAATATTACTTCATTTTTCTTAGAATGCGTGTTGGTATGCAAATAAAAAAGACCTAAAATGACTGTCAGCCATGCTACATTCATGTCACAGAAGTGACGCAGCTATCTGTTTTCTACTGCATATGCTCTGTTATAAGGTCAGGCACATATGATTCCTGCTTTGCTCACAGCAGTAGTTCATTAGTTTTCTTTGAAACTGGATGTAGCACACTGTGTAAGTAGGGAAATTAGATTCACTCAGCTTTATTCCTTACAGAGATATGAGAAGTTCTAACATAACAGACATAAAGATAAAACTACAAAATGAAAAGTGCCCAGAAATGTACTTATCTAATAGTGTTAATGATAAGTATAACAGTTTCCTAGATGTCTATTTAAAAATCATTGAAGAGTGTTTGCCAACCAAAACCAAACAAATACAGAAAAAGCGAGGAAATCTGCCATGGCTAACAAAAGGTCTGTTAGTATCCTGTAAAAAGTTGAAACTTCTTCATGCAAGTTGGAGTGCTCCAGATAGGCCTATTCATTTTGTTGAATATTTTAGAGACTATAAAAAGATTTACAATAAAACTGAATAGCTGCAAAAAAAACTGTATAATGGGAATGTTATTACACAAGCTCCCAACAAAGTCAGAAGCACTTGGAAGACAATAAACAGAGAAACAGGAAAGTCATCAAGAAATGACAATAAAACCTTAAGCTTAAAAATCAATAATGTTGTAACAGAAAACCCAATAATCATTAGCAACACTTTCAACCAATATTTTACCAGCATATGCCAACAACTTACACAGGATAACAATAATGATTCTCTGCAAGCCCAAAAACTAGTTGAGAATAAAGAAAAGTCACTCAGTAACTCTGTTACCTGTATCTGGCAACTGAACAAGAGATAAGAAAAATAATAGAGAAACTAAAAAATAAAGGAGCCACAGACATAAATGGCCTGTCAAATAAAATTTTGAAGCTAACTACTAGGGAAATTGCTAAACACTTCTGTCACTTAGTCAGCTCATGTCTCGAAAAAGGAATCTTCCCAGATATAATGAAGATTGTCAGAGTACTACCACTATTTAAAAAAGGTGATCACGTGTGCCCAGATAATTACAGGCCACTTAGCCTCCTTCCCATTTTGTCAAAGATCCTAGGAAGAATAATATTTGTTAGGTTAATGGCATTTTTTGATAAAAACTCTACCATAAATGGTAGACATTTTGGGTTCCAGAAGGAAAAATCTACAGTGTCAGCTGCATTTGAACTTATTAATATAATCTCTGCAAGCCTAGATCAAGGCCAAATCCCGGTTGGTGTTTTTTGTGACTTATCTAAAGCTTTTGATCTTGTCAATCACCACATATTAATAATGAAGCTACACCACTATGGAATTAGAGTAACTGCTCTTGATATCATAAAGTCTTTTCTGCAGAACAGAAAACAAGCAGTGAAAGTGTCACACAGTCACGGGAAACAGCTATCAGAACTACAAGATAACATGGGGTGCCACAGGGTAGTATTCGAGGAACCCTCGTTTTCCTTATATATGTAAATGATTTACCATGTAATGTAGACAGTGAATTGATACTCTTTGCAGATGACACAATAAGCGTAAATGTGAAACCGAGCTTACAGGAGGCCATAAGTAAAAGTAATCAAACAGATGAAATGATCACCCACTGGCTTGAAGTGAGGAGGTTAATCCTCAATTATGAGAAAACTAATGCAATCCTATTTAGGAACAACAAAAGAAAAACAAGTGAACTAACAAATTTGCAAGAGCTAGATGTAAGAGTAGTTGACAGTGCTAAATTTCTAGGGACCAACATGGACAGTTGTTTAGGATGGAAAGATCATATTTCCAATACAAGCAATAAACTTAGCAGTGCTGTTTTTGCTCTGAGACAAATTAAGCCACTAATAACTGAAGATGATGTGCGCATGGTATATTTTTCATACTTCAGTGCTATAATGAGCTATCATATAGAAATCTGGGGCCACTCGACTGAGGCAATTAAAATATTCAAATTACAAAAGAGAGCAATTAGAATAATAGGAAACACAAGAACAAGAGATAGTTACAAGCCTCTTTTCAAAAAATATAAGATTCTAGCCTTCTACAGCTTGTATATATATAAAATTCTGCTCCTTGCTTGGGATCATAAAGATAAATTCAACAAAAATGAAGATGTGCACCACCACCACACCAGAAACACCAAGAAATTAAGAATTCCGCAGCATAACACTACTCAATATGAGAGAAGCAGTGGTTACATGGCAGTAAAGTTGTACAACTCTTTACTACCTGGCAGTAAAGTTGTACAATTCTTTACTACCACACATCACTAATGCCAAATCAAAGGATAAGTTTAAACAGTCAGTCAAACAACTGCTATTAGAAACCCCTTTATTTTCAATCAGAGAATTTCTTTCAAATTAAAATAACTGAAGGAAACAAACATAGTACACTAAAAGAAAAACGTATACAGGTACAGAGAAAAAGAAAAAGTAAAATGTGTTAACTTCTTAATAGAATCATTGTATCTAAAGATTTTGTTTTTCTACAGTATTATTGCTGCTAAATTTTTTTTATAAATGTAAACAAAATGGTATCTAGAATACGTATGGGCTATGTGACTGTATTATACCATACATATAAAATGATGAACCCATAGCATAGAATTATTGCAATTAAATGTTCTGTAATTTAGCTACATAGATTATGTATGCCTCATAAAATCCATTTAGTTTACAGTATCTAAAATTTTGTAACTATGATGTTAATTTCCAGAAATGTTGTGGCTAAAATTTATTAGTTATCTTAGCAAAACTATAGTTAGAATCACTAAAAGTAATGTATTTTATTGGAAAACTGACAAAGCAAATATGTACTTGGACTTACTCCATATATGTACATCATAGGGTGCTAAATAAATAAATAGAATGTGAGGACTTTTAAAAATACATTCTGGTGATGATGCTGTGGGCAAGTGGCGTAAAGCACAGACCAGTAATTTGCAGACCCAAGTTCAATTGCCGCTGGTACCAACATTTTTTGCTAATTTTGTTTTATTCCTCACAAGATTTAACTATTAATTATACATACATACATATGCTTCCCCCCATCAACCATGGACCTTGCCATTGATGGGGAAGCTTGTGTGCCTCAGCGATACAGATAGCTGTACCATAGGTGCAACCACAACGGAGGGGTATCTGTAGAGAGGCCAGACAAACGTGTCTTTGTTGATCCATTATGGATAGTGGGACGACGGCTAGCATGAACTTCTTGATGCAATAATTTACCAACAGCCGTATGATTTGTATATGTTTATTTTATTTTATGAACTTCTATGTGTTGCTACCAGTTTCAGCATTACACTGATGCCATCTTCAGGCCCCACTCGTCATAGTCATAAAATCGCTATACATGGAAAGAGCCATGTAACTGGATCTGTGAATCAATCTAAAATACAAAATAGTGGAGTAAATAATAGAGTTTCGAGAAGACGTCCACACACTATGTTTTATGCTCTACATACTGTCCAGCTCCTTCCATGTATAGCGATTTTATGACTATGATGAGTGGGGCCTAAAGATGGCATCAATGTAATGCCGAAACTGGTAGCAACACATAGAAGTTCATAAAATAAAATAAACTTTTACAAATCATGCGGCTGTTGGTAAATTATTGCATCAAGAAGACAAATGTGTGGCTCCTGAAGAGGGGCATCAGCCTTTTCAGTAGTTGCAGGGGCAACAGTCTGGATGATTGACTGATCTGGCCTTGTAACACTAACCAAATCGGTCGTGCTGTGCTGGTACTGAGAATGGCTGAAAGCAAGGGGAAACTACAGCCATAATTTTTCCCGAGGGCATGGAGCTTTACTGTATGGTTAAATGATGATAGCGTCCTCTTGGGTAAAATATTCTGGAGGTAAAATAGTCCCCCATTTGCACCTCTGGGCGGGGACTACTCAGGAGGACGTCGTTATCAGGAGAAAGAAAACTGGCGTTCTACGGATCAGAGTGTGGAATGTCAGATCCCTTAATCGGGCAGGTCAGTTAGAAAATTTAAAAAGGGAAATGAATCAGTTAATGTTAGATATAGTGGGAATTAGTGAAGTTCAGTGGCAGGAGGAATAAGACTTCTGGTCTTGTGAATACAGGGTTATAAATACAAAATCAAATAGGGGTAATGCTGGAGTAGGTTTAATAATGAATAAAAAAAATAGGAATGCAGGTAAGCTGCTACAATCAGCATAGTGAACACATTATTGTGGCCAAGATAGACACAAAGCCCACACCTACTACAGTAGTACAAGTTTATATGTCAATTAGCTCTGCAGATGACGAAGAGATTGATGAAATGTATGATAAGATAAACAAAATTATTCAGAGAGTGAAGGGAGATGAAAATTTAATAGTCATGGGTGACTGGAATTCGATAGTAGGAAAAGGAGGAGAAGGAAACATGGTAGGTGGATATGGAATGGGGATAAGAAATGAAAGAGGAAGCTGCCTGCTAGAATTCTGCACAGAGCATAACTTAATCATAGCTAACACTTGGTTCAAGAATCATGAAAGAAGGTTTTATACATGGAAGAGGCCTGGAGAAGGTTTCAGATATATTATATATTGGTAAGACAGCAAGGAGATGGATCTGGATAAGCTGACAGAACCAGAGGTTGTAGAGAGCTTCAGGGAGAGCATTAGAGAACAATTGACAGGAATGGGGGAAAGAAATACAGTAGAAGAAGAATGGGTGTCTTTGAGGGATGAAACAGTGAAGGCAGCAGAGGATCAAGTAGGTAAAAAGACGAGGGCTGGTAGAAATCCTTGGGTAACAGAAGATGTATTGAATTTAATCAATGAAAGGAAAAAATGTAATAATGCAGTAAATTACGCAAGCAAAAAGGAATACAAACACAGATCGACAGGAAGTGAAAAATGGCTAAGCAGGGATGGCTAGAGGACAAATGTAAGGCTGTAGAGGCATATCTCACTAGGGGTAAGATAGATACTGCCTACAGGAAAATTAAAGAGACCTTTGGAGAAAAGAGAACCACTTGTATGAATATCAAGAGCTTGGATGGAAACTCAGTTCTAAGCAAAGAAGGGAAGGCAGAAAGGTGGAAAGAGTATATAGAGGGTCTATACAAGGGCGATATACTTGAGGACAATGTTATGGAAATGGAAGAAGATGTAGATGAAGATGAAATGGGAGATATGATACTGTGTGAAGAATTTGACAGAGCTCTGGAAGACCTAACTCGAAACAAGGCCCCGGGAGTAGACAACATTCCATTAGAACTACTGACAGCCTTAGGTGAGCCAGCCCTGACAAAGCTCTACCATCTGGTGAGCAAGATGTATGAGACAGGCAAAATACCCTCAGACTTCAAGAGGAATATAATAATTCCAATCCCAAAGAAAGCAGGTGTTGATACATGTGAAAATTACTGAACTATCAGTTTAATAAGTCATGGCTGCAAAATACTAACACGAATTCTTTACAGACAAATGGAAAAACTGGTAGAAGCCAACCTCGGAGAAGATCAATTTGGAATCCGTAGAAATATTGGAACACGTGAGGCAATACTGACCCTACGACGTATCTTAGAAGATAGATTAAGGAAAGGCAAACCTACATTTCTAGCATTTGTAGACTTAGAGAAAGCTTTTGACAATGTTGACCGGAATACTCTCTTTCAAATTCTGAAGGTGGCAGGGGTAAAATACAGGGAGCAAAAGGCTATTTACAATTTGTACAGAAACCAGATGGCAGTTATAGGAGTTGAGGGTCATGAAAGGGAAGCAGTGGTTGGGAAGGGAGTGAGACAGGGTTGTAGCCTACCCCCAGTGTTATTCGATCTATATATTGAGCAAGCAGTAAAGGAAACAAAAGAAAAATTCGGAGTAGGTATTAAAATCCATGGAGAAGAAATAAAATATTTGAGTTTCACTGATGACATTGCAATCATGGCAGTTATAGGAGTTGAGGGTCATGAAAGGGAAGCAGTGGTTGGGAAGGGAGTGAGACAGGGTAGTAGCCTACCCCCAATGTTATTCGATCTATATATTGAGCAAGCAGTAAAGGAAACAAAAGAAAAATTCGGAGTAGGTATTAAAATCCATGGAGAAGAAATAAAATATTTGAGTTTCACTGATGACATTGCAATCATGGCAGAGACAGCGAAGGACTTGGAAGAGCAGCTGAACGGAATGGACAGTGTCTTGAAAGGAGGATATAAGATGAACATCAACAAAAGCAAAATGAGGATAATGGAATGTAGTCAAATTAAGTTGAGTGATTCTGAGGGAATTAGATTAGGAAATGAGACACTTAAAGTAGTAGATGAGTTTTGCTATGTGGGGAGCAAAATAACTGATGATGGCCGAAGTAGAGAGGATATAAAATGTAGACTGGCAATGGCAAGGAAAGCGTTTCTGAAGAAGAGAAATTTGTTAACATCGAGTATAGATTTAAGTGTCAGGAAGTCGTTTCTGAAAGTATTTGTATGGAGTGTAGCCATGTATGGAAGTGAAACATGGACGATAAATAGTTTGGACAAGAAGAGAACAGAAGCTTTTGAAATGTGGTGCTACAGAAGAATGCTGAAGATTAGATGGGTAGATCACATAACTGATGACGATGTATTGAATAGAATTGGAGAGAAGAGAAATTTATGGCACAACTTGACAAGAAGAAAGGGTCGGCTGGTAGGGCATGTTCTGAGGCATCAAGGGATCACCAATTTAGTACTGGAGGGCAGTGTGGAGGGTAAAAATCATAGCAGGAGACCAAGAGACAAATAAACTAAGCAGATTCAGAAGGATGTAGGTTGCAGTAGGTACTGGGAGATGAAGAAGCTTGCACAGGATAGAGTAGCATGGAGAGCTGCATCAAACCAGTCTCTGGACTGAAGACCGCAACAACACAACATACATATACATATCTAGTCACAGGCCCTGCAAACCATGCACTGCTTCCACAAACTGCTTCCATTCCCTTTTGTTTTGTGCTTGGTTCGTACAGGTGTCTTCCATCTTCAGGGCTGCCAGGTTCTTTGCCAGGTTGTCCATCCAGCACTGCCTTGGCATTCCTATGGGCCTCTGGTGTTCGCTTTCCCCTCAAATACTTTCTTCACATGTCTTTCCTCTAATATGTGGGCTACATGTCCTGTCCACTGAATTCTTTTGCTCTTCAGCTTCTGTAGTATTGTGGATTGTTGCATCAAGAGGTAGGCTCCCTCATTCCTCCTCCTTCCTCATTCTCCTTTGTCTAAGATTGGTCCCTATATCTTCCTCATTACTTTCTCTTCAGAAATTAATAGTTTTCCTTTCTTGCTTTCTCATGCTCCAAATTTCTGAACCATACACGTTCCACATCCACGAGGATCTCCTCAGCACGGATCTATGGAATGAAAAAGTAATCTAATCTAATCTGGGTATATCACTTTGTTATAGATACTCATTATAGTATTCACTGATATAGATTTTGAACTGGGTGTCTCCCTGAGGGAATACAGGCATTTCATTTGCACTGCAATTCTTTCTGTGATGTCCATTTCCAAAGCCAAGTATTTGAAGTGGTGAACTCTGTTGAACCTCATGCCACCTGTCACAAGAAATTCTTTTTGTTCTTCTTATCTTCCTACTTGCATTAACTCCATTTTGTCTTGATTCACCTTTATCCCAACCTTCTATCCATAGTTGTATTTTTCTCATACATTTCTTTCAACTCCTGGACTGATTCACTTAGCAGTACTATATCATCTGTATATGTGAGACATTCTCCTCAGGGAGCCACACATAGTGATTACGTGGCTGGCGACCACGGGGCCCCGAGCTGAGTCCTGGAATTGCTTTCACTTACTTATGCCAGGCTCCTCACTTTTATCTTTCCTATCTGGCCACCCTCGGCCAGGTCTTGTTCTTTTCCAACCCTGATGCTATTAGGTTTTGAGGGCTAGGGGTGTGTCATTTTCCAACCTACACTTCTCATGCAGCGTCTGACCTGGAGCGAGTGGCTGCAAAATACATCTGTTTCACATGTTAGGGGCGGCCTCCAGAACTGCGGAAAGCAACAGAATACCACCGCAGATTATCTTCCCTGCATAATGCAGTCTCCATTTTATGCACAAAATGGTTTCCTTTCATGTTAAATCAGTGTCCCCAGGTAAAATAAAATAGTCTCCCATTCGGATCTCTGGGGGGGGGGGCAACTTGAAAGGAGGCAAAAAAAAAAAAAAAAAAAAAAAAAAAAAGAGAGAATTGGTACCTGGAATGTTAGAACTGTGCTACAAGCAGGAAAACTAGAAAACCTTAAAAGAGGGATGGAAAAGAATCATATGGACCTTGTAGGAGTCGCTGAGGTAAGATGGAATGGACATGGAGAGTTGCAGTCAGATGAATATGTGTTGTACTACTCAGGAGGAGAAGTAAAAGGAATGAATGGAGTAGGAATGATTATGACAAAGGAATTGGTTAAATGTGTGGAATATGTAGACTATGCAAATGACTGGTTTATTGGTGTAAGGTTGAAAGGAGCACAAAAAGATTTACTGATTGTCCAGGTGTATATGCCAACTTCAGAACATGATGACCAAATTGTAGAGGAAAAATACAATGTAATAGAGAGAATAATGGACGAAAATAAAAAATGCTGCAAAATAGTAATGGGAGACTCGAACGCCATTGTGGGAAAAGGGGAAGAGGGAAGCATAATAGGCAGTCATGGTCTTGGAAAGAGAAATGATAGAAGTGAATGGCTAATTGACTTCTGCAGGGAAAGGCAGCTGATAGCAGAGGAGGCTCTACACTTGGAAATCACCAGGGGATAAATACATAAACCAACTCGATTTTATACTGGTAGAAGAAAGATACAGGAATGGAATCAAGAAGTTGCACACATTACCAGGTGCAGATATTAATAGTGACAACAACTTACTTATGCCAGAAATAGAAATAAGAATGAAAAAACTGAAGAAGGCGACCATGGTGAAGAAGTGGGCTCTAGAGAAGATAAGATCCAACAAAGAACAAATTACAGAAATGCTGTCTTGGGAGTTTCTAAACACATTACGAGACAATGAACCACCTGATAATGCCAATGAGTACTGGAATATGCTGAAAGAAGGAATCATTAAAGCAGGACAGCAAAATATAGGATATGTAAAAGGGAAAAGGTCAAAAAACCATGGGTCACACGAGAAATGATTTCCAAGATAGAGGAGAGAAGAAAATTGAAAAACAAGAGCACTGAAGATGCAAGAAAGATATACCGAAGGTTAAATAATGTACTGCGAAGAGAAACAGAGCAGGCTAGGAAAAAATGGCTAAAAGAGGAATGTGATGAAATTAAAGAACTGGACAGGAAGGGAGTACATGACTTACTATAAAACAGAGTAAAGACTATGACATGGGAACAAAACATAGCAGGAAGTGCTACTATGGAAATTTTGAGTAAAAACGAGGAGGTACTGTACAAAGATTGTGACGATGTCCTCCAGAGATGGGAAGAATACCTAAAAGAGCTATATGACACAAATAGCAAACCAGAAACTCTGGAACTTGAATCACACAACAGTGTAAGTGATGACGAGAAAGGACCAACCATCATAATGAAAGAAGTAAACTCTCCCATAGCTGCAATGAAAAATGACAAAGCGGTAGGTACAGATGCAATATCAGGAGAAATATTAAAATGCTTGAACCAAGATGGGATAAGAGAAATATTGAGATTATGTAATAAAATATATGACAGTGGTGAATGGCCTGAGGACTTTCTGACAACAGTAATGATTCCATTACCGAAAAAACAAGGAACCAAGAAATGCAGTGAGCACAGGACAATCAGCCTCATTTCACATGTGGCCAAAGTGATGTTAAGAATAATTAATAAAAGACTTGAAATAGTAATGGAGGAGAATCTTGGCGAGGAGCAGTTTGGCTTTAGACAGAATACGGGCACCAGAGATGCAATAGGACTCCTACGAATCTTGAAAGGTTTATTGAAAAAGGAAGAGACCTATATATGTGCTTCATTGATCTAGAAAAGGCATTTAACAATGTGGTTTGGGACAAGCTGGCGACTTTAATAAGGAAAAAGAGAGTGGACTGGAAAACCAGAAGACTTGTAAACTCATTATATCTTAATCAAAAAGTTTCAGTTAAAGTGAGAGGAGAAAGAACAAACTGGATTGGACTAGGAAAAGGAGTAAGACAAGGATGCTGTCTATCACCTACTCTTTTCAACCTCTACTTGGAAAACATTATTGACCAATGCTCATTAGATGACAAAGGCATAGAAATTGGAGGAAGAAGAGTAGGGTGTTTGAGGTTTGCTGATGACATGGTCCTTCTAGCCACAGGGGAAAAAGAATTACAGGATTTGGTGGACACCATTGAAACTAACGGGAAAAAAATATGGAATGAAAATTAACACAAATAAAACAAAAGTATTGGCACTAGGAGGAAATAAGGAAATAAAAATTATGCTGAATGGAAAAATACTAGAACAGGTGCAAAATTTTAAGTATCTTGGAAGCAGGATAGACACTGACTGGAAGTGCACCACAGAAATTAAAACAAGGATAGCAATGGCAAAAGAGGCATTTTATAAGAAAAAGAGAGTTTGCTGCAGCAGCCTGGACAGAGAACTCAGGAAGATACTCCTAAAATGTCTTGTATGGAGTGGTCTTCTATATGGCACTGAAACATGGACTATGAGGAAGAAAGACAGAGAAAGGATGGAGGCTTTTGAGATCTGGACGTGGTGGAGGACGGAAAGAATAAGTTGGATGGGCGGAGTAAAAAATGAAGAGGTACTGAGAAGAGTGGGAGAGAAAGACAGTTACTGGATGTAATAAAGAGAAGAAAAAGAAATTGGATTGGGCAAATATTAAGAAAGAATGACGGACTGATAAAAACAGTTTTAGGAGCTTATGTAGAAGGGAAAAGGAAGCGAGGAAGGAAGAGATTCCAGATACTGGATGAGATGATGGACAGTAGCCTTAAGAAGGAAGCAAAGGATCACAGAAAATGGAGAGGCAAAGGACCTGCTAATACAGCAGATAACTGATGATGATGATGATGTGAGACAATGGAAATTACAATCCATCTGTACTTCAAACCATAGCGCTGGCACGTTGATAGACACACAAACAAACACAAACATACACACAAAATTCAAGCTTTCGCAACAAACTGTTGCCTCATCAGGAAAGAGGGAAGGAGAGGGAAAGACAAAAGGATGTGGGTTTTAAGGGAGAGGGTAAGGAGTCATTCCAATCCCGGGAGCGGAAAAACTTACCTTAGGGGGAAAAAAGGACAGGTATACACTCGCACACACACTCATATCCATCCGCACATACACAGACACAAGCAGACATTTGTAAAGGCAAAGAGTTTGGGCAGAGATGTCAGTCGAGGTGGAAGTGCAGAGGCAAAGATGTTGTTGAATGACAGGTGAGGTATGAGTGGCGGCAACTTGAAATTAGTGGAGATTGAGGCCTGGTGGATAACGGGAAGAGAGGATATATTGAAGAGCAAGTTCCCATCTCTGGAGTTCGGATAGGTTGGTGTTAGTGGGAAGTATCCAGATAACTCGGATGGTGTAACACTGTGCCAAGATGTGCTGGCCGTGCACCAAGGCATGTTTAGCCACAGGGTGATCCTCATTACCAACAAACACTGTCTGCCTGTGTCCATTCATGCGAATGGACAGTTTGTTGCTGGTCATTCCCACATAGAATGCGTCACAGTGTAGGCAGGTCAGTTGGTAAATCACGTGGGTGCTTTCACACGTGGCTCTGCCTTTGATCGTGTACACCTTCCGGGTTACAGGACTGGAGTAGGTGGTGGTGGGAGGGTGCATGGGACAGGTTTTACACCAGGGGCGGTTACAAGGGTAGGAGCCAGAGGGTAGGGAAGGTGGTTTGGGGATTTCATAGGGATGAACTAAGAGGTTACGAAGGTTAGGTGGACGGCGGAAAGACACTCTTGGTGGAGTGGGGAGGATTTCATGAAGGATGGATCTCATTTCAGGGCAGGATTTAAGGAAGTCGTATCCCTGCTGGAGAGCCACATTCAGAGTCTGATCCAGTCCCGGAAAGTATCCTGTCACAAGTGGGGCACTTTTGTGTTTCTTCTGTGGGAGGTTCTGGGTTTGAGAGGATGAGGAAGTGGCTCTGGTTATTTGCTTCTGTACCAGGTCGGGAGGGTAGTTGCGGGATGCAAAAGCTGTTGTCAGGTTGTTGGTGTAATGGTTCAGGGATTCCGGACTGGAGCGATTCGTTTGCCACGAAGACCTAGGCTGTAGGGAAGGGACCGTTTGATGTGGAATGGGTGGCAGCTGTCATAATGGAGGTACTGTTGCTTGTGGGTGGGTTTGATGTGGACGGATGTGTGAAGCTGGCCATTGGACAGGTGGAGGTCAACATCAAGGAAAGTGGCATGGGATTTGGAGTAGGACCAGGTGAATCTGATGGAACCAAAGGAGTTGAGGTTGGAGAGGAAAATCTGGAGTTCTTCTTCACTGTGAGTCCAGATCATGAAGATGTCATCAATAAATCTGTACCAAACTTTGGGTTGGCAGGCTTGGGTAACCAAGAAGGCATCCTCTAAGCGACCCATGAATAGGTTGGCGTACGAGGGGGCCCCCTCTATGTGGGAATGACCAGCAACAAACTGTCCATTCGCATGAATGGACACAGGCAGACAGTGTTTGTTGGTAATGAGGATCACCCTGTGGCTAAACATGCCTTGGTGCACGGCCAGCACATCTTGGCACAGTGTTACACCATCCGGGTTATCTGGATACTTCCCACTAACACCAACCTATCCGAACTCCGGAGATGGGAACTTGCTCTTCAATATATCCTCTCTTCCCGTTATCCACCAGGCCTCAATCTCCGCTAATTTCAAGTTGCCGCCACTCAAACCTCACCTGTCATTCAACAACATCTTTGCCTCTGCACTTCCACCTCGACTGACATCTCTGCCCAAACTCTTTGCCTTTACAAATGTCTGCTTGTGTATGTGTATGTGCAGATGGATATGAGTGTGTGTGCGAGTGTATACCTGTCCTTTTTTCCCCCTAAGGTAAGTCTTTCCGCTCCCGGGATTGGAATGACTCCTTACCCTCTCCCTTAAAACCCACATCCTTTTGTCTTTCCCTCTCCTTCCCTCTTTCCTGATGAGGCAACAGTTTGTTGCAAAAGCTTGAATTTTGTGTGTATGTTTGTGTTTGTTTGTGTGTCTATCGACGTGCCAGCGCTTTCGTTTGGTAAGTCACATCATCTTTGTTTTTAGGTATATATATATATAAGATGACATTGAACAGAACACACAAGAGAGCATCCCCTTGTCTGAGACTTGTCACAGTCTCAAACTTTTCTGTTGTGAGCCCTCAGAAATGCACAGCTGCCATTGTTTCATCAATACAAGTTTGCACCATTCTGAGTAGTTTCTCAGGGATTCTGAAGTCATGCAGTGTACTGCACAGGCTGTTCCTGTGAAAATCTATAAACAATTTTCAAACAGTAGTCTTAGGGTGAAAATGTGATCTATTATCGACTAGTTGGTCGAAAACCAGCTTGATATTCTCTATGAATGGTTGTAATATTCTGAGAATAATTATAGACACTACCTTGTTGGTTACTTTCAGCAAGCTGATACCTCTGTAATTACCACATTCCATTTTGATTCCCTTGCTGTATATAGGGGATGTTATGACCTATTTCCATTCTTCTGGTGATGTCTCATTGTTCCATATCAGCTGGATCAGTTTATATATTTCTAAGTGTAAGTTCTCCCCTCCCTCTTTGATTAATTCTCCTGTTATTCTGTCCTCCCCTGGGGCCTTGTTGTTTATGAGTTTTTTGCTTGCAATCTTTACATCTTCTTCATCACTTCCCATTTTTCTTCATCTTTCCTTTCCTCCATGATGTCTATGTGTAGCTCCTCTTCTGGGTCTGGATGGTTCAAAAGGAGAAGTATTCTCTCCTTATTTCTACAATTCCTTCTTTGTTATTTATCAAGTTGCCACTCTTATCTCTAATGAAATCAGTTGGGCTCTCAAATCCACATTTGCAATTTTTGATCCAATGGGAAAAATTGTCTTGAATTCTTTTTGTGGCTTTCTGCCTCCACTTATTCTAATAAACTGGTTAGATATATTCTCTTCTCGGTTTGTGGGATTCGCTTTGTCTCCCCTCTAATGTTGAGAAAATGTTGCCTTTTCTGCTCATTCTCCCTGTTAGTCTGCCACTCCTCCCTCATCTTCCTTTACTTTCCATTGAGTCTTCTGGCATGTCTCATAGAACCGTCCTTCCTTCTTCAATCTCTTCTTTCTTTCCAATGTATTGACTACTACTCTTAGTACTGTGGCCTTTAATTCTTCCAACTTTTCCTCTACATCCTCTCTTGTTTCTAGGTTTTCTAGGGCCTCAAAACAGTTCTTGATTTCTACAGCATATTGTTCTTTAATTTCACTTTCTTGCAGTTTCCTGACATTCAAAGCAGTTTATACACTTAAAATGAATATATTTTATTTAATTTCCATTACTACCCCTGTAAGTCAAAAGGCTGAAGGGTAGATGGTGATAAAACAAGTGTGTATACAAGGAAAAGCATGAAAGGTTTTCTGTAGATAGTCTGCTGAAGATGTTCTTTTCCAGTAGATCCTTGGAGGAGAAAGTGAAATTTAAAGAGTTATGTAGATGTGCTTCAAATTTAAATCTAACAACAGAGTGGCATGGGATGAAGCTTACCGATTTGGCTCACTTAACAATGATGGTAGCTAGGAAAGCAGGGCACAGGGGCTGCTGGAGTAGAAACACTGATCCCAGTACAGGATACATGTTTTAAATTTTAATTTATTCCAAAAGACATAAAACAAGCTCACTGGTATTAGCATAAACAGTGACTGACTAACATCCAACATGAAGAACTTGTAACATATAAATCAGCATTAAACAAAGCAGCAAGGCAACAACCTTACACTCTTAAAAAATTCTACCTCACCTTTTTTTGTTAAAAAAAGAACACAGCTGTAGCAGTAGTTAAACAACACTATTATTGTTTCTGCCTTTTTTTTTGCTCCACTAGCCTTAAGCTAGTTACAACTGTTGCTTAATTTTACAAAAATAATTTCAAACAAATATTAGCAACAGATTATCAGCTAAGAGCAACAATGATGACTATTGATGACTCAATTTCATAAGTAATTTGTTCTGAAAGATTTGTGCATGACAACTAATAATAGAGAAAAATCCTCACACAAACATTACGTTGCTCTGATCTCAGTCTCAATAAGGTCAAATTAGGAAGGAGGGAAGCAATCATTTTACAGCTAGGTGCAAACTTACTTCTAAAAACCTTTCCGGTTATCATACATGAAACAAACTGGGTTAAAAAAAGTTACAGCTGAACAGCCTTCCCTGATTCCCACCACTTGGTATTAATTAAAACCAATAAATTCCTTTCCTCTTTTATAAATCTTTGTATTATGGACAAACTACAATTACCATTACTACTAGCAAGACCAAAAACTTCCACTTCTTTTTTCTTTTTTCTTTTTCTTTTTTTAAAAAAAGAAAAGCACCAAAGAAGTCATAGGCTCATGGCACAAGCCACTTAGCCAACTTGCAACTTTGCCACACACTATGACACTACACACTAGGCAGGACACTTAGACTGCGTACAGCTAAATCTAAGACATAAGAAAACATTGTTAACAAACAGAAGTTGCTTCAGCAACTAAACTTTGCTACAACGCTGCGTAGGTAATTTATAGACCTGAGCATTGTTGTGAACAAGAACACTAGTAATTAAATTACCTGTACAATTAGAGCTAATGCTCATTTTCCAAGTTATTTTTCAAAAGGAACAGAGAAGCACGAACTTTAAATGTGCTGCCAAATACAAATTTTGCACCTGTAACTTTCAAGTATGGTATTCTCAAAATAGTGCCTTTTATACATAGCTTAAACAACTACTTGAAATATTAACACACCAAACACTTCTGAATTCTGCTTCAACACCATTTGTCTAACATGTTAATTGGAACACAGGAACAACTAGCGTTTTTTTGTTTTTGTTTTTTACAGCTCTCATCAGAGATCTTACAGAAGGAAATGCATGCCTTTAGCACAACATGAAAGTACAGACAATTTCCTTTCCATATTCTTAATGCTACATTCAGAACAGCCAGGGCTCAGTCAGAACCAAACAATGAGATTGGATTGGGCACTGAATCAGTACAACTATTAATGCTGGACAACGGCGTTAATGCTCTAACAGTGTGAACATGAGTCAGGTGTGGAACAGTGAGTGTCACTCACCATTTAATGTCAATCTGAGCAGTGCAGCAAGGCAGCAACTCTGCCTTTTCCCCAGACCGGCTATGGTGGGCGCCAACACCAACCAGCTGTTGGAAGCACCCACGTCTGCTTCAAGCCCCATCCAAACATTAGTTCTCCTGTAATGACGTTGCCACTCCACATTGGCCCACAGAGCTGTGCTGCCAAACTAACTGCCATGCCACTCACTGCCTAATGCTCGATATCGATTGCCCCTTGCTAGCCACCACACCCTCTCTTTAAGCCACTGCCAACCAACTGCAGGGATTGTCAGAAAACTTCTACACTCTCATATACAGGGCTATTACAAATGATTGAAGCGATTTCATAAATTCACTGTAGCTCCATTCATTGACATATGGTCACGACACACTACAGATACATAGAAAAACTCATAAAGTTTTGTTCGGCTGAAGCCACACTTCAGGTTTCTGCCGCCAGAGCGCTCGAGAGCGCAGTGAGACAAAATGGCGACAGGAGCCGAGAAAGCGTATGTCGTGCTTGAAATGCACTCACATCAGTCAGTCATAACAGTGCAACGACACTTCAGGACGAAGTTCAACAAAGATCCACCAACTGCTAACTCCATTCGGTGATGGTAGTTTAAAGCTTCTGGATGCCTCTGTAAGGGGAAATCAACGGGTTGGCCTGCAGTGAGCGAAGAAACGGTTGAACGCGTGCGGGCAAGTTTCACGTGTAGCCCGCAGAAGTCGATGAATAAAGCAAGCAGGGAGCTAAACGTACCACAGCCGACAGTTTGGAAAATCTTACGGAAAAGGCTAAAGCAGAAGCCTTACCGTTTACAATTGCTACAAGCCCTGACACCCGATGACAAAGTCAAACGCTTTGAATTTTCGGCGCGGTTGCAACAGCTCACGGAAGAGGATTCGTTCAGTGCGAAACTTGTTCTCATTTTTTCTTAATGGTGAAGTGAACAGACACAAAGTGCGAATCTGGGCGGTGGAGAATCCTCACGCATTCATGCAGCAAATTCGAATTCACCAAAAGTTAACGTGTTTTGTGCAATCTCACGGTTTGAAGTTTACGGCCCCTTTCTCTTCTGCTAAAAAAACGTTACAGGACATGTGTATCTGGACATGCTGGAAAATTGGCTCATGCCACAACTGGAGACCGACAGCGCCGACTTCATCTTTCAACATGATGGTGCTCCACTGCACTTCCATCATGCTGTTCGGCATTTCTTAAACAGGAGATTGGAAAACCGATGGATCAGTCATGGTGGAGATCACGATCAGCAATTCATGTCATGGCCTCCACGCTCTCCCGACTTAACCCCATGCGATTTCTTTCTGTGGGGTTATGTGAAAGATTCAGTGTTTAAACCTCCTCTACCAAGAAACGTGCCAGAACTGCGAGCTCGCATCAACGATGCTTTCGAACTCATTGATGGGGACATGCTGCGCCGAGTGTGGGAGGAACTTGATTATCAGCTTGATGTCTGCCGAATCACTAAAGGGGCACATATCGAAGATTTGTGAATGCCTAAAAAAAACTTTTTGAGTTTTTGTATGTGTGTGCAATGCATTGTGAAAATATCTCAAATAATAAAGTTATTGTAGAGCTGTGAAATCGCTTCAATCATTTGTAATAACCCTGTATAAACCGGCATGAACAAAGAGTATAGGCAGGAGTTACAGCTCAGCCTCCCACATTAAAATGAAAATCAGGGAGGGAGGAGCCAGATCTTTTATCCTAGTGCTCATCTCTCAAAGGTTTAGGTGCATCATGTGTGTAATTCTTCTTGATGTGGGTCAGCGCACCCTCATGAGTTTCTCAATCTGGGTATTGTAGAGCAGGAAGTTCGCTGGTGAGAGGCTCTTAATCATGCATGCACATCACATGAATCTGGGAAACAACTTCTCAGTAATTCCCTGGCTGCCCTTACTCTACCTCCAACAGCTTTCCAGAAAAATCCTTCCACTGATGGCAATAGAGATAACCCGTCTCTCCTTGTTGTATCTCAAGCTCTTCTGGTAGTATTCCAGCTCGATATTATTCTTTTGATTGATCTCTTCTGAATCCAGCCGTTAAGGCAAAGATCATTAAGTGCCCAAAGGTTGGCTAATGGGGACTTCAAGGAAAACATAAACATCAACTTGACAGTTGTAGTCTTATTTGCTTCATGAGTCACTATGTAGCAGTTCCACCTGCTTTTATTTATTTCCTCATGCATTGTTTGTTGTCCTCAGTGTCCACATACTGCACTGCTACACTGGCTGAGAAATGGGGTTTGTAATTTTGACAGTGACTACTGTAAATAATGTAGCCGACAGGTGCACAGTTGCATTTCACTGTCTTTTACTTTTACTTTTCACAAACCCCCAATAATACACAGTTATATATGTATGGCCAGTGCACTATTGTGTAAACTTTTCATAAGCCTCATTAATAGTTTGCAGGTGAAACTCCAGATACTGCTACAACAATTTTCTGTTGAACATCTACGAGCAGTAAAAACATAACCACATAGTTCATAGTCCTTCAAATTAATTGAACAGTCACTGTCATCGCTTTAATACATGGCATATTGGTGTAACACCTATTTCACTGTTAAGTTGATACATTGTTGTCATTCTAAGCAACACAGGTTCCTCGTCTGAAACTCAACCATGGACTGACTGACTGACAGTCTCGTGACCAAAAACGGTGCCCTTATATATCCTCAAAATAATAGGTACTGAACTTACACATTGTTTGAAGTTAAATTTACAGAAATTACAATTAAAACTTAACTCATTTGATTAAATGAATACACCAAAAAATTGGTCCCTTTTAACAGTTTCTTCTACTGCAAGAGTTAAGCTGAATTATTTGTTTAAATCATGAAATTAACAAATTTAAGTATGCAAACCATACTTTTGACTAAACTGTTAATTACTTTAGAATTAATTAAGGTCTGGCTTTGCTAACATGTATTTGAATAGAGCCAAATAAATCTTTTAAGAATACTATTAGTTGTTCCTCCAAATGTTTATATTTATTACAGAATTTGTATTTGTTTATATGCCAATAATAGAGTTTAATTTACAAAACAATTAGTGATTTCACCCTGTAACAAAAGATACTAACTAGGAATAGTCAAAATAAATTAGAAAATCAATTACATCCATAAAACTAAGCACAAAATTAGACCTGTTGTTATATTCTTTAAAACTGAGGGCCAACCTTTTTCTTTTATGAAAATGCAGGTTATATTCACATATGTTAATGGTAATTAGTTAAAAGTGAAAAAATGAATTTAAGGAGGCTGATGGCAAAACAGGAGGGGAATTGAAAATATGCCAGCTTGCTTCATTACAACTATATTGAAGGGACAGGATAACCAGTTCGACAATACATCCCATCGCCTTTGTGATTCCACATGATATTCGATGAGAGTAAACTTAAGATTTTGGTTCATTCTTTCTGCAAATGAGAGCTGCAAGGTAATAAGGTAGTGGTGATATGTGTTATTTACCAGTCAAAATGTAACTTCCTAAACTCCAAGGAGGTAAAGGCTGGGGCATTGTCACTTACTACAGCCTTTGGAGGACCAAAGCTAGTGAAGACCCACTCAAGATGCTGTATACTAACAGCTGCTATGGTACTAGTGCTAGGTATCAACCTTAAGAATTTGGTGCACACACCTCTCTGTGCATGGGGCAACATACCTAGATAATCAATAAACAATTTGTTCATAGGTATTCATGGGTGGACTGCTGTAAAACTCGCTTAGGGCTGGTATCAGGTTTCACTGCCTTACATAGCTCACATTTCATTACCAATCTGTGAATGTCGTAGTCCACACTATTTCAAGTTACTTGTTTGCGTAGCTTGAGCATGTCATGTTTTATGATACCACAAACGCTCCCTACACACAGACTGATGGCAGTATTTGAATAAATTGGGGATTAAACTTACTACCATTGGACTGAAAACATAGCAAGTCCTTCTGCATGGAGTAACCTCCCACAGCTTTACCTTGATCTAACTTATTATGGATGGATTGTAATTCTTGATCACACCACTGCTCTTCCTTAAGACTGGGAAATAAGGATGACATTTCTGTTAAACTTATTGTGCACTTCACTTCCCACAGTGGCTCTGGCTCTTGCTCAACCTCAACCTCTCAGAAAATGCAGCTTGCGGTGTTGGCAACTTGGTTTCCCCCCTTTAATATGAAAGATACCAAACTGAAAGGTGGAAATCTTCACTACTCACTGTGCTATTTGACCAGTCTTATGAGGGCAGGCCAACAACCAACTCAAGGCCTGGTTGCACATTTCGAGTCTAAATGTGTGATGTTACAAATAAAATTTGTACCTTTCCAGTGCAAAAAGGATAGCCAAGGCTTCTAACTCATATATAAAATATTTAGACTCAGGGCCTGGTAATGCCCTCGACACATACACAAGAGGCCATCTCTCACAATTCTGTTCTTGTAACAGCATGGTTGCCACCTACATCCAGGATGTGTCTATCTGTACAATAAAAGGGAGGTTGAAATTGGGAATCCCTAACTCTGGAACCATGCTTAAGGCCTGCTTCAATCCTTCAAATGCTGTGTGTTGTGACTTCCCCCAGACAAAATGGATGTCCTTCCTATGCATCTGGTTAATTGCTACCACCAGCTGAGTGAAATTGGGTATAAATTCTGGAAAATAGTTCACCATGTCAAAAAAACAAGCAATGCCTTTTTTATCCTGCAACACCAGAAACTGTTGGATAGCCTTAGTCTGGCTTTGATCAATGGCGACTCCCTTTGGCAAGACAATGTGTCCTAAGAAGGAAATCTCACTGTCAGCCAAGATTACCTTGGTAGCTTTTACTGTCAAACCAGCTCGTCTAAGCCATTCAAAAACTTTTTGTAGGTGACAAAGAGACTCCTCAAAATTGGCACTGTGCACAACTACATCGTACAAATAGTTATGCAGGAACTTAAAACTGCCTGTAACAGAACCTAACAGGTGGACAAAATGGCCACACCAATGGCCAGCTCAAAGGCGACTCTATTAAATTGAAAAAAATTATAATCTGCACAAAATGCCTTAACCTGTTTACACTCTTCTGTGAGGGGAATCCAGTAGTAAGCCTGGTTTAAATCCAGGACCGAAAAAACTTTGGCTTCTGCAAACCAGGTAAAACAACTATGTATCTCCAGTAACAGAACAGATTCCAAACCCATTTTCTGGTTTAAGATAAAATAATTAACCACAGCTATAACTCCTTCACCATGAGGTTTAGGGACTAAAAATAAATTAGGGCTGTGTAGAGGGAAACTGGGGGTTGAATCACATCGTCTGCCAGCAATTCATTTACAATCTTGCACAATTTCTCCATTTTAGGTGGAGACAACCGATACAGGGTCTGGCACATGGTGTTCTGATCAGTAAATCTTATGTGATATTTAATTTTATTTGTTACCCTTAAACCATCAGTAAATGCTTCCAGAAACTCACCCAGCAAATCAGTCAGCTGGGAGGCTTGGACTTCTGATAAATGACAAACTTTCACCTTAGCAGCCTCACCACCCATTTTATACACTTTGACTCCTGCTCTGCATGAACACATTTTAAAACCTTCCTCAGGCCTGAATTTAAAGGAAAACTGACCACCAGCATAGTCCACTAAACACTTAGTCAACTGCAAAATCCACAACCTAGAATAAGTTTAGCTGACAACCTCTTGACAATCCAACACTTGAGCAGCCATGCAAATGGTGAATTCTTAACTTAAAGCGAGTCCAACATACTTCTCCGAGAGGCTGCCCATCAGCAGTAATACGCTAATGATTCTCCAATTTTAGCACTAACAACCTGGCTGTTTGCCTGCACCTTTTACACCAGGCATAATTAAGAAGAGATACACTACTGCCAAAATCCAGCAGGATGCTGACAAGTTCAGTACCCCATAACATACACACATTTGGTAGCCTCCCACACTTGACTGCACATACCCTACAACAACCCAGCGAGAGCCTCCAACACCCCTTTCTTTTAGTGTCAGCTGTTTCCATGCCTATGCTTAGAGATTAGATGCTCCCTTACAAAATGCCTCAGTTTGCTGCAACAACACCGCACTACTTTAGCAGCAGCATAGGACTGACCAGATAGAAAATTGATATTATTCACCAAATCCTGGCAACAACCTATGTCTAATTTTCCCAGCTTACATTGCAGTCACCATAACAAATATTTTCAATGCAGACCAGTAATTTGTCTAAGAGAGCAGAACACAATGGTTTGTCACAAAAGAGAATCCTTGATCTATTTTCCAGCCTCATCCATTCTAGGATATTAGGTACCACCCCAGCTTCAGAAATTTCTACACACAAGACTAAGATGGCAAAATGTACTTCACTGATGTAAAGAGCTAAGGGTTCATTTTTGTCTTGCACTTGATAAACATGTTTATTTATAAACTCTTTCTTCTTGTGGCTCCCAAGACATTTGTTCAAAAGTGACTTACAGGTACCCCACATTGTTTTCTCATTCCCTAACGTCTCTGCAATAATCCTGACCAAATGACCCATGGCTAGTCGATAAACAAGTTGCAACACAACATCATGATCTACTTGCAACACATTTGCCTGTTTATGTAACTTGACCGATAAGCACAAAAGATCCCTTAATTGGTCAGTACTATCAACAAACTCATCACCCATTTGAGAATAACCACAAGTGGATTAAATAACCTTATGAATAGTTCCTCATCATACCAACTTAAGGATAACATCTGATGTTGCAGTGAGAAAGCTTCACCCTGCAAGGCAACAATCGTACAAAACTCTCAACTCTTAAAAATTCTTCTCCATCCTTTTTTCGAAAACAGCAGTGAAATGACAATATTATTCAGAATGAGATTTTCACTCTGTAGCGGAGTGTGCACTGATATGAAACTTCCTGGCAGATTAAAACTGTGTGCCCGACTGAGACTCGAACTTGGGACCTTTGCCTTTCGCGGGCAAGTGCTCTACCAACTGAGCTACCGAAGCACGACTCACGCCCGGTACTCACAGCTTTACTTCTGCCAGTACCTCGTCTCCTACCTTCCAAACTTTACAGAAGCTCTCCTGCGAACCTTGCAGAACTAGCACTCCTGAAAGAAAGGATATTGCGGAGACATGGCTTAGCCACAGCCTGGGGGATGTTTCCAGAATGAGATTTTCACTCTGCCGAAGCACGACTCATGCCCGGTACTCACAGCTTTACTTCCGCCAGTACCTCGGCAGGTACACAGTTTTAATCTGATAATATTATTGTTTACCCCTTTTCTTTGCTCCACTAGCCTTTAGCTAGATGTTGCTCAGTTTTATAAAAATAATTTCAGACTAATATTAGCACCAAATTATCAGGTAACAGCAACAGAGATGGCTATTGATCACTCAATTTAATGAGTCATTTGTTCTGAAAGATTTGTGTATGACAACTAGTAATAGAGGAAAATCCTCGCACTAGATTATTCTTTACTGCTCAAAAGAAGAATTAATGTTTTTAAAGCTGGTAATATTAAACTCATTGTTATTTAAGTAGTGTGTGTAGTGTCTCTGTTTGTATGTCTGTGAAGGAAACTATCTTGATCAGTGTTGACTACTCCCGCAGCATACCTAATTTTGTACGCGTAGACAAGCTACTCTCATGGTGTGGACGCAGCTTCCGACTCTGATGGTTGCCTGTAAAATTGTTGAAATGTAAGAGAAAGAAAACTTCTATAAGATCTTCTCGAATTGGAACACTGCCATTCACCTTTGGTCATTTGATGATTGTCTGCGAGTGAAATGAGTTCTTTTTAGCAGAGAAAACTCTCTCTATGCTTTTGACCATGTTATTGAAGCAGGTTCTACAGCAAACATCGACCACCAAATGTTTGAAGTCCTATACAAGCTTGTAGTACATAATAATTCACCGCAGAATGCTTTGATCAAAATTAAATACATGCAATTATGTTTGAAATGCAATAGCCTATATTCTGGCCATTACTAAACTCCACATTAACATTAGATACTTCTTCTGAATCTCAAAACACAAATTATACAATGTGGCAGCTAACAATGACTGTTTCATTGCACACACATGTCCTCTCGTTACCCTGTCTCACAACAAAGTCCCCTCACATTCCGATTTTCTTACTTTTCTTCACTTTGGATAGAGCAACGTGAAGTCAAAGAATAACTGTCTTGTTTGCACAGGCGAAACACATCACCTCATGATATATATTAACTTTAGACCAATAACAATAGGAAGGTCATTGAACCGATCAGAGGATTGATCCATGACTTTCACCGGCTAGCATGGGCCAAGGGGTATTACAACACAAACATTACCTTGCTCTGATCTCAGTCTCAATAAGGTCAAATTAAGAGCTAGGGAAGCAATCATTTTACAACCAGGCACAAACTTAGTTCTAAAAAACTTTCTGGTTACCATACATTAAACAAACTGGTATAAAACAAATTGCAGCTGAATAGCCTATCCTGATTCCCGTCACTTTTGGTATTAATTAAAAACTATAAACCCTTCCCCCTTTTACAAATCTTTGTCTTATGTGCAAACTATGCTTACTAGTACTACTAGCAAGAACAATAAACTCCACTTTTTTAAAAAAAGGAAAACAACCAAGAGCAAACAGGCTCTTGCTGTATGGTCAGTTACAACAGCACAAGCTGCTTAGCCAACTTGGTCACACAATTAGATACTGTGCCCTAGGCAGTACACTTCAGCTGCATACGGCTAGATCTAAAACAAAAGAAAACACAGTTATCAAACAGAAGTTGCTTCAGTACTAAACTTTGCTACAGCAAGTAGGCAACTTACAAGCTTGGACACTGTCATGAACAAGGGCACTACTGGTTAAATTATCGACATGGTTATAGTAGCTAGTTCTCATATTCCAAATTATTTTTTGAAAGGAGCAGAGAAGCACAAACCTGAAATGTGCAACCAGATACAAATTTTGCACCTGGTACTTTCAGGTATGGTATTCTCATAACAGTGTCTTTTATACATGGCTTAAACAACCACTAGAAGTATTAACATGCCGATCACTTTTGAACTCTGCTTCAACACTGTGTTTAACATATTAACTGGCAAGTTACACAGTAAAAAAACGCAAAAACAAATTTTCACAGCTTTCAACAGAGATCTCACAGAAGGAAATAAGTGTCTTTAGTGCAACAAGAAAGCACAATCAGTTTCCTTTATGTATTCATAACTCTGCGTTCAGAACAGCCAGGGCACAGTAAAAACCAAACAATGAGCTCAGAGAAGCAGCAAATCGATACATCTACTAATGCTGTACACAACAGAGTTAATGCTCTAACAGCGTAAACAGTGTTAATGCTCTAACAGCATAGAGTATGAGTCAGATGTGGAGCAGTGGATGTGACTCACCATTTACTATCAATTCGAGCAGTGCAGCAAGGCAACAACTCCATCCCTTGCCTGGACCTGCTATGGTGGCCACAGACAATCAGTGACAGCCCATGGCAGCAACCACGTCTGCTTCTTGCCCCCACCAAACACCAGTTTCACTATCAGAAAGATGTCCCACAGAGCTGTGCTGCCAAACTAATTACCATGTCACTCACTGCCTAATGATCGGTACTGACTGCCCCCTTGCAAGGCTCTCTTTAAGCTGCCACCAGCCAACTGCAGTGGTTGTCAGCAAACGTCTACGCTCTCACAGATAAACCAGTGCAAATAAAGGAATCAGCAGGAGTTTGACTCAAATGAAAATATCAAAATACTTGTCAAATATTTTGACCATCTTCCTAACTGTCCAGCACCAGTCCATGAGTTAGAATGCATCAACACTCACAAAAATGTAGACGATAATTTGCCCCCAACTATCAAAGAAATGGAAGAAGTGATTAAAATCTTATAAAGCTAGTGGATAACTCTCTGTACAGTAGAAGTGTTGAAATGGTCTCTGCAAAAAATAAAAAATGAGCTAAAAGTAATCTTTGAGAATACTGGAAAAAAAGAAAAACTCCCAGGAAAGTGGAGGGTGGCCTTGATACATTCGCTACATAAGGAAGACAATAAACAAGATGTTAAAAACAACAGAGGAATATCTTTTCATTCAGTTGCATATAACATTGGGGAGATATTGACCTCTAGATGAGAACGAAATGTGTGTGGCCTGTGTGGAGCAGACATTCTTTGCACAGAGTGAAAGGAAGGCAGTGAATTCTGTGACAATCTTTGATGCAGAGGTATGTAAAATTGCTCTTATGAATAACATATATGTAACTTTAACTCCATCCTTGTTGGATTCAAATTAATGATATCAATATAATGGAAGGAAACATTCCACGTGGGAAAAATTATATATAAAAACAAAGATGAGGTGACTTACCGAACAAAAGCGCTGGCAGGTCGATAGACACACAAACAAACACAAACACACACACAAAATTCAAGCTTTCGCAACAAACTGTTGCCTCATCAGGAAAGAGGTAAGGAGAGGGGAAGACGAAAGGAAGTGGGTTTTAAAGGAGAGGGTAAGGAGTCATTCCAATCCCGGGAGCGGAAAGACTTACCTTAGGGGGAAAAAAGGACAGGTATACACTCGCACACACGCACATATCCATCCACACATACAGACACAAGCAGACATATTTAAATATGTCTGCTTGTGTCTGTATGTGTGGATGGATATGTGCGTGTGTGCGAGTGTATACCTGTCCTTTTTTCCCCCTAAGGTAAGTCTTTCCGCTCCCGGGATTGGAATGACTCCTTACCCTCTCCTTTAAAACCCACTTCCTTTCGTCTTCCCCTCTCCTTACCTCTTTCCTGATGAGGCAACAGTTTGTTGCGAAAGCTTGAATTTTGTGTGTGTGTTTGTGTTTGTTTGTGTGTCTATCGACCTGCCAGCGCTTTTGTTCGGTAAGTCACCTCATCTTTGTTTTTATATATAATTTAACTCCATCCTGTATGACTGGAAGTAGTTCATGTCATACCAAGGTCCACTCTTCCTACAGTGGCGACCCTGCATCTGTCGTGGAACATGCAATAAAGTCACTACACTGGATCCCTTTGGAATGGGTATCACATCATGACAATGTGGCCATTACACATTGCATCACCCATCATGCCGCATCTGGATTACATTGCTAACAGGATCGTAGTGCAAGATGTGCAGTGTCGTCACTGTGCAAATACAGTAGTGAAAATTGAGTGCACTGACAATCCATGCCTCATGCCTACAGAGAAAATTAGCCTAACTTTGCCTTAACATTGGCAGCCTACAACGAATCTGTTCTTGGACTTTGAGAACAAACCTGCCATAGACAGCACTTTTTACCAACAAATAATGCCCTTTTCGTGTCTACTGTTCCTTCCAAGCCGTGAATTGGGTATGAGCAACCACTCACAGTGTCATAAAAGCCAGTTGTATGCCACGAACAAAGCCACAATTACCTCTCTGGCCTCACCACCAAGATTCACCCCACACCTCATACTACCATAGTTGACCCCTCTTACACAGCTTTATAGTTCATGACAGTGGTCACCATTTTTCAAGCAACTGGAAGTTTAGATGATGATTCAAAATACAATTAACCTGCTCTGCCATCTGGCGGGACAGACCAAACTAATCAGCAAGCTTATCCTGTCTCCACCACATGCAAAATAGCACAGCAAAGACTGTTCTCTTGCAGCAGCTGCAAGAGGTTATACACAAACAGCATCTCCATTATACACCCACACAACTTTGGCATCACATTTGCACGAATATTGATTGGACTTGTGAAATTCGCCTGCTTTATTTCTTCATTGATGGTCCTCAGTGTCGATGTACTGCATTGTTATATTGGCTGAAAAATAGGTGGGGGGGATACAAGTTCAACACTGAATACTTTAAATGATGTTACTTTCACTGTTTACAGCCCCCACCCCCCAATAATACACAGTTATAGGGCCAGTTAACTAATGGCAAATTATGATAAGCCTAATTAATAGTTTGCATGCATACGTCAGCATGCTGCTACAATAGTTTACCGTTGAATATCTATGAGCAGTAAAAACCATTGTTTTAACATATGGCCTAATTGTGTTACACTTATTTCACAATAAGTTGATGCATTGTTGTTGATATAACCAATACATGTTCCTCATCTGAAACTTGGCCGCAGACTGATTGTTCGGAACCAAAAATCGATCCTTTATATATCATCACAATAACAGGTACTGAAACTATCCATTGTTTGTGACTTCTGAATTGTTTTATGTTTAATTTATAGAAGTTACAATTAAAACATAACTCATTAAATTAACTGAATACATCGAAAAATTGGTTCTTTTTAACAGTTTCCTCTACCATGAGTGTTAAGCTGTGTTATTTGTTTAAATAATGAAATTAACAGATATAGTTATGCAAAAGGGCTGGCTTTGCTAACATGTTTTCAAATAGAGCCAAATAAATACTTTAAGAATGCCGTCGTTTCACCTTCCAAATGTTTATAATTAGTACAGAATTTATATTTGTTTATAAGTCAACAATACAATTTTAGGTATGAAACAGTTCTCTTCCTCTAACCTATCTACCTCTTCTATATCTCTTTCACCCCATTGTATCGTCTTATGTCTCTGCTCGATGAGAATAACTCACAAGCTGCAAGAACATAATGAGAAAATTCCCAACTAGCAATAGGACTGACATTCATAAAAGAAAAATATGTTTACTTTCATATACATAGTCATTACTATTATTATTATTATTATTATTATTGATTGATTGTTATAATTATTTTTTGATTGTTATAATTATTGTTGTACTACTGTTATAATCTCTATTTTTTCTTTAACATTAATACTGTATAACACATTATATGTCCTTAATGTTCTGTAGAAACTGAAATTTGTTCAATCTCAGTATAACTGGTTAGGTGTAAGAGAGGGCCTGAAGGCCCTAATCTTGCCAGGTAAAATAAATGCATAAATAAATAAATAAATTACTGATTTCACCCTATAATGAAAGATATTAATTATGAATAGTCAAAATAAATTAGGAAATCAATTACATACACAAAACTAAGCACAAAATAGATCTGGTGCTATATTCTTTAAAATTGAGGGCCAACCTTTCTCTTTTATGGAAATGCAGATTATACTCATGTATGTTAATAGTAATTAGTCAAAAATGAAAAAAAAAATGAGTTTTAAGAAGGTAACTGTCAAAACAAGAGAGGAAGTAAAAAGATCCCAGCTTGCTTCATCACTGACTCTCATGCCAGATATGACCTTATGGACCCTATGGATCAAGTTAGCAACCGAACTGCAATTGGCGATGTTCACACATGAGTCCAAAACCCTAGAAAAATTACATGCTGGCAGATTGCCTGTGCTCTGTGGTACACCAATGGTGTCTATTAAACAGACAGATAGGCAACAACCCACGTGGCACCCCACCAACAATGCTTTGCGTATCGCCTCTTCCCAGCCAACATGAGAGTAATGTCTCACCTCCTTGACAGCCAACAGCGTGCCATAACATGACCACCTTACCTGCACCACAGAAAAACAACACACCCGATGTCACAGCCAGCCCACTGCCATTGATCTGTTGGTTCCACAGTCAATTTGGATGGAGTAATCACAAACATCATGGTCCTGGTGAGTTCTCAAATGTCATTATCAGACTGAGATAGGCGTTTTAGGCTGCCCGAATGAGTAGAGTGGCCTAACCCATCTGCACATGGTGCAAACTCATGTTGCCTCCATGATAACCATGCAGGAATGCCTCTTCGATTGGCCTCACTACTCAACAGCAGTTTTTAGAGGATATGTGCTCTTGTGTGCTCCTTACCACAGCACGTCAGTGTTCAACTGACATCAGTACTCTTGCTTCATTCAGTGAACAACTCAGAGATACCAGTCTATGGTGCTGCTACACACTCTGTTCACCTGTTGAAGAACTTTGAGTGCATTTGGGATTCCTATATAACAGACATCAGGAAACCGATCACTGATATGGACCTCCTGCAGTTCTTTGGGCTATCGCCCAATGTAGTATCAGTAACATGGAAGCACCACACTGCTGGGAATCACAACAAGGGACTTTTTGCTACAACCAAGCCTACTGGGCCCCATCTGCCTGAACACCCCAACACTAATGGCTTCTCTTCTGACAGTCCTCTTGTTAGCCACAAACCCTGCTGTTTGAGCTCTGGGCTGGCCTACAGGATGCTAAAAATGCAATACAGGAACTTCTGCAAGCAGCCATTGTCCAACCCTCTGCCAACCTATGGGCTTCTGTATTAAGCTTTTACTTAAGAAAGAAGGTTCAGTCACACTTTGTGGAGACGATAGAGTACTCAGCTCCAGATCTGTACATGATAGCTACCTTATAGTCAATACGCAGGACTTTATGCATGCATTTGCTGGTGCAACCATATTCAGTGTTATCAACTGTGAACTGACATATTTAGAAATACCAAAGCGTCTCAAAGACATCCCAAATATGCGCATCCTCACAGCAATTGGACTTCATGAGTTCCTCTTCATCCTGTGTGGCCTCAAAATGCCACACAAAAATGGCAATATTTTGTTGATGAACTACCCCTTGATTTCCATACTGCTGCTTATCTTTCCCAGCAGCCACAATGAACACTCACATCATCTAGATCAAGTTCTACCTGCATTATGACAATGTAGTATTGTAATTAAAGAAACAAAGTCGCAGCTTAGATAAATGGAGGTGACTCAATGTGTCAGGGATCAAATCATCAGAGATATGCATGGGTATGTGAAAAATCTTCCACTGTCAGAGACTTTTTGTGACCTTCATCAGTTCCTTGGAATCCACAAATTCTGTAGGGGACTCCTTCCCCATGAAGCTACATTGCAGTTTCCTCTCATGAGCACCTTACCAAGCAAAGATAAACGCAGAAAAAAGAAAGTTTTGTCATCTTTGGAGATGACAGAAGCATTCCACTGGGCAAAGATTTGTTTAACACAAGCTCTTACTTTGACACACCCTAGCACCAAAGAACAACTCACCCACACAACTGATGCAGGTGGCACTGGTGTGGAGGCTGTGCTGCAGCAGGTGGTTGACAGGGTGCCCCAACCACTTCAGTTCATCTCAAATATTAAGCACAACCCAAGCCGTCAGCTTTTGACTGAGAGCTGCTTGTGGTATATGCCTAGGTCAAATACGAGGTGTGTTTTTTAATTAAGGTCCATTCGAACATAAGTACACACACAAAGGTTATTTCAAAAAAGTTAATTTATTTTCATACGGTACATACTTCACTTTATTTTTCAACATAGTTGCCAAGTTTGTTGAAACATATATCCTATCTCTCAACCAAGCTTAAAATATCCTCTTCATGAAAACTTGCCGCCTGCTCCGATAACCAAGAGTTCACTGCCATTTTCACATCTTCATCATCATTGTAATGGCTGCCACTGAGGTGTTGTTTGAGGTGGAGGAACAGATGGTAACTGCTTGGCGCAAGATCAGGACTGTAGGGTGGGTGGTCTAAAACTCGCCATTTTCACATCGCCATCATCATTGTAACAGCTGCTACTGAGGTGTTGTTTGAGGTGGAGGAACAGATGGTAATTGCTTGGCACAAGATCAGGACTGTAGGGTGGGTGGTCTAATACTTGCCAGCCAAAACTGCCGAATAAATTGCAGTGTGAGGTCTTGCATTGTCATGGAGAAGGAAAATTCCCTTTGTCAGCATGCCACATCTTTTGTTTTGAATGCTCTGCATAGCTTTCTCAGGGTGTGCAGTATGCTTCTACAATGACAGTGGTTACTCATTGCATGAAGTCGACCAACAAAACACCATGCCTATCCCAAAACTCAGATGCCATGATTTTGGGCTGGGACAGAGTCTGTTTGGCCTTCACCTTTACAGGCAAGTGTGTGTGTCTCCATTCTGTCCTCTGTTGCTTCGATTCTGGCGTGATATGCAAAACCCATGTTTCATCTCCAGTTACAATCTGACTCAAGAACCTGTCACCTTCTTCATGATAATGAGTCAAGAACTTCATCGCACACTCAAATCTTTGGTTTTTGTGGTCCTCTGTTAGGAGTTTCAGGACCCAACGGGAACACAATTTCCTAAACTTTAGGTGTTCAGAAACAATGTTGTAAAGCACTGACCTTGACATGTCAGGAAATTCATTTGAGAGACCTGTTATTGTGAAGCACCTGTTCTCATGAATCCTCACTTCAACTGAAGCCACCAAATCGTCTGTAATCAAAGAAGGGCGACCGGAACAGTCCTCATCATGGATGTTGTCACTGCCATCTTTGAATTCTCGTACACACTTCCACACTTTACTTTCACTCATAACAGTATCACTGTACACTTCACAAATCTGTCGATGAACTTCTGCAGCAGACAGGTTCCTTGCTGACAAAAACCATATCACTGAGTGAACTTCACACGCAGTGGGTGAGTTGATAGTCTTAAACATTTTGAAAGCACAGAAAAGAACTGTAAAGATTAGCTACAGAGCTGAAACTGAGCACAGTTGTTCCCGAGGCATGCCAGTACATGACGCATGTACTTGTTGTGGTATGCCCATGAAATACTAGTGTTTACAATGAAACAGACCTTACTTAAAAAAACGTGCCTCATACTTTGATGATGACATCAAGAGGCCACCTTTGAACTATGTGCATGGATCACAAACCTTTGGTGGAAGCCATCAAGAACTCATCTCAAGATGCCAGTCCACACCAGTTCAGACATTTAGGCCTTGTTGCACAGTACACCTCTGACATACATCAGTTTCACAGTATGGAAATATCATTGCAGACTACCTTTCAAGATTCAACCCAATTTCTCTCAAATATGACTACAAGCACATCACAACTTGTTACAGTTTGCCCTGCTCTGTTTATCTCTTCATTTGATGTCCTCGATGTTGATGTACTACATTGCTACACTGGCTGAAAAATGGGTTGTAGATTCCGACACTGACAACTGTAAATAATGTAGCCAACAGGTGCAGAGCTGCATTTCACAGTTCTTTAATTTCACTGTTCACAACCTGCTAACAATACACAGTTATATGGCCAGTATACTATTGTTTAACTTTCAATTAGCCTCATTAATAGTGTGCAGACAAACCTCCACATATTGCTACAATAGTTTCCTGTTGAGCATCTACGAGCAGTAAAAAACATAACCACAAAGTTTACAGTTCTTGAAGAATAGAAAGGTATGTATAGAGCAGACACCATCACTGTTTTAACACATGGGCTAATTGTGTAACACTTCTTACGCTACTAAGTTGATGCATTGTTGTCGTTCTAAGCATCACAGGTTTCTTGTCTGAAACTTGGGCATGGACTGACTGACTCATGACCAAAATTTGGGTCCTTATATATCATCACAATAATAGGTGCTGAAACTACACATTGTTTGAAGTTTAATTTACAGAAATTGCAATTAATACTTAACTCATTAAATTAAACGGATACATTGAAAAATTGCGTTTTTTAATAGGTTCTTGTACTACAAATTTTAAGCCAAATTATTTGTTTAAATGATGAAATTAACATTTTGACAAAACTATTAATTACTTTGGAATTAGTGAAGGGATGGTTTTGCTAACATGTTTCTGACTAGAACCAAATAGATTCTTTAAGAACACTAGCATTTTATCTTCCAAATGTTTACAATTATTACAGAATTCATATTTGTTTATATGTCAACAATAGAATTTAAGTTACGAAACAATTACTGATTTCACACAATAACAAAAGATACTAACTAGGAATAGTTAAAATAAATTAGAAATCAATTACATACGGAAAACTAAGAACAAAATTAGATCTGGTGTCCAATACTTTAAAACTGAGGGTCAACCTTTCTCTTATATGAAAATGTAGATTATATTCAAGTATATTAATGGTAATTAGTTAAAATTGAAAAAAATGAATATAAGGAGGCAGATGGCAAAACAAGAGGGGAAGAAAAAATGTCCCAGCTTGCTTTGGTACAAACTGAACAAACAAATGATCCAAGCATCAAAGACCTCTCAACAACCAGGACACGAACCTTCACATCGACCACTGGTTTCTTCATTTGTCTCAAGCAACACTGCTTTGCAACATTTTACAGAATAGGCCATGACTGCTAGTGCCTCTAATGATATACTGTGAAATATTCGAGCAGTTACATAATCTGAGCCATGCCAACGTCAAGGCAATGGTCCACATAGTGACAGACAGATCTTGTAACCGGAAAAGGGAAATGTATCTGACAGCAAGAAAGAGTAGTGACCCAGAAACTATCAAAAATTATAAAAACTACAGTGTTATATTAAGAAAAGTTATTAAAAAGTCCAGGAGTATGTGTATCATGTCTGAAATCAGCAACTCTGATAATAAAATTAAAACAATTTGGAATATAATTAAAAGAGAAACAGGTCAACCAAGAGCAGAGGAAGACAGTATTACGATCAAATTGAATGAAAACTTTACGAACAAAAAGTCAGAAGTTGAAAATATTTTTAATAATCATTTTCTAAATGTTGTGGATATAGTAGGATCCAGGTGTTCATTAGAAGATGCTAGGCTGTTAATGGAAGAGGCCATACCTATGCAATTTGATACAATTGAAATCTCACCCACTTCTCCCTCTGAAATTAGGAAAATAATAAACTTGCTTAAAAGCAAAAACTCACATGGAATTGATGGCATTTCCAGCAAAATACTAAAAGCTTGTTCTCAACAGATAAGTAAGATTCTCAGCCACCTGTGTAATAGCTCTCTAGGACAGGGCATTTTCCCTGATAGACTGAAATATGCTATTGTTATACCTTTGCATAAAAAGGGGGATAGATCTGATGTCAACAATTACCGTCCAATCTCCCTTCTAACAGCTTTATCCAAAATTTTTGAGAAAGTAATGTATTCAAGAGTAGCTTCACTTATCTGTAAAAATGAAGTACTAACAAAATGTCAGTTTGGTTTCCAGAAAGGTTTTTCAACAGAAAATGCCATATATGCTTTCACCAGTCAAATTCTGAATGATCTGAATAACCGAACACCACCCATTGGGATTTTTTGTGATCTCTCAAAGGCTTTTGATTGTGTAAATCATGAAATTCTGCTAGACAAGCTCAAGTATTGTGGCATGAGTGGGACAGTGCACAAATGGTTTAATTCGTACCTAACTGGAAGAGTGCAGAAAGTTGAAATAAGTAGTTCTCGTAACATGCAAAGATCAGTACATTCCTCAAACTGGGGAACTATCAAGAATGGGGTTCCACAAGGGTCAGTCTTGGGTCCTTTGTTGTTCTTATTATATATTAATGACTTGCCATTCTATATTCATGAAGAGGCAAAGTTAGTTCTCTTCGCTGATGATACAAGTATAGTAATCACACCTGACAAACAAGAATTAACTGATGAAATTGTCAATACTGTCTTTCAGAAAATTACTAAGTGGTTCCTTGTAAACGGACTCTCACTGAATTTTGATAAGACACAGTACATACAGTTCCGTACAGGGAATGGTATGACGCCATTAATAAATATAGACCTTAATCAGAAGCATATAGCTAAGGTAGAATATTCCAAATTTTTAGGTGTGTCCATTGATGAGAGATTAAATTGGAAGAAACACATTGATGATCTGCTGAAACGTTTGAGTTCAGCTACTTATGCAAGAAGGGTCATTGCAAATTTTGGTGATAAACATCTTAGTAAATTAGCTTACTACGCCTATTTTCACTCATTGCTTTCATATGGCATCATATTTTGGGGGAATTCATCACTGAGGAATAAAGTATTTATTGCACAAAAGCGTGTAATCAGAATAATAGCTGGAGTCCACCCAAGATCATCCTGCAGACATTTATTTAAGGATCTAGGGATATTCACAGTAGCTTCTCAGTATATATACTCTCTTATGAAATTTGTTATTAACAACCTAACCCAATTCAAAAGTAATAGCAGTGTGCATAACTACAATACTAGGAGAAAGGATGATCTTCACTATTCAAGATTAAATCTAACTTTGGCACAGAAAGGGGTGAATTATACTGGCACTAAAGTCTTTGGTCACTTACCAAATAGTATCAAAAGTCTGACAGATAACCAACAAGTATTTAAGAAGAAATTAAAAGAATTTCTGAATAACAACTCCTTCTACTCCATAGAGGAATTTTTAGATATAAATTAAGAAAAAAAAAAATTTTTAAAATAAAAAAAATTTAAAAAATAAAAATAAAAAATAAAGAAAAACAAAAAACACAAAAAATAAAGTTGTTATATTAACTTAAGTATGTTGTTAAATTAACCTAATTACGTCATGTGTTGGAAAATTCGACTCGTTCCACATCATTACGAAATATCGTATTCGTGATCCATGGAACTAGTATTAATCTAATCTAATCTAATATGGGCCAATGACAAACAAGACTGTCATCACTGGGTGCAAAGCTATCTCACATGCCAGCATAGCAAAACAGGTCTTCATGTCCAGCCTCAATCTAGGCACTCAGTCCGGAACCACGCGACTGCTACGGTCACAGGTTCGAATCCTGCCTCGGGCATGGATGTGTGTGATGTCCTTAGGTTAGTTAGGTTTAAGTAGTTCTGAGTTCTAGGGGACTGATGACCACAGATGTTAAGTCCCATAGTGCTCAGAGCCATTTGAACCATGTTTTCCAGCCTCAACTCAGACACTTCCCCATCCCAAAGCCTTGGTCCTGGCGTGTCCACCTTGACACTGTAGGATCCCTGATGGAGTCAGAAGAATTTCAATACCTCTTATACGTCATTGCCAGGATGTCACAATTGGTAGAAGCTTTACCTATATGTGAAATCACAGCCGAAACAATTGCACGTGTAGTCATCAAGATGTCGAATGCCCACTTTGGCACAACAGAAATAGTTACTACTGTTCAGAGTTGTCAATTTGAGTAGGCCTTCTTCAGTGCCCTAAGTCACCTCTGCTGGATCACCCACATGCGGACTTCTGCTTTTCACCTGCAAAGTAATGGCACAGGACCATGAAGGGGCCCTCATTTGACACAGTGGATCCTGCACTGAGATGCTGCCATGGAACATACTCAGCATACAGTGATGACCTGTGGACGTATGTGGCAGAAGTGGTACTATGGAGAGCTGCTCACTTTGCCTGCAGACTTCACCCAGCCTACAGATAATACAAATCCGCGAGCCTTTTCTACACTAGAGCATCATGCTCAGCAACATATCTGGAACAAGTATGTCCCAACACCCTCAACTCATTTGACACAAAAAGTGTTTACACACAAGGACCTCACCTCCTGCAACTTTGTGATGATAGCAGTTGATGATGTATGAGCATCTCTGCAGCCCTCTCCATTCAGGCTTGTACAGGGTGCCCAAATGCAGTCCACAGACATTGAATTAAATTGCAACCTACACTCATGTCAAACATGGACACAAAGTCAGGGGCAACACAATAAATTTCATGTATTTTTTAACAATAAACTACAACAAATACACCACATCATGGCTTTGACAATTAACAGCAAATTCAGATGACACTGGTGTTGCAGAGGCAATGGATGGTATGGCTTTCTCAACAAAATTGGTCCTACAGCCTTCTTGATAACTGCTTTCACAAATATAATAAGAAATACAAAACTCAGGGAAACTCTAAAACACACTTGTTAAAAAATTACAAACAAAATACCAACAAATGAAGTGGTGAATAACTTCCCAATTTAAAACCAGAAATCTGTTTTTAAAGCTCAAACTTACTCAGCCAATCTAGCTGTAATTAAAAAACTCCAAGCAGTAAAACTTAGCAATAAATGAAGGAACCATGAAAACTTAAATAAAAGAACTGCAGGCAGAAGAGCTGTCATTTTTAAAGGAAATTAAAATTCTTTAACTAGGCTAAATCTAATCCCAGTCACTGAGTGCAAACCAATCAAAAGAATTTGACTCTTATCGCCCTGAATGGCAATTACAGGAAAATTTAACATCAAATAAGTGAGCCAGCACATGAATAACTTACAATATTACATCAAGCAAAGCAAATTAGTACATAGAGAAATTCCTAAGCCTGCAGCACCTTGAGCCCTCAAAATATAGGTATTTTGTAGGCAAAGTCATTCATCACAATTGCAGACAAATAACTGAGGCACTTCTTCCAATGCAAGCCAAAACTATTTGCATGCAGACATAACTCATCATTTTGTGCACTGAAGTGTTGGTAGTTTTCCACCATTTAAAGTGTCAGTTATGTATCAGAAGGCATCCACAAGTAATAGAGGCAGGGCCTGTGATATCCACCTGTTGCACCAATTGGCCACAAAATAACACCTCTATTAACAAATTGTATTTGACAACTATACACTGTGGCTACCATGAGTAGTCCCTTCCAAGGTACATAATGTCAACACCAAATGACAGTTAGGTGCCCATCAGGTGGAGCCACACTGCATGCACTGTACTAACTTTTGGCTCAAATGGACTCAACAACAGCTCACTAGCCAGATAAGGCAGTGATAGTCCAGCCCCTCATACATGAGACTCTGGTAGATGGGACACACTCCATGAGTGCCGTCTTACAGTTGGGCCAAGTGCCTCCTTTATCCCAAATCATATGCCTCCTAGTGAGGTGCCAGTATATTACAGCCTCGAGTGCAGCCACAGATGTTTGACTATCCATAGTGAACTAGCTCAACTGTGAAAAGAGGGATGGAATCCAGAGAAATAAGTAATTTTTATGGTTAGCCATTGCGGGGGATTCTGTGGTTTAGACAGCATTTAAGGAACAGGATGTAGTACTTGGTTTTAGCCAGGGAAATGGATACTTTCCTGAACTGGTGCAGGGTTCCATTGTGGCAGGGGTGGCATTGGGGAGAGGGGAAATGATGTAGGAAATGGTCAAATGGAGCAGTTGGGTGGTTGTGAGGGGAGCTGGGTAACAGAAAAACACACATAAAACTCATACAGATACATAAAAATATGCACAAGAACATAAAATGCTTGTAAATACATAAAACACTTTAAAAAAAGGCAGGAAAAAATGAGATATGGGATAAAAGAAGAGAGAGAAGGGGAGGGGGGAATTGGTTAGGTCGAGATTCACAAGTTCATGTGGCACAGATAGATGTGGAAAATAACAAGTGAAAATGTACGGTTTGGAAGGTGATAAAAAAAAACACAGGAAAGCAGAGAAAGAATGGACAGTGAGTAGGGTAATGCTGTAGAAAAAAGTAACAAAGGAAAATAGCACCTGGCTTTGGGATTGAAGAAAGGTCTTTAGGTAAAATCAAACAATGAAAAATTCAGGTTGAAACATCAACAATATTATGAAAAGGATGGATAATGATGACATGCTGAGTTGCAGACAGCTACAATGAGAAAACTGTTATGCATTGCGATTTTGGCCAAAGCCTTCTTCAGCAAGGAAATGTAAAATGCACATTCACAACAGATGGACATCATACCAAGGCTCCTTCTCATCCCTCCTCAAGTGGAGTTCTGTCACCCACCCAACCTCCACAACATCCTAGTTCATCCCTACACCACTCCCAATCCCAATCCCAACCCCTTGCCACAGGGATCATATTGCTGTGGAAGATCCAGGTGCAAGACCTACCCAATCCACTCACCCAGCTCTTCCTCTTCTAGTCCTATCACACATTTGTTCTACCCCATCAGAGGCTAGACCACCTGTGAAAGCTGTCATGTCATGTACTAGCTCTTCTTCAATCATTGCACAGCTTTTTATACAGGTTGTACCAAAAAGAATCAACCAATTTAAAAAAAATCGTAAGTGTTATGTTATTTGAGATATGTGCATAACAACATGTGTTGGAGAGAGCAAACTCTGAGTTTTACATGGTTCTCACTAGGTAGCAGCAATGTATGCCCATTTCAGTTCTGGTAAAAACGGAGTTGGAGCAACAGAAAGCATTTTGTGTTCTACATTTTGTGTAGTATGGGTCAGTAATAACTGTTCAGCGTGACATTTGTACTAGGTATGATGTGAATCCTCTGACAGCACAGAGCATTAGACGATGGCATGAACAATTATGAGAAATGGGTTGTTTGTGTAAAGGCAAATCGGCGGGTTGTCTCAGAGTGTCTGACATAGATGTCGAATGCATCCACATGCATTACAGGAAGCACATATCTCAATATGCTAGAGAATTTTCTTTTCCCACAGTTGGAGACTGATTCAAATGACTTCATTTACCAGCAGGATGGGGCACTGCCACACTGGCATCTGGAAGTTTGAGAATTTTTAAATCAAAGGGTTATTGAATGATGTATGGACCACATGATTCAGCTTTACATTACTGGCCTCCAAGCTCATTGGACCTGACTGTATGTGGTTATTTCTTGTGGGGGTTTATAAAGGACTATGTTTTTGTGGGTCTGATACCAACAACAATGAAAGAACCGAGTCATCACATAACATCAGCTGTGGAAGCTATAACTCAAGACACACTTGCTGCAGTGTGGGAACAATTTGCATAGTGCATTTACATATGCCTTGCAACTCAAGAGGGCATATTAAACACCTATGAAAAAGTATGAAAAAAATGTTTTTGAGTTTCCTGTTCATCAAAAAATGAAATTCATTTTATATATTTATTAGTTTTGGAAATACAGACATGCCAAATAGGATGATTCTTTTTTATACACCCAGTACATTTATTACTACCAACCAGCTGTCCACTGGGATGAATGGCGACCACCGAACTGTGGCCAAGAGCAAGGTGAATCACACTGTGGCACAACATACAGTTGAACATAACATGCTTGATTTCAGCGACTGCTTCACAGCCTGGGCCATCTGGATCCTCTCCTCCATCACCATATTCTCTGAACTGCACAGATGGAAGTTATTCTTGCAACAGACTCTCCACTACAGAAATAACATCAGCCTCAACCTATAATGTCATACTGTCCTCACATCCTCCACCCAACAATTTCTGCCCCCTCTATCCTACCACCTCCTCCAAACTCAAATTGCCTCACCCTCACTATGCACTGCTCTCTGCCATGCACCCACCTATCTTTTTCCCTCCTCTTCTCCCATCCTTTCCTGTCCCCTTTTCCCCACCCACTCCTTCCGCCACAGCCTTCTGATGAAGTATCAGGAAGATTACTTTTCTGCAGTTTTCATTTCTTGCATTCTGAGCTAATATGATGTACCTAATAGCTTACAAAAAAAAGTGGGGACACTACAGGTACTACCTAGAGATTCAAACTTCAAAAAATAAGCAGAAGAAGGAGAAGAAAATTTTATATTTAGGTAATACTGATGAACAGATTGTCAGGGGACTGACATATAATTTCCATGTGACATGTTTCCTTTTCTTACGTTGTCAGTATTGCAGTAAATGACAATGTATGCTGTGCTGCATGTCTTGCACCTTTTTTTTTGTTTTATGCTGTTTTGTTCTGGCTGTTTGTGGTTGGAATTGTTTTGCTTCAGTTGGTCACTAGCTTATGTGACCACCTTTTTTGGATACTCTAATGAGAAACTATTAACTTTTAATATCTGTATCTGCCAAGTTGTTTGTCTTATTGACATAACCTATTAGTAAAGTCATTTGTAGACTCACCAGCTGTAGCATAAACTCCATCCACCAGCCCTGATGGGCCCATTGGTTCCAACTGATCACTGTGTCATCCTCTGCCAAATGGTGTCATTGGTTGTGGTGTGGAGGGGCGTTTGATTAGCACAGTGCTCTCCTTACCACTATCAGTTTCTGTGACATGCAGCTGCTACTACTCAGTCACATACCTCCCCATCTAGCATCATGAGAGAGAGTGCACACCATTCCAGTCCCTCCACCAATGAAAAGTCTCTGGCGGGGTGAGGAAGTGAAACTGAATCTTCCAAATGGCAGTCAGTCATGCTGACCATTCAGCTATGGAGGCGGACACTCTATAGCTGTAGCTTACAAGTTATTTGGGGTAGATACTTGTGTGATGGCTTCAGCTGTAGAACTGCATCTTGCCTGCTGTGCGATGGTCATTCACAATGGAGGAAATACTTTCCTTCTCATCCCGTCCGGTAAGTCTCCCATGACCCAGGCCTCTGCGTGACTTTTCTGAACTGTACCTCCTTCCCTAAACCTCTCTAGTCCTTTTCCTTCACCCCTCTTCCTTTTCCTTCATTTCTTCTGACAGAAAAAGGAGCTACTGGCTCTGAAAGCTTGTAAAACCTAACCCATTTATGTGTGTGTTCCCCTGCCACCACTTGGTGAGTGGATTTTTTATCTATCCATTTACATTATATTGTGAATAATTGATTATTTTCATGACAGATTTTTATAACTAAAGCACACCAAGTAATTAGAGAGTTCACAATAAGACCTCACTGAAATCCAATTACCTGCATGAATTTTATTCAATGTTCACAGCTCTTTTATGCTAAGTATGTGATTTGTATTCCACTCACAACATATTGCTACAAAGCAATCCATTTATTATGGTCACTTAGTGCTCCTTCCAAATATGTATGTATACAGTCAAATTGCTGGAAGCAACTTGCAGTGACATGTGCATGTACTTTCAAAAGAATGAGCATGTGGCAGTGCTATGTCATCCATAGGGGGCACTTCTGACATGTGTGTGTGTGTGTGTGTGTGTGTGTGTGAGAGAGAGAGAGAGAGAGAGAGAGAGAGAGAGAGAGAGAGAGAGAGAAAGAGATATCTCACCATGAGAGCTTTGTGTATGTAACTAGTTCCTGCTGAATGTAACTTAAATACTGTGTTCAAGTCATCAGTGCTTCCATGGAATAAGTGGAACAAGTCGACTGACTTGACAGTTATAAAGTCGTGATCAATGTGAGCACACTAATGTGTGTACATAGCTGTTATTTTAAAACTGGCATGCAGACTTCTAGGATAGCCAGCTAGGACATACATGGATAGCAGCACTTACTGTACTGAAGAATAAGATTACATAATGATGTGAACATATTATTTTTGGTCCCATCTTTTGCAGATCCAAAGATGGCAATAGAGAACTGATGAAACTTGTCATCTAAATGAACAAATTATTGCAATGATCTTGGCAGGTGAAAATTTATCCAGCGTTCACAGTACTACAGATTATCCAAACACTGACGGTGTCAGAATTGTACGTTGTAGTTGTTGTGGTCTTCAGTCCAGAGACTGGTTTGATGCAGCTCTCCATGCTACTCTATCTTGTTCAAGCTGCTTCATCTCCAAGTAGCTATTGCAACCTACATCCTTCTGAATCTGCTTAGTGTATTCATTTCTTGGTCTCTCTCTACAATTTTTACCCATCACACTGCCCTCCAATACTAAATTGGTGATTCCTTGATGCCTCAGAACATGTCCTATCAACCAATCCCTTCTTCTAGTCAAGCTGTGCCACAAATTTCTCTTCTTCCCAATTCTATTCAGTACCTCCTCATTAGTTATGTAATTTACCCATCTAATATTCACCATTCTTCTGTAGCACCACATCTCAAAAGCTTCTATTCTCTTCTTGTCTAAACTATTTATCATCCTTGTTTCACTTCCATACAGGGCTACACTCCACACAAATACTTTCAGAAGTTTATACTCGATATTAATAAACTTCTCTTCTTCAGAAATGCTTTTCTTGCCATTGCCAGTCTACATTTTATATCCTCTCTACTTTGACCATCATCAGTTCTTTTGCTCCCCAAATAGCAAAACTCATCTGCTACTTTAAGTGTCTCATTTCCTAAACAAAGTCCCTCATCTGATTTAATTTGAGTACATTCCTTTATACTCTCTTTGCTCTTGTTGATGCTTCTCTTATATCCTCCTTTCAAGACACTGACCATTACATTCAACTGCTCTTCCAGGTCCTTTGCTGTCTCTGATAGAATTACAATGTCATCAGCAAACCTCAAAGTTTTTATTTCTTCTCCATGGTTTTTAATTCCTACTCCAGAATTGTATATGGATTCATAATTTAGAAGTTACATTGATGTTTTGGACCAATACATGAAGATATTAATGTAAATTTGATGTAATGGTAAACTAGCTGTCCACAGCATATCCTGCAAAGCCTCCATTTATTTGTAATTAGGTATACATATAAAAATAAGACACATTTATACAAAAAAAAAAATAAATAGAAAGACAATGATTTTTTTTGCACTGAATTTGAAAAAGTTTATTCAAGTGCTTTGGGACAAACAGTACTTTTTGTCTTTGTGTCTTCTGCAAAAACAAATAAATTTTCCAGCTGTCTCACTTGTAAACATGCAACATATAACTAACCGTGTGAAGAGCATGGAATTTACAGATTTAATCCACACACTTGAAGAGACTGGCCTTGTGCCTTGTTGGTGGTCATTGGGAATGCAATGGAGATGGGGAACTGCAATTGTTTGAACTCCTATGGCATGTCAGTGGGAATGACAGGACTTCATGGAATCAGTGCATATTCTCCTTGTGACTTGCCATTCAGGATTGTTGCTTTGATGACATTTGGCTCCAGTTTTTGACAGTGAGCCTGGTTCCAAACTGGAACACATACAGCTGCTGCATAGAAGTCGTCAACACTGTAACAGCATGCCACTATCAGCACTGCTACTGACAAAATTCCATGTAGTTAATAATCACTGACTGTACCTAAATCTGTGACTTTAAACTGCTCAAAATGATCTAAAGTCATTGTGAAGTAGTTTTATTAGGGAAGCTGTAATACCAGCTACCTGTATTGCGATCTTATCTTCCCTTCTGTTGCTGGGGAAATAGCTCACAAATTGCAATAACAATCACACCTTTGCATTTCTTTGTTTCCAAAATTTCAGTGAGTTGAATACAATAAACTGTGGAAGGGAGGAGGGGAGCTGTTTCATCCCTCAAACTGTGTGCCTAGTATGTGCTGCAATGCCTCATTTTGTTTCCAAGTAGGTAAACAAATATAAAGCACACACATTTACATGTACAAATAATGAGTCATGTATATACCAGATTTGGTTGAAATTCACACAGGTATTCCTGAGTTATGCTTTTGTGTCACCCACAGCCATGAGAATGCTAGGGGTGTCTCACTATCACAAGGACTTCCACTGTTGAGGTAAGTGACCCTGAAAACTGTGGAGTCAATGCAAATAACAGTTGTTAACGAATAAGTATTTTTACATGTCATGCCATCTCACCTCCGCACCAACCACTAGGTGTGAGAGGAGTGTATTACCTCACAGTAGCCATCTACAAATAAATAAACAAATAGTAGGTCATGTATATACAAAATTTGGCTGTAATTTCAGCAGACCTTCCTGAGTTATGCTGCTATATCACTCTCTTTTCTCCCCCCTTACAAACAAAATATGAAATTTGCAATCAGAACACTAGGATTCAAATAACAACATAGAAAATACAAGCATTTTTTGGTGGTTTAGGGATTCAAAATATTCCTCTATGTTATAAAAACATTTATTTAACAGGTATTTTTTTTAAATTCTAACTTAAATTTTCCCTTATTTTACATTCCCTTGATACAAAGTGGCAGAGAAGTATGCAGCTTTATTCCACAACAGCTCACATATTTTTGAGCTTTTGTTTTTCTTGCCCTTTCTGCATGCAGATTCTTACTGATACGTGTATTGTGGGTATGTAAACTTGGATTTAAATGTAAACTAATCAAGTGTGTTCTTGTACACAGTACATTTTTGAATGTGTATCAAGATGGTACAATAAGTATTTTTGACTTCACAAATAAGGACCTGCAGTGTGTTTGTGGAGAGCTGTGCGTAATAATGCTAATGGCCATTTTCTGTAATTTAAGAATGTTTGTCAAGTGATATTCTGATATATCCCAAAACATTATTCCATAACATACAGTAGAACTGAAATAACCAAAATTTATTAATCTTGCACACTTAGTGCTACAAACTCTCAAAATTATTCTCAGTGAAAAACATGTGGAATTAAATTGTTAGGATATGTACATGAGAAGGTCTTTCTAGATCAAGTCACGATCAATGCACATACCCAAAAACTTTGTAAACCATTTTTTCTCCATCTCCTGAGTCCAGTGTTGCTTCATTCACCCATCCTAATACTTTTGGGTATGATCAGATTGTAGTTTTAGTCTCCTACCCTTGAGTATTTACATATGAACACAACAAAGAAAGAGTAGCTGAATTAATTGTACTTAACTTCATGAAGTTGAAGTCTTGATGATAATCCCCCAGGATGCTTCTTCTTCTGCAAGCTTGTAAAGATAGGTTCTGGTAGCAGTTTATGTTTGATAAATGGAAATGCCACGTGGCTAGGGCTTCACGTTGGGTTGATTGTTTGCCTGGTGCAAGTCTTTCGAGTTTACACCACTTCAGCGACTTGTGTGTCGATGGGGATGAAATGATGATGACAAGGACAACACAACACCCAGTCCCTGAGCGGAGAAAATCTCCGACTCAGCCGGGAATCGAACCCGGGCCGTTAGGTATGACATTCCGTCACGCTGACCAGTCAGCTACCAGAGGCGGACTTATGTTTGATGTTGCCTTTAAATAAATAACCTTGGTCATGATTAATTTTTACCAGATGGTTTAATTTTAGGTTTTGATACATTTCCACAGTTGATAAGAATGTTCACATAAATTGGCAATGATGCAGTGATTTGCACAGCGACCCTTGACACACATCTTCTTCCTTACATACCTGAAGACCAGGTGCAGCATCAGCTTTGATAAGTAAAAGACTTTGTAAAACCTCCATGCTTAGGTTGGGATTGGTATTCTGGTTTTAGTTTACTTTACTCACTTTTGAAACCAATTAATAACATTATAAAAATCAGAAAAATACAAAACATATAGGTTGATAATAATGCTTACAGTCATTATTAGTATTTATTTATGAGAATATGATTTTCTATGTTGTGTTGACAATAGTAGCCATAATTTGATTAGGGCATGTTTTCCACTCTAATTGTCAAACAGGTGTTTTGCAGTTTTGTATTTTTCTATGAATAAGTTACATGTGTTTTATATTCAGTAGCATGATGAACAAATACTAGAAGAAATTTTGATATGAACAGTTTCATGAATTAACTAACTATACTTCTGAATTCAATATTACAAAGCAGTTTCCATACTTAAAATCTGGTTATTTTCTATTTGGAATAGAATTGACGAAAACTAGGAAGCATTTCAGAGTCTCTGTCTCCTAAGCTTTTGGATGTGATATAAAGTTCAAAAAAGTAATTTAATTTATAATTGAACATAATAGCACAATTCATAACATTTGCCTTTTGGTTTGTTATTGAAGTTGACATGGCTATATCCATGTTGTTAATGCTCAGAGATTTGTTTACATGTAATATATACTATATTTTGTTTGTTTCAAAATTTATGTTTTCTAGATAATTGTGTATTTGCAGATTTGGTTGTAAGCCAACATTTGTGAGTTCTATAGCCACTCAAGTTCATTAAGGTGAACTGGAAACTTTTAACAAATCTGTCGATACCATATCCATAATGTTACATGGTCACTCAATCATAAATCGAGATTATCTTTCTCATTCACTGTACCATACTGTATGTATTTTTTTTTAATTAAGTGTTAGTTTATCAGTATGAAACCACTGCTGCCCACACTTTAGAACTTTTTCAGCTGTAGTGGATAAGGATTTTCTATCATCACTTATAATTATGCTTGCATCAACTACAAATACATAATTTTGGATGAACATGTTATGATGTCAACTGCCAGTATTGACACCGACCAGCTCATCGAACACAACAACTATGGACATGGATTATCTGTCAGATTGTGCATATCATGTGAGTGTTTCTCGTGTATGTTTGGTTTATTTTCACACCAACAAAGTGTGAAATGCTTTGGTAAGGTGTCTGTGTATCATTCTACTTGATCCTGGTGACCTGTTATTCCCACAAACTGATGACACAGACAACAGAAAAGAAGCTATAGAGACATAACACAAAATCTGAGCCTAAACAAGACATCTCTGTCAGTGCCATATTAAGACACTGTAATACTGCAGTCTTAACAGGGGCCTTGTACACATCAGAAATAACAGTAATCCAGGGAAGAACAAAAATCAAGGAGATAGACAAGAGAGTAAAATACTGAGAAAGATATACAGGCCAGTTTAGAAAGAGTAGATCTGAAGAAAGACAATGACAAAAGAACTGTACAAACAGACATAGCTGTTTACAAACAACATTAGGAACAGAAGGGCAAAGTTCTATGGAAATATATACATAGGATGAACAAAAACAAACTGACCAATAAAATTTTTAGTATTGTGATGATTAATACAGTGAAAAGCAAATATGGAAGAGCTCAAGAAAGTAAACATCTCTGTGACAGACAGAAAAGAATACAGACAACCCAGAAAACGGAAATTTGAGAAAATTATGACAAAAAAAGAAAGAGGAGGGAAGGGGACAGAAGAGAGTTATAAGAAACAGTGATTGAGAACAAAGTAAACAAAGGTAGACACAAAAGTCATGAAAACGGAATTTGTTTTAGTGCTCTTGTTAAGGGGGAATTATCACTCAGAACAATAATAATAATAATAATAACAATAATAATAACAGTAACTATATTATCAGACAATGGAAATTCCAGGTAGGAATATCAACCATATAGGAAAAGATAGATTTCTACTTACTGTAAAGAAGACACATTAAGTTGCTGACAGGCACAATTAAAAGAAACTTACATAAAGCTTTCAGCCACAGCAAAAGAGAAACACATGCAATACGTTCACATGAGCAAGTACACCTCATACACACATGATCGCCAACTCCAGCATCTTGGGTGCAGGAACTAGAATGCCAACAGGTGGAGGATCAGGAGGTTGTGGGGCAGGGAGGTAGAGAAAAAGGGCGTGAAACAGGAGCGGAGCAGGGAAAAATGGGCAAGTGCGTTAGCAGAGGGTGGCAAACAAAGAGGGTGGGAGATGAGAATGGGGAGGAGATGTAGAACAGAGGGTGTGGAAACTGTCTGATGAAAGATGTAGGGACAGTCCGTTATTGTAGGTTGAGGCCAGGATAATTACAGGAACAGAGAACATGCTGTAGGGATAACTCCCATCTGTGCAGTTCAGAAAAGCTGGTGGTGGAGGGGAGGATCCAGATGGCTCGGGTAGTGAAGCAGCCATTGAAATCAAGTGTTTATGTTCAGCTGCATGTTGTGCCAGAGGGCAGTCTACATTGCTCTTGGCCACAGTTTAGCAGTACCAATTCATCCTGGTGGACAGCTGGTTGTTGGTCATACCAATATAAAAAGCTGTGATTGCAGCAGAGCTGGTAGATGACATGGCTACTTTCACAGATGGCCTTGCCCCTGATGAGGTAGGATAAACCTGTGACAGGACTGAAATAGGAAGTACTGGGTGGGTGGATTGGGCAGGTCTTGCACCTGAGTCTTCCACAGGGCAAGTGGGTTGGGATTAGAAGTGGCATAGGGATAGACTAGGACATTATGGAGGTTGGGTGGGTGACAGAACAGCTGTTTAGGATGGGTGGGAAGTATCTCAGGCAGGATGTCCCTCACTTAAGAGCATGACAACGGGTAATCAAAGTCCTGACAAAGGATAGTGTTCAGTTGTTCCAATCTGGGATGGTACTGGTTGACAAAGGGGACACTCCTTTGAGGCTGGTACTTGGGGGTGGTGGGAGGATTGAGAGTGTGAGGGGAAATGACACAAGAGATTAATATGACTAGGTCTTGGGATTAGTGCATGTCTGTGAAGGCCTTAATGAGACCCTTGGCATATTAAGCAAGGGTGTTCTTGTCACTGCAGAAACGCCATCCCCAGATGGCCAGGCTGTATGGGGGAGACTTTTTAGTGTGAAGGGGTTGACAGTCGTCAAAATGCAGATACTGTTGGTGATTGAAGTGTTTAACCTGTACAAGATGCATGTGGAGCCATTAAAGAGGAGGAGGTCAACTTCTAGGAAGGTGATACTCTGGGTAGAGAAGGACCACAAGAAGCAGATGAGAGAGGAGGTAACTAATGACTACTTCTTCTTCGAAGGAAAGGTATAGAAACAAATACGCAGCACATCCACGGGCACCTGCACGATGCCCTACTATGCCAACCTGTTTATGTTCCATCTAGAAGAGACCTTCCTAGCCTCCCAAAATGCCAAACCTCTAGCCTGATTTGGGTTCATTGATGACATTTTCATGATCTGGACTCAGTCCCAAAACATCCTATCTTTCTTTCTTCACCACCTCAACACCTTCTCTCCCATCTGCTCCACATCATCCTCCTCAACCCACTGTGTCACCTTCTTAGACATTGACCTCCTCCTTTCTGATGGCTCCATCCACACCTCTGTCCACATTAAACCCACTAACCACCAACAGGACTTGCATTTCAACAACTGTCATCCCTTTCACACTAAAAAGTCCCTCCCATACAGCCTGGCCACCTGGGGACAGCTTTTCTATAGTGACAAAAACTCCCTTCCTTAGTATGCTGAGGGTCTCACCAAGGCCTTCACAGACATGCACTAACCCCCAGACCTAGTCCTAAAATAAATCTCTTGTGCCATTTTCCCTTACACCCTCAATCCTCCTACCAACTCCAAGAACTAGCCACAAAGGAGTGTCCCCTTTGTCACCCAGTACCACTTTGCACTGGAAAAAACGAACCACATCCTTTGCCACAGCCTTGATTACTTATCATCATGTTCTGAAATAAGGGACATCCTACATGAAATACTTCCCACCCCCTTCTAAACTGGTGTTCTGTTGCCCATCCAACCCCCACAACAGCCTAGTCTATCACTATGCCACTTCCAATCCCAACCTCTTGCCACACGGATCATATCCCCGTGGAGGACCCAGGTGCAAGACCTGCCCAATCCATCCACCCAGTATTTCCTATTCCAGTCCTGTCACAGGTTTATCCTACCCCATCAGGGGCAAGGCCACATGTGAAACCACTCAGATCATCTAATAGCTCTGCTGCAATCATTACACAGATTTTTATATTGGCATGACTACCAATCAGCTGTCCACCAGGATGAATTGCCACGACTAAACTGAGGCCAAGAGCAAAGTAGTCCACCCTGAATGTAGCACAACATGCAGCTGAATTTAAGTACCTGATTTCAATGGCTGCTTCACTAACCGAGCCATCTGGATCCTCCTCTCCACCATCAGCTTTTCTGAACTGCACAGATGGGAATTATCCTACAACACATTCTCTCCTCCTGTAATTATTCTGGCCTCAACCTACAGTAACATATGGTGCCCACACCCTCCACCCAACAGTTTCCACACCCTCTGCCAAATCATCTCCTCCCCATTTTGTCTCCCCCCTCTTTGTTTGCCATCCTCAGCCAATGCATCTGCCCAGTTTTCCCCACTCTTCTCCTATTTCGCTCCTTTTTCCCCCACCTCCCTGACCCACAACTTCCTGACACTGCACATGTGGGCATTCTAGTCCCTGCACGCACTCCCAGACAGTGTTCATCTCTCTCCCCACCCATACACTACTATCCCCTCTGTGGTGTCACCACCAGACACCACACTTGCTAGGTGGTAGTTTTAAATCGGCCGCGGTCCATTAGTACATGTCGGACCCGCGTGTCGCCACTGTGTGATCGCAGACCTCACGCCATCCTGCTTTGGCTTAGCGCGTGCCTTTCGGCTTCCTCTCATTGTGTCTAGGCTGTCTTGTCTAGACACAACATTTTTGGCGACGAGTCAAAAAAGGGTCTTGTTCTTTCTAATTGCTTAAATTTACTTGTGTCATGGCTTCGCCAGATGTACTGTCCGAATTTTATCGCTTGCAGAATCAGCAGACGCAGGCGTTATTGGATGCCCTTGGACAGCTCGTCCAGGGTCAACATGCACTGCAAAATGATGCGGCCGCCGCCGCTTCACCACTACCGCAACCACAACATGCAGTTGCACCCCCATTTCATCCCTACGAACCAGCTAAGGAAACATGGATGGAGTGGTCACGCCAGTTTGGATTTCATCTCGCCGTCTACAGAATTCAAGGTAACGAGCGGCAGCCTCATTTATTGGCGTGTGTAGGGGTGCAAACGTACCATGTGATAGTGAAATTATTTCCCCGACGCGATGTAGCAACTCTGTCCTACGAAGAAATTTTGTCTGCTTTAGATGCCTATTTCAAGGAAACAGTTAATGTAGTTGCAAAAAGGTATACTTTCTTTCATACAAAACGAACGGCCAGTCAAACTCATAGGGAGTGGGTTGCAACATCGCAAGGCCTTACAAGGGATTGTGCTTTTGAGTGTGAATGTGGACTCCCTTATTCAGATACTATGGTACGTGATGCAATAGCACAGAACGTTTCTGATGTTCGCATATGGGAACAGATTTTGAAACTCGGCAATCCCTCCCTTCAACAAGTGATAGACATATTAGATAGACAAGACACACTTGACTTTGCACAGGAATCATTTGAAACTTCGCCGGCCGTGTGTCACATTAACCGGCCCGTCGGGGGCACTGCACGGACCGTTAAACTGCCCTCGCGCACGTCCACGCAGCTGCCGCCACGCTCTAAACCAGGTGTGCCGCGACAGCATACAAATGCAGTGAAATCATGCCCGTGGTGTGCTACTAGACATTTGCGTGAAAATTGCCCGTCATGCCAAGCTATTTGCTTTTTCTGTAATAAGAAAGGACATGTTCAAAGTGTTTGCCAGAAAAAGCTCAGATCAGACAATCACAACCATTCCAGGCCCTTTGCTTCACGCCGGAATCAAACCAAGAATACTCAGGCTCGTGAACCTTCGCCCATGGACATTCATGTAGTTAATTCCACTCCGTCCGGTGCCACTTTCTCTAACAGTGACTGTGTTCGTCCCACACAAAGTGTGCGTCGACGTCGCCGGAAATCACGTCAATTAGCAAGTGATGCTGTACCTGTATCAGTTCAAATTGGACGAGACAGTCGCTCTTGTCGTCAGCAGGACAATAAGCTTTTTGTAGATTTGGACATTCATGGCCACGTTATAGCATTCCAGCTCGATACCGGAGCTGCTGTTTCATTGATCAATCACGACACGTACAAACAACTGGGCAAACCTCCATTGCGTGCCGCAAATGTTAAGTTAAATAGTTATTCAGGACAGCATATCCCTGTGTTAGGACAGTGCACTCTTCTTGCAACATACAAGGGACAAACAAAACTTGTGTCATTTTACGTTCTTCGTTCTTCTACTGCAGTGAACTTGTTTGGTTTCGATTTATTTCAGTTGTTTAACATGTCTATAGTAAATCAGGTCCTATCAGTGAATCAGACTGTGCCTTCAGACAGTGTTTCTCGTCTGTGTGAAGAATTTGCAGACATTTTTGCACCGGGCTTAGGTTGCGCTTAGAACTATGAAGCACATTTGGAACTGAAAGTCGACGTGCAACCGAAATTTTTCAGAGCGCGCAATGTTCCTCACGCATTGCGTGATGAGGTCGCAAGAACATTACACAATTTAGAATCACAAGGTGTAATTGAACGTGTGCAAGCTTCTCTCTGGGCCTCACCCTTAGTAATTTTGCCGAAACCTTCCGGAAAATTGAGACTTTGTGTGGACTTCAAGGCAACAGTGAATCCACAATTAGTGATTGCAACTTATCCTTTACCCCACCTGGAAGATCTTTTTGATAAACTGTGCCCGGGTCAATATTTTTCAAAGTTGGACGTAGCAGATGCGTACTTGCAAATACCAGTGGACGAGGATTCCCAGCGCGTCTTGGTGGTTAACACGCATCTTGGTTTGTACCGATTCAAAAGACTGCCCCTGCATTGTTTCAGCAATATTTACAAACTGTTTGTGCGTCGGTCCCTACTGCAGCGAACTATCTGGATGATATTGTGATCTCCGGAAAGACAGCAGATGAGCATTTAGCACACCTACGAACATTATTTCAAGTGTTGCGACAAAATGGTCTTCGCTTGCGGAAGGACAAGTGTGTGTTTTTTGCTCATGACTTACCATATCTGGGACATGTCATAAATGCACAAGGCATACATCCCAGTCCAGAGCACCTCCATGCCATACAAGACTTGCCTTCGCCGCAGTATTTGAAGCAGGTACAGAGTGTGTTGGGAAAAATTAACTACTATGCCAACTTTATCCCGCATGCCTCTTCCATTTCAGCTCCGCTTCATCACTTACGCCGTAAGGGTGTTCCGTTCGTCTGGACGACGGAATGCGAACGCGCCTTTCGCCAGTTGAAATCGGCGTTGCTTTCAAATACTTGCCTTACGCCATTCGATCCCCAGAAACCCCTTTTGTTGATGGTAGATGCATCGGATTTCGGGATCGGTGCTGTGCTTGCACACAGAGATGGATCGCATGATCGCCCTATTGCCTTTGCGTCCAAATTGCTCTCGTCTGCGCAAAGAAATTATTCACAGATAGAGAAAGAAGCTTTGGCTCTCATGTTTGGTGTTACTAAGTTCCATGATTTCTTGTATGGTCGTCACTTTACCATCATCACAGACCACAAACCTTTGACGTCGCTTTTTCATCCGAACAAGCCTGTACCTCCGCATACAGCGCAGAAATTTATTCGCTGGTCTATTTTCCTCTCGCAGTACCGCTACGAAATCTTGTATCGGTCCACTGCTAAGCACGGAAACGCCGATGCGTTGTCCCGTTTGCCTGTTGCTGAGGATAGAGCATTCGATTCTTCCGAACTTGCTTGCATGTTCATTGATTCGGAAACCGATGAAGTGGTCGAATCGTTTCCGATTGATTTTCGTCGTGTAGCTACAGCCACAGCTGCTGACCCGGTCCTTGCTACCGTTTTGTGTTTTGTTGCTACGCAATGACCTTTGTCAAAGTCACGGATCGAGGATCCGTTGGTTCGCCGATTTTTTGCTCACAAGGAGAGACTTTTTGTACGATGTGGTGTTTTGTTGTTGCATTCTGATAATGATCAGTCCAGAGTCATGGTCCCACGTTCGTTACAGTCCTCTGTTTTATGGCTTCTTCACCACGGACATTGGGGTATAGTGCGAACGAAACAACTTGCTCGTCAGCACTGTACTTGGTTCGGAATCGATGCTGCGATTACGAATATGTGTTCTTCTTGCATGGCGTGTGCCGAACAACAATCCGTACCGTCGCGGAAAGTCTTTGCATGGCCAAAAGCCACTTCCCCTTGGCAACGCTTGCACATCGATTTTGCTGGTCCATTCTTGAATGCTAGATGGTTGGTGGTGGTAGATGCCTTCAGTAATTTTCCTTTTGTTGTCCGGATGTCTTCCACGACGTCAACTGCCACCATCCAAGCGTTGTCTGCTATCTTTTGCATTGAAGGTCTTCCGCAGACTATTGTTTCCGACAATGGCCCACAATTCATGTCCGCAGAATGTCAGTCATTCTGCCAGGCCAATGGTATTCAACATCTGACATCCGCGCCGTTTTCGCCTCGGTCAAACGGTGCTGCTGAACAATTGGTCCGGACTTTCAAGTCACAGATGTTGAAGTTGAAAGAGTCGCATTCTCGGGAGGATGCGTTGTTGCTCTTTTTGTCATCGTATCGCTCTCAGCCCCTAGATGGTCGCTCGCCAGCTGAGTTGCTCCACGGTCGTCCTCATCGAACCTTGATGTCTTTGCTGCACCCGCCGCATCAAGTTCCTGTGCAGCGGCAGACTTCTGCTTTTGCTCCAGGCAACGTTGTATTCTATCGCAACTATCAAGGTTCACGGCGTTGGCTCGCAGGGTGCATTCTTCGCTGCCTCAGCCGCGTGATGTATTTGGTTTTGGGGGCCTCTGGTGAGGTGCGTCGGCATCTCAATCAGCTGCGCCTCTGTCGTCGCACGGGTTCTGCCACTCCCCATCTGCTTTCAGTGATGGTGCCGTCCGGTCAGCGCCCTGGGGACCCATCTACTGGCTCGCCTCATCCCCAGGTGTTACCGACAATGCCTTCCATTTTGCCCCATGGCGACGCGCCGCCGCCGCCTCCGCCGCCGCCGCCTGTCCTCCAGCCGGTGCCGCCCGCAGTGGACGCTTCGCTGCAGCCGCCAAGAGCCTCCTTGGGTCACGTGCCGCCGATCGCTTCCCGTGACCAGCCGTCCTCCGCCATGGAACTCTTGCCCGCTCCGGACCACATGACGTCGTCATCGCGCGTCGGATACCCCGACGCAATGGAGGTCGACCCTTCAGCCCCTCCTGTCTCTTTACGGGCGCATACACCGCATGTTGACGTGCACCCTGGACTAGGTTTCAGGCTTTTCCTAGATCCCCTCGGACCGAATGGCCGGGTGCGGGTGGCACAGCCTCGCCTGTTGTTAGGCTCCCCACCTCATCGCATACGTCAACATGGGGTCCTCCCCACGGCGGGCGGAAGCCTTATAACACGACCGTTCGCCGATTTGTGGGGGAGGAATGTGGTGTCACCGCCAGACACCACACTTGCTAGGTGGTAGTTTTAAATCGGCCGCGGTCCATTAGTACATGTCGGACCCGCATGTCGCCACTGTGTGATCGCAGACCTCACGCCATCCTGCTTTGGCTTAGCGCGTGCCTTTCGGCTTCCTCTCCCCTTTCCTGCCCCCCCCCCCCCCCCCCAGATTGCTGCTTGCATCACACATGATCGTTGTATTCTGGCCCAAGATGATGGAGTTGATGGTCATTTTGGGATGAGGTGTGCTTGCTTGTGTGTATGAATGGTACATGTTTCTCTTTTGCTGGTGAAGGCCATCACTGAAAGCTTCCTCTAGGTGTCTTTTAATTGTGCCTTTCTGCAACTTAATGTGTCTTCGTAATGGTAAGTAGTAACTACATTATTGTATACTGGAGATACTGTGACAAAGCAAGATGGGATCTTTTTTCTTCCTCTCTTGTTTTAGCATCTGCCTCCTTAAATTCATTTTTTTCATTTTTGGCTAGTTATTATTAACATACATGAGTGTAATCTGCATTTTCATAAAAGAGAAAGGTTGGCACACAGGTATAAAGAAAATAGCACCAGATCCAATTTTGTGCATAGTTTTATTTATGTCATCAATTTCCTAATTTATTTTGATTATTCATAGTTAATATATTTTGTTATAAGGTGAAATCAGTAATTGTTTCGTGACCTGGATTCTACTGTAGACTTATAAACAAATATAAATTCTGTAATAATTATAAACATTTAGAAAAAGAATCACTAGGATTCTTAAAGTATTTATTTGGCCCTATTCGAAAACATGTTAGCAAAGCCAGGTCTTAATTAATTCCAAAGTAACTACCAGTTTCATCAAAAGTATTGTTTGTATAACTATATCTGTTAATTTCATCATTTAAACAAATAATTTGGCCTAACCCTTGCAGTAAAAGACTCTGTTAAAAAGAACCAATTTTTGGATGTATTCAGTTAATTTAATGAGTTAAGTTTTAATTGTAATATCTGTAAATTAAACATCAAACAATGGATAGTTTCAGTACATATTATTGTGAGGATATATAAAGGCCCAATTTTTGGCCTCGAGTCAGTCAGTCCATGGATGATTTTCAGACAAGGGACCCGTATTGGTTAGAACAACAACAATGCATCAACTTAACCATGAAATAAATGTACAACAAATAGGCCATGTGTTAAAACAATGACAGTGTCTGTTCAGTACATACTATATTATTCTGCAAGAAATGTGAACTGTGTGGTTTGGTTTTTACAGCTCATAGATATACAACAGTAAGCTACTGTAGCAGTATGCTGAACTTTGCCCACAACTTATTAATGAGGCTTATCAAAATTTGCCAATAGTAAACTGCCCATATTAACTGTGTAATATTGTGGGGTTGTGTAAGTAAAGAACTATAAATCGCAACTGTGGACTGTTGGCTACATTATTTATAGTAGTCAGTGGCGGACTTCCATCACCATTTTTCAGTCAGTATAGCAACGCAATACATCAACACCAAGGACAATCAATGAAGAAATAAAGCAGGTGAACATCACAATACAATGTAATTACATGGTGTAAAAATGTCATATTCACCACCTTGGCAGCAACCATCTTGTGAGAAAATAAATTTATCTATCTGCTAGGTTTCTGTGACCTAAGCAACACATCATATGAAGGGCTTATTTCAATAGTGGTACAAGTTGTTCATGTTGAGATACAGAGTCCTAAAGTTAAATGAGCACTGAAAAATCTGCAGTTGAGATACCAGAAATATTCAAGCATATGGCTTCTTGCTAGAGATGAATCTTTCTTTCTGTTTGTTTGGATCATTAATTTCAGAAGCATTATAGGCAGAAAAGTGGAGGTAATGGACTTGTACCACTATTGAAATAAGTCCTTCATATTATTTGGAAAAAAACTGCCACTTAGAAAGTGCAGAATATAAAAACTGGAATACATTTGGGCTTTTTCCTCAGAACATAAGAAAAATATTAAATAATGAAAATGAGCTTTGCATACCACTACAGGAAATTGAAAACCCAGGAGAATTTTTGCAGGTATATAATGCATAACAGAACATTGTTTGGAAGTATCATAAACATAACAGATGCACCTAGAGTAGGGTGACCAAATTATTTTCGGTGAAAACTGGGACACATTCACCCGGATGCCAATGGACACCTCATTCCACATGTACCCAGGTTTCTTAATTTTAAATATTAATGTTTTGTTGATACATTTTGTTAACCCGATTATTGTAACTAATAAGAGGATACAAAAGATTGATATAATCTAGATTATCTGTATAATTAATGACATTTAATAAATGTATACAGTAATAAAGAAAAGTATTACGATTTTACCAAATTTTACAGCCATTCAACTTTTAATCAATTAATATTAACATGAGCTTTAATATTACTGGGCACTTGTAGATGGAATTGACTGTCCTTGGAGAAAAGGGTATTTTTCACTGCCTCCAGTCTTCTTGATCATGTCTTTATTCTTTGAGACACAGTGATAAAACTCGGCACAATCCATTTTGTAGTTATACAGGATCTGCAGGATTGCTTCAAGAGAGTCCACCTCCATTCTGTTTCTTTCATCAGTCCACTGGATATTCGTGAACGAAAATATTCTTTCCACATTGGCATTACGGGCTGGGATTGCAAATAAATACCTTGCAATTATTACCAACTCAGAGCAATGCTGAAGACAGTCACAGCTTTTAAAAAACTCACCCACTTCTCATGACATTCCAATAGTGTTTATTTTTTTCATCATTCCACTTGTGAAGACTTTCTTCAACAAAATTTGTCAGTATGCCGAACTGATCAAAGAGAATGGAATCATCGATTTCAATCTCTTTACTCTTCAAATAAGAAACTGTATCTTCAACACTTTCCCATTTTGGCACTCTCTTCAGTAACATCCAATCAAACACCGGCGATGAGGGTAAATGTGAGGCGCTCCACTTGCTGAGATATTCTACACAGTGTCGTAAAACTTGTTAACTTCTTCTATTTCCACTGCTTCTGATACTTCTGCTCTTTTAAGAACAGATTTAACATTAAAAGAAATGAACTGCTGTTCTCTCCTCTTAGTAACAGTTTCCAGAGTATTTTTTAAAACATCATTTACCTCTATTACACTTTTCGTGCTTCCCTCAATTTCCTTTATCCCATACTGCAAAGTGCTAAGCTGACTGAATGAACCATAAGTAGGCTTCACTTAAAGGGTTACTGAAAAATTGAATCAGTATTTTGGGGGCTTTGTCTTCATTTAGGAAAAAATCTTTTAACGGTTCAAACAGGCGGATTACTCTTTCAACTGCTGGAAACAGAGATAACCAGCGAATTTTTGAGTGACACATTACATTTATATATTCAGTTTCCACATAATCACAGAACTCATTAAGCCTCTCTGTTCTAACAGTATATACGTAAAAGTGTGAGTATATCTTCATGACGATAGTTTCAACATCACAGCTTAAACTGTCAGCAGATGTCTGCACACTATTGTGTAAAACATGTGCAGGGCACCCTATGCCTTCAATGTTTCCATGCAATGTTGCCTTTAATTTGGTAAATATGTTGCATTTGCCTTGTCTTTTTAAACCACCAAAGTTTGTGTTGGTGTTGTCTCCACAAAATGCCACACATTTATTTTTCTCAAGATCAAACATTTTGATAGTATTCATACAAAATCTTGAAATTTCGTCAGATGTTTCATTAGGTAGGGAACTCACCTTCAAAAGTTTGGTCTGAATTCCCTGATTAATATCGAAAAACTGAACAACAAACGGAAATATTTTAGTGGCCTTATGATTGCTGGCATCAGTGGATATCCCATAGTAAGAAGACATTTTGATGTATTCAAGGCTTTCCTTTACTCTCTGGGGAGCAATAACTCCTTTCACTAAGGCTGACACTTTAGTTCTTGCTGAACTAAACTTTTTTGCAATAGAAGAATCATCAAACTTGCTGAACTAAACTTTTTTGTAATGGAAGAATCATCAAACATAATGCTGTTAAGCTTATTAGTACGATCACTAGATCTATAAGTTTGGTGATGTTTTACCATGTGGTAGGCTAGTGTAACCTCAGCTGCTCGAACTTTCGTCTCTTCACTTGACTGATGTTTCACAAAATAATTTTGTAGAGTTTTACCGCAGCTCAGCGCACTGTATCTGTTAATGTGTTTCTTTGACCTGATGTGATCAACTATGTCGGAACGTCCACCATGACTTACACTCTGCTTCATAATCAAAATGACCTTTCTTAATGAAATTCCATTCCTTGGAATAATAGTCACTGAACTTGCAGGCACGGTTCGGCATTGCGTTTCACAGTACTGCAGCTATAATACCACTAATATGAGAGAAAACTACTGCAGTTTGTCTGACTTAACATCAACTGCTACACTGTTCTGACAATGAGTGTGTATGTGATGCGACAATCGGACGGTTTCATAGCTCTGTTACAATAATACAACTTACTACTTGGCCAAAGTACCGCTCAAAGTAAATTATTCCCTGCGTGTATCAATACTGATACTGTGATTACTAGTATGGGACAATGGAGGTTTTAGACAAATAAGCTAAAATATATTAATTTCTTGTGTTGTATTTCCTTTAATATAGCGAAATGCCAGAAATTTAAGAAATGTATTTAAAAACTGAATTCCGGGGCTTTTGAGTGTCCCGAAACAAATTTTCTGGACACCGGAACACAGGGATGAAAACCGGGACAATCCAGGTTTTCCGGGATGTTTGGTCACCCTAACCTGGAGGGACACAAGTTGGTATTACATTACTGGAGACATAATATAAGGACAGAGTAAGTGGCAATAAACACAAAAAGTGGAATAAAATTCTAAGCCACAGACCTGAACAGTGTTGCACTGGACACATCTATCAGTGATGTGCTTCAGCAAGGACTGACTTTTCAAAACACAGAAGTTCAATTTCACCATTATTTCTCATATTAGTTATAGAATATTACTCAAATAATTCTTCCAATTGACAGGAATGGGGCAAAGAAGTACAGTAGAAGAAGAATGGGTAGCTCTGAGGGATGAAGTAGTGAAGGCAGCAGAGGATCAAGTAGGTGAAAAGACGAGGGCTAGAAGAAATAATTGGGTAACAGAAGAAATATTGAACTTAATTGACGAAAGGAGAAAATACAAAAATGCAGTAAATGAACCAGGCAAAAAGGAATATAGACGTCTCAAAAATGAGATCGACAGGAAGTGCAAAATGGCTAAGCAAGGATGGCTAGAGGACAAATGTAAGGATGTAGAGGCTTATCTCACTAGGGGTAAGATAGATACTGCCTACAGGAAAATTAAAGAGACCTTTGGAGAAAAAAGAACAACTTGTATGAATATCAAGAGCTCAGATGGAAACCCAGTTCTAAGCAAAGAAGGGAAAGCAGAAAGGTGGAAGGAGTATATAGAGGGTCTATACAAGGGCGATGTACTTGAGGACAATATTATGGAAATGGAAGAGGATGTAGATGAAGATGAAATGGGAGATACGATAGTGCATGAAGAGTTTGACAGAGCACTGAAAGACCTGAGTCGAAACAAGGCCCCGGGAGTAGACAACATTCCATTACAACTACTGATGGCCTTGTAAAAGCCAGTCCTGACAAAACTCTACCATCTGGTGAGCAAGATGTATGAGATAGGTGAAATGCCCTCAGACTTCAAGAAGAATATAATAATTCCAATCCCAAAGAAAGCAGGTGTTGACAGATGTGAAAATTACCGAACTATCAGTTTAATAAGTTACAGCTGCAAAATACTAATGCGAATTCTTTACAGACGAATGGAAAAACTGGTAGAAGCTGACCTCGGGGAAGATCAGTTTGGATTCCGTAGAAATATTGGAACACGTGAGGCAATACTGACCTTACAACTTATCTTAGAAGAAAGATTAAAGAAAGGCAAACCTGCGTTTCTAGCATGTGTAGACTTATAGAAAGCTTTTGACAATGTTGACTGGAATACTTTCAAATTCTAAAGGTGGCAGGGGTAAAATACAGGGAGCGAAAGGCTATTTACAATTTGTACAGAAACCAGATGGCAGTTATAAGAGTCGAGGGGCATGAAAGGGAAGCAGTGGTTGGGAAGGGAGTGAGACAGGGTTGTAGCCTCTCCCCAATGTTATTCAATCTGTATATTGAGCAAGCAGTAAAGGAAACAAAAGAAAAGTTCAGAGTAGGTATTAAAATCCACGGAGAAAAAATAAAAACTTTGAGGTTCGCTGATGACATTGTAATTCTATCAGAGACAGCAAAGGACTTGGAAGAGCAGTTGAACGGAATGGACAGTGTCTTGAAAGGAGGATATAAGATGAACATCAACAAAAGCAAAACGAGGATAATGGAATGTAGTCGAATTAAGTCGGGTGATGCTGAGGGAATTAGATTAGGAAATGAGACACTTAAAGTAGTAAAGGAGTTTTGCTATTTGGGGAGCAAAATAACTGATGATGGTCAAAGTAGAGAGGATATAAAATGTTGACTGGCAATGGCAAGGAAAGTGTTTCTGAAGAAGAGAAATTTGTTAACATCGAGTATAGATTTAAGTGTCAGGAAGTCGTTTCTGAAAGTATTTGTATGGCGTGTAGCCATGTATGGAAGTGAAATTTGGACAATAAATAGTTTGGACAAGAAGAGAATTGATGCTTTCGAAATGTGGTGCTACAGAAGAATGCTGAAGATTAGATGGGTAGATCACGTAACTAATGATGAAGTATTGAATAGAATTGGGGAGAAGAGAAGAATGTGGCACAACTTGACAAAAAGAAGGGACTGGTTAGTAGGACATGTTCTGAGGCATCAAGGGATCACAAATTTAGCATTGGAGGATAGCGTGGAGGGTAAAAATCGTAGAGGGAGACCAAGAGCTGAATACACTAAGCTGATTCAGAAGGATGTGGGTTGCAGTAAGTACTGGGAGATGAAGAGGCTTGCACGGGATAGGGTAGCATGGAGAGCTGCATCAAACCAGTCTCAGGACTGAAGACCACAACAACAACAACAATTCTTCCAACACTATAAATTAATGTTAGTACTTATATTTTCTCAAAAACAGTCCAAAATAGGTTAAATACTAGGACCAAAATTAACATGTACAATGTCTGCATTTGTTTAGATAATGATTTAAAAAAGGTGCAGGTACATGGACTAAATATATTCAAGAATCTTCAAGATCATATTAAATGTAGTGGAGGCTTAAGGAATTTCTGTTGGATGACACCTCCCATTCTACAGAGATTTTTAAATTAATATATAAGTTATATTACAATCAATATTAGTATGGTAATAGGGCCTCTATTTTACTTCATATGTTACAATACAAATACAAATAGAGCATCATGAGATTTAATATATATTAATGACTTGCCATTCTATATTCACGTAGATGCAAAGTTGGTACTACAGTCAATATTAGTATGGTAATAGGGCCTCTATTTTACTTCATATGTTACAATACAAATACAAATAGAGCATCATGAGATTTAATATATATTAATGACTTGCCATTCTATATTCACGAAGATGCAAAGTTGGTACTTTTTGCCGATGATACAAGTATAGCTATCACACCCAACAGACAAGAATTAACTGGTGAAATAAAAAAACGATGTTTTTCAGAAAATCATTAAGTAGTTCTCTGCAAATGGGCTCTCATTAAACACAGTATATACAATTCCACACAGTAAATGGAATGACACCATTAATAAATATAGACTTTGACCAGAAATCGGTAGCTAAGGTAGAATATTCAAAATTTCTAGGTGTATGCATTGATGAGGGGTCAAATTGGAAAAAAACACACTGAGGCTCTGCTGAAACGTTTGAGTTCAGCTACTTATGCTATTAGGGTCATTGCAAATTTTGGCGATATACATCTGAGTAAATTAGCTTACCACACCTATTTTCATTCTCTGCATTCGTATGGCATCATACTCTGGGGTAACTCATCATTGAGTAAAAGAGTGTTCATTGCACAAAAGCATGTAATCAGAATAATTGCTGGGGCTCATCCAAGATCATCCTGCAGACACTTATTTAAAGAGCTAGAGATCTTCACTGTAGCCTCACAATATGTATATATTCACTTATGAAATTTGTTATTAACAATCCGAACGAATTCAAAAGTAATAGCAGTGTACATGGCTACAACACTTGGAGAAAGGATGATCTTCACTACTCAAGGTTAAATCTAACTTTGGCTCAGAAGGGGTATACTATGCTGCCACAAAAGTCTTTGGTCAGTTACCTAATAGCATCAAAAGTCTGACAGATAGCCATATAGTATTTAAAAGAAAATTAAAAGAATTTTTTAATGGCAACTCCTTCTAGTCATTAGATGAATTTTTGGATATGGTAAGTGGGTAATTTTCCCAACCCCCACAAAAAAATTAAAAATATTAAGTGTCAAGAAATATTTTGTGTAATTTAATATCTTGTATAGACACCTTCTATTAACCTGACATGTTCCATATCATTATGAAGTATCATATTCATGATCTATGGAACAAGTACTAATCTAATCTAAATCTCTAATCCAGTCACAATAGCTCTTATGGTAAAAATGTGTGATGTGACTTATCAAGTGATGGTTAGGGACAGGAAATAAATCATTTTATTTTATGGTCAGTTTCAGTGCCATTTTTTGCCTATTTTGGTGTTATTATAGGCCAGTTTTGTTTTAATTTCTGCCAATTCTGGTATTAGTTTCCAACAGCTTATTTTTGAAGTATCATATGTCCCTTATTTTTGTGTTATTTCTTCTTTGTTATTTCATTTAAGTCTAACATAGCACTCAGCATGTTAATCCACAGTAGAAATTTGGCAACACATTGTTAGCACTGTTAATGGGGGAAATGTCCACACTGAATTGCTCAGTTGAATCCAGATGATGGAAATAGCAAGGAGTCCAGTTCTTACAGGGGTTGTATATTGCATGTACCAGTGGTCGGTGAATATTGTCAGGAGTTATCCCTCAGTTTTAACAGATTCATACAAAGCCAAAAACTCCTGGTCATAAGCTGACCACATTTGTTGTGACACGGTGAGTTTCGATGAAAAGAATTGGAGCAATTGTTGTTGGCCACCTACTGTTCGTTGCAGGACTGACCCAGTTGCAGTTTTGCTGGCAGCTGCTATTATGGACAATTGTGCTGAGGTAGAGGGGAGTGCTAGGGCAATGGCACTGAAGGTAATCTTTGATACTGTCAAATGCATGTCGTATCTCTGAGGTCCACTTCAGAGGCTGTTTACCCCAGGGCACTAGTTAGACAGGCTAGAATCTCTGTGGCATGAGGAATGTGATGGCCATAAAAATTTATCATTCCAAGAAATCTCAGAAGATCATAAAATATTGTTGGGCATAGTGTCTGATGAGTTATGTACATCCTTCTGTCGGTCTGATTCCAGCCTGGTCACCAAGTGGCCCAAGAATATAACAGCATGGTTATGTAGCTGGCATTTTTCTTGTTTACTTCTGTTCTAAAATTCTCCAGTGCATTGAAGACCAAGCATAAGTGCTCTTCATGCTGTTCAGATGAAATGAGTATTTCATCTAAGCAATGAGCAGCACAGAAAATGACTGAGGGCCCTGTTAATGAAATGTTGCCAAGTTTCGGTAGCATTTTTTCACCCAAATGATGTGTTCAGGAATTCATATAATCCAAAAGGTGGCATGATGGTGGTTGCAGAAATGTTCTCTGGTACCATCTGAATCTGTACTACTGAGAAAATTAGAGTTTTGTGGGGTGAGAGGGAGTACTTTAGCTGTGATAAGTTCTTATTTAAGTAACTGAAAGCAATTTGTCTGAGTCAGAAATGTAAATTCTTCCATAATGGAAATCAGCACAGGTGTGCCACAAGGGTCTATTCTTGGACCTTCTTCTTCACTGCAGCAATCAATGATTTACCTAATAACAGCCCATCCTGTCATGTGTTATGATGATAATACAACACAACTTTCCACACATAAGAACATTTCAGATCTGAACAGCATAACAAAAGATACACTTGATAAGGCTCTAGACTGGTTTGCAGCCAATAAGTTCCCGTGCAATCCTCATAAAACACAACAGCTTTTAATGGGAATATCAAATGAAGTAGGCAATAAGTCTGTAAAAGTCTTAGGTAATCACATTGACTCAAAACTACCAGGAGGAACATGTCAATCACATATGCGAAAAAATATCCCGTATGGCATACCTTATCTTGAAACTAAGGGAGGTAGTGAGCTTGGAGTATCTTAGGGTGTCATACTTCAGGCTAGTCCAGTCACATATTTCGTATGGTCTGATTATATGGAGACACTCCCCTCACATCAAGAACACCTTGAAATAACAAAAAAAGTCTTACTCATAATATGTAAAAGGGGTCATAGGGAGATTGTAGTCCTTTTTTTCCACACTCAGGATAGTCACAATTATAAATTTATACATTTATGTATCTGTACTCTATATTAAAAATAATATTTCAGAATTTATTGCCGGAGGGGAAATACATGAACACAACACCAGAGCTAAGGGTAATTTAGATGCACCATGCCATAGATTAACAGGAACAGGAAATTCCCACATAGTAAACCAACTCAAAGTGTTCAATAAACTGCCAGTTCATGTTCAGTCTATGAATATATATTTTTTTCAAATTAAGTGGTACAGCTAGCTGTTATATCATCCATTTTATGACATTAAAGAATTCTTTGAGATGCCTGAGGAGGATATTAGCATTTAAAAGTTCTCTGTAGTTAAACATATTATTGTGTGCTGTGGTTAGTCATGTGTAATTACATGTTGTATACAATACACTATGTACAAGGTATGTTATTCTATACAACACTATATTATATTATAGCTTTTTTCATTAACTTTTAGAACTATCCTGGTGTGATTTGGTACACTGCCATACTTAAAATGTTTACAATAATGTATTGACACTAGATTATTTTATTTTTGTGTATGTACTGCAACATACTGTACGACAAAGCCAATATCATTGTAAAATGATCTATGGTGAATTAAATTCTTGATTCTTGTATATGTGCCAATTCACGGTTAATATGGAACCAGAGACTGGTTTGATGTAGCTCTCCATGCAACTCTATCCTGTGCTAGCTTCTTCATCTCCAAGTACATACTGCAACCTACATCCTTCTGAATCTGCTTATAGTAGTCATCTCTTGGTCTCCCTCTACAATTTTTACCCCACACGCTGCCCTCCAATACTAAATTAGTGATCCCTTGATGCCTCAGAACATGTCCTATCAACCAATCCCTTCTTCTAGTCAAGTTGTGCCACAAATTTCTCTTCTCCCCAATTCTTTTCAGTACCTCCTCATTAGTTACATGATCTACCAATCTAATCTTACGCATTCTTCTGTAGCACCACATTTTGAAAGCTTCTGTTCTCTTCTTGTCTAAACTATTTAACGTCCATATTTCACTTCCATTCAGGGCTACACTCCATACAAATACTTTCAGAAAAGACTTCCTGACACTTAAATTTACACTCAATGTTAACAAATTTCTCTTCTTCAGAAATGCTTTTCTTGCCATTGCCAGTCTACATCTTATATCCTGTGGCAGTACCAATCAACAAATGGGCGAATTCTTGAGTAGTAGGGATTGGATATTTGTCAGGTACTGTTCAGGCATTCAGTGTGGCTGGTGGACACTGCACTTTCTATACTTGCCATTCTTTTTAAGGTACAGAGCAGATGCAGGACGTCAACAGTTACACAATACCACAATTTAATAGTTCTTCAATAGCTTCTTTAGTGACATATAACTTTGCTTGTGTTAAAGGTCAGGCCTTATGAATGGCAGGAGGGCAGGGGGTCTTGGGTAAGAGTTTACTCTGTGGTCAGTATTGCCTCTAATGCCACACTGCACAGGAAAGTGAGAAAAACAAGACAAAGTACTTGTAACACTGGGAAGAAGTGATGATTCAATGACTTCACTGGTCATTGACCTCTGATTGCTCTGTAGTTACCTCTTGAAGTCCTTGGTTGGGGTGAGTAGGGATGGTCACTAATGGTTCCAATTGGTAATACATTTGTGAAAGATTTGAACTGTACTTCTACATAATTTTTTTTTACAACTTTTCTAGTCACTGTATCCACAGATTCCAACTTCAGCAAGGACTGAATTAGTTTCTCATCTGGGTAAATATATTCCTTTCTCCCTGTAAGAGCCACTAAATTTGCTTTTCATACTCTTTAGCACTGGAAAAATAGTATTAAGAAAAGAAGAGAAAGCTGGAAGGTGGAAGGAGTATATAGAGGGGCTATACAAGGAAAATGAACTTGAAGGCAATATTACAGAAAGGGAAGAGAACATAAATGCAGATGAGGTAGTAGATGTGATACTGTAAAAAGAATTTGACAGAGCATTGAAAACCTAAGTAAAAACAGGCCCCTGTAGTAGATAACATTCCCTCAGAAGTACTAAAATCATTGGGAGAACCAGAAATAACAAAACTATTCCACCCGGTGTAGGTTTTTGGCACAAGTGGATTTTTGTGAATAACTCCTTCAGTGCTAGGTTACTGCAGTACTGTAACTAGAATAAACCAGAAATAACAAAACTATTCCACCTGGTGTAGGTTTCTGGCACAAGTGGACTTTTGTGAACAACTCCTTCAGTGTTAGGTTACTGCAGTACTGTAACTGGAATAAATGAGACTCAAACTGGAAGTAGTTCATCCAGGATCTAAGTGCAAGTGAAGCATTTGAATTTTGATTTGCAGTGTGGGCAAGATTATTGACAGTAAATTGTACCTATCACCCACTTCTCAGCCAGTTTTGATGGAGGTGCTGCTGCTGGGATAACTGTGAAGATAAAAATGGCCAGGCTACAACCTTCCTACCTCAACTGGGTCATCAATCTGGATGCCAGAATATGAAGACACTAATTACACAATTTATTTGTTGTGGTGTTATGTTTCATTATATTTTCTTTTTGTATGCTATATTTTATATCATGTTATCTTTTTCTATTCTGCATCATTCATTGATATATTTTATAGTGTCTTTTATATCTGATCATATACCCAATGTAACCATATGTGTGGTGCCATATGCTAAATAAATGAATGAGATTAAGTCCCCACAATGTGATAGCAAATACATGGGCCAAATGGGTAGAAGTTTCCATATCAGATGTTGTGGTGTACTGAAATTACACACGAGTTGAGTCTGTGACAGTTGGAACGAGAAGTACTGCGGATATCCATCCACAGAAGGAACATCACTGCACACAAACCATTGATGCTGCCTGCCAGAACCACACTACCTGGAGCAGCAGTATCACTAGGAAGAGAGATGAACACTTAAGTAACCATGCAAGAGCAGTAGTTGTCATTTGCAAGTTACAAGTGAGTCCTAGTCTTGCTAGGGAGCTCCAACAGAATGTTTGTCGTGTCTTTGAGTGAGAAAGAAACAATGGCCAAGAGATAGACAGTGGTTTGTCTTCAATGGAAAAAGAACAGTGATTAGAATTATTGGGAGTAGACAGAGACTGCTTGCCTAGAGCTTTATCTGAGTACTGTTAGTTTGAAACTGTTTTTTGAATAGTACATCACGACAGAAGATTCGGTTTCTTCTGACTTTACTTCAGAGAACACTATTTAGTTTCTGTTCATGGAATGTAGTCAACACAGGACAGATAGGCTAAACCTGCATACCACAGTTGCACTAACTAGTGTTACCAAAGTTGAGCATTATATTTTACTATTCATGATTCTGTGTTACTTTCATTATGTGTGTGCTGCCCTACAGCCCAGGCATCTGTCCTACCACAACACCTGCCCTACAACCCAGGCATCTGTCCTACCACAACACCTTTTTCATAGGCAGTGAGATTTTCATCAAAGTGGACTCCCCAATCCACAACAGATATAAAGAGCACCGTGTAGTGAACAACCCTAGACAGTCCTATCTCTTCATATAGCACTTAATAACCATAGCTTACAGGATATTAGAGAAGATTTAGATATACAGCATCTACAACCTAAATATCTAATGCCTAACATCTCAGAAGAAACTGAAATCCTGAAATGCAAAATTAATATCAAGTGAGTGACCTTAATGAACAAACTGAATTAAAGCATAAACGCATGCTTAAAAATTATGTACAATGTTTTCAGGGTATTGTATCCAATAGATAATTCCAAAATTTCTATAAAAGGCATGGAGTCTTCAGTATTTTGTGATCTGATCTGTACTATGGTTTCTTCCCCAGTAGCTTCTGCCATATCTCTTGTCACTGGAGCTCACACTAGAACTTAATAATAATTATAATAGCTTTATTCAACATCAAATGGTACACTGCACATGTACAAAGAAACAGTAATGATTAAAAAAAATGGTTCAAATGGCTCTGAGCACTATGGGGCTTAACTTCTGTGGTCATCAGTCCCCTAGAACTTAGAACTACTTAAACCTAACTAACCTAAGGACATGACATACATCCATGCCCGAGGCAGGATTCGAACCTGCGACCGTAGCAGTCCCGCGGTTCCGGACTGTGCGCCTAGAACCACTAGACCACCACGGCCGGCAGTAATGATTAAAGTTATTTGTACAATACACAAGACACATTCTTCTGAATACGTCATTAATTTACAACAAAATTACAATAAGATGTTTACTGATTTCTGTTCACATAATTTCACAAAGCATTTGTTGTTCTTCATATAAGTATGGTACTCTTCTAATGAGTAGAAAGGGTGTTTTACTAAAAATTTCTTAAGTTGATGTTTCAGTTTAACTGTAGTAAGTGCCATGACTGCACTAGGCAGTGCATTAGCTAATTTTATACCTGCATACTGAGGCCCCCTTTCGTAAAGTGCTGTTCTTTGGCTGCCAATGTAAAATCTTTCTTTATTTCTAGTATTGTACTGGTGGAAATCTGAATAAGTGTTTGGGTGCAGTCTTTTCACAAGCAATATGGCTTTTAGAATGTATGTGTTTATAACAGTTAACACCTCTGTTTTTGGAAACAAGTTGCGACAAGATTCCCTATATTTTGCTCCACAGATTATTCTCACACCCCTTTTTTGAAGAATGAGTAGCCTATCTAGATTAGCTTTGGTTGTTGCCCCCCAAATTTCAATACCGTAGTTCAAGTGAGAGGAGAAAAGTCTTTAGGACTACGGTGTCTCTACAGAACTTGCTAATAGTACTGATTGCAAATACATTTTTTGACAACTTAGTGCTAGGGAGTCAATATGTGTGTCCCATTTCAGGTTGCTTTGGATTGTTATGCCAAGGAATTTTACACTAGACTCTTTCTTTACCAATTCATTGCCCATGTATAATTTAATTTCATTATTCAAACTACTTTTGTTAAACTCCATCAAACATGTTTTACAATTTCTTTTGTCACATTATTGTACTCTGCCTCTAGTTCATTACATGATTCCTTTTTACATACAATGGACGTGTCATTGGCATTGTAGACACCACTTTCCATTTTAAGTAGAACAAACTGTTTTCTATTGCTCATATAACACTTTATTAGGTCATAAGCAGTGCCTCTAATGCCCATTTTCCATAGCTTGGTTAATAGGATGTCAACGTTCACACAATCAAAGGCTTTTTCCAGGTCTAGGTATACACCTGCCACATGTTCCTTGCTTTCGATACCCCATATCACCTCTTCAATTAGTTGAGCAGCTGCAGTGCTAGTTGATTTACCTTTTAGGAATCCATTTTGATTTTCGAACATCAGGTTGTGTTTGTTAAGAAAGTTTATAATCCTGTTGAATATAACTTTCTCAACTATTTTGGAAAAGATGGGAAGGATTGAGACTGGTCTGTAGTTTTCTATATTGTTGTTGTCACCTTTCTTAAAAATGGGTGTTACCTGTGCTATTTTGAGTCTGTCTGGAAAGGTGCCTGATTCTATTGTATTGTTGACTGCTGCAGACAGAGGTACAGAGACATTTTGGCTACAGGCTTTTAAAACATTAGTATTTAGGCCATCATGCCCAGCTGAATTAGAGGGTTTTAGAGAGCTAATGATGCCCATTATTTCTGCACAGTTTGTGGGGGCTAGATATATACTATGGTCATATGTATTACCTGTAAAACTGTACTGCATGTTTTTATGTTTGTCATTTATGGCTTCCCCTATGGAAGACAAATATTCATTAAAAATATTTGCAATTTCCAGTTGGTCTTTTATGAGCATACCATTGTGGTTAATAGTAAAGTCCATACGGGATTTGTCATTGCAGGTTCTAAAACTGTTTATGACTGCCCAGATGCCAGCAGTTGTGTGAGTTTTGAAGCTTATTTGCAACATAGTTGCTCCTGGTCTGTGAGAGTAAGTCCTTATAGTGTGCTTGATATATTTTGAAGGCTTCCTTTACCTCAGGAATCTCTCTATTATTCAGCATTGCACTGTGGAGTAGTTTTAATTTTTCCCTCGCTTCAGTGACATTACTATTTACCCAAATATTTTTGTTTATATTTTTTGTTTGTTTCATTTTTGTGATTACAACTGGGCATGTGGTATCAAAGCAGTAATAGAAGTCAGCAGCAAAGCTATCATATGAAAAGCTATTATTTTCAAACCATTTTATTTGTGCTAGCATGCAGTTTAGTCTATTTATGTTGTCGTTATACATTATTCTTTTAGTTACAAACTGTTGCTTTGTGGTGACAGTGGGGGCCTCATGGAGCTCCAATTTAAGCTGTACTGCATGGTGATCTGAGACGGCTAGTTTTAAAACCAATGCACTGTGGGATAGGTGGGTCATGTTTGTTATTATGTTGTCAAGACATGTTTTACTATTGCCAATTTCTCTAGTGGGCTCCCGAATGAGTGGGGTCAGGTTAAACTCATCACACAGACGATGTAACTTTTTGGTGCTGACATCATTTGTTAATAAATCTATATTTATATCCCCTGTAACTATAATATTTACATGACCATTTGGCCCAGAAAATGTTGTGTCTATATATACAAGCAAGTCAGAAAGATTTACAAAAAAGGTATCTGTATTTGCTGCAGGTGGCCTGTAAACACTGATAACTGTTATGTTATCTCTACCCCATTTTAGGTTTATTGCAGCAAATTCTGAGACTCCTTCCAAGCAGAAGGCACTCACATCAATAACATCAAAATTACTTTCATTTACAGCGAAAATTGCTACACCTCCCCCAGTCATGTCTTTTCTACTGAAGGCTGTGCAGAATTTCATACACAGTGGTTGACTAATGCTAATCAGAGCTTCATTGTACCAATGTTCAGTTACAACTAATATATCGGGTTTGTCAATCTGTGAAATTACATCTAGATCATTATGCTTATTTCTAAGACTACCAAGATTCTGGTGTACGATTTTAAGGCTGAGATTTACCTGCTGGACCTTAGAGGATAATTTTGGACAAGCAATGAGGCCAGCAGGCTTTACAAGTTTCCCTGGCTTGCCAGCAGTGGCTGGTGTTGTGGCAGATTTGGTTGAGGTGGGTTGTACCACCCCACGGCAATGGACTTCTTTTCATCACTTTGTGAACAATGTCACCTGACTTCCTCAATAATTTTGCTACTAACAATCTTTTTGCCTCTTTTGTTCATGTGCAGACCATGAGATGTGTGCAGCTCCCTTTCTAGATAGCTGACATCTACTAGACACACAGTCTGAAATTTACTACATAGAGCTTTAATCCTGTCATTTGTTTTATGAACTTCCCAGTTCACAATAGACTGTTTCATAACATCATGCCTCTGTGGAATGTTGACAACAATTGTTTTAGTGTCATTTAACTTACCCAGTACCATTTTCATATGTCTAATTGCATCATTTGCTTGATTTCTTGCTACATCATGTGAACCTCCCATGATGGATTGGATGAGAAGGAGTCACAATCCTGCATGCACGGCTTCACTACAGCAGAAAGAGGGGCTCCAGGCTGGATGTGGCCTACCGCTGCAAAGTTGTCTTGCATATTTGCGATTTTTGTGCTATTTCACGTCCATAGCTGTCTCCATATAATAGAATCCGGCCCTGTTTGTGTTTCTGATTGTCGTCGTTTCTTCTGTTTTTCTCTAAGGATGATTTCTTGCATGTAATTTTACAGATTCCATTTCCTTGGATGGTTTGTTTACGTTCAGTTTCACATTTTGCACACAAGTTTGGGACTTGGTGTTTTCTGAACTTATCACTGACAGTTTTTTTGCTGCTTGAAGGATTACTTCTAGTTTGCATGGACTGAACTTGTTCTTGTTCCACTATTTCATCGAGAATTTGAAACCTGTTTTGAGTAATGACGGCAGGAAAGCTTTCCTTGGTTTTTAGTTTAGGCCTACATTCGTTCATCAGGTGCTGTTGTTCAAATTCACACAACTTCTTATTTAAGAGAGTAACTTCAGCCTTTAGGCTCTGGATTTCACTTACCATATCGCTGACTAGTACAGATAATTCACACCTACACTCACAAATTTTTGCTTTATGATAGTTATCTGAATTCTGAACACAGCACTGACTACAGTTCCAGCATGTTATAAATTCATTATTTTCTTTCACAGATGAGTCCACTTTTGCACATCGAAAATGATACGAGTTATTACATTCCTTGCACGTGATTCCGGTTTTCAGTACTTTTCCGCATTTTTTACACTTTTCCCCGTCAAAACACGAGTTTTTACGTAAGCTAAGAACTTTACCAGTACTATTTGCTGCAATCTTGCATGCATGCATTAACCTGATCATTGACTGGAGCTCACACTAGAACTCTCAACTTAGTTGGTGTGTATCAATTTGGACAAGGGAAGCCACTGGATTTTTATACCGTGTGTATAACAAACGTAGAGTGTGATCCCTAGAGTGAATAAAATAAGTGTAGCAATTATACAGGGGGCCTGAGGCTTGCTGGACCTGGAAACAGATGAGTGGTTCTTATATCATACATTAACTGGGTTTGTGTTGGTTTCAGACGTTCCTGTTGAAAGTTTAAGAATAATATGCATGCATACAGATGGCAGTAGTATCACATGCACAAGGTATTAAAGGGCAGTGCATTGGTGGAGCTGTCATTTGCACTCAGGTGATTCATGCAAAAAGGTTTCCAATGTGATTATGGCTGCACAATTGGAATTATCAGACTCTGAATGTGAAATGGTAGTTGGAGCTAGATGCATGGGACACCCCATTTCAGAAATTGTTAGGGAATTCAGTATTCTGAGATCCACAGTGTCAAGACTGTGCTGAGATTTCCAAAGTTCAGTTATTACCTCTCACCATGGATAATGCAGCGACCAACAGTCTTCACTTCATGACTCAGAGCTGTCAGTGCTAACAGACATTCATTGCTGAACAAAGGAGACTCCCGGTTGCATATCAACAATGTAAGGAAAAGACAGATTGCTACTTATGATAAAGATGGCACATTATGTTGGAGACAGGCACAATTAAAAGACACTTACATACTAGCTTTCAGCCACAGCCTTCTTCAGAAAAATAAAGATAATGCCAGTCCAAACAGCTGGAGTTGGTGGTCATGTGTACGTGTGATTTGATTGCTTGTGTGAATGAATGCTGTGTGTTTCTTTTTCTTTTTCTGATGAAGGCTGTGGCTGAAAGCTAATGCGTAAGTGCCTTTTAAAGGTACCTGTCTGCAACTTAATATGTCATTTTTATGATAAGTACCAATCTATCTTATCCTTACATTGTAGACAAGCAACATTGCATGAAATGAACACAGAAACCAATATGGGGTATATGATGAACATATCTGTTAGGATAGTGCAGTGAAATTTGGCATTAATGGGCTATGGCAGCACATGACTGATGTGAGCACATTTGCTAATAGCATGACATTGCCTGCAGTGCGTCTCCGAGGCTAATTACCGTATCAGTTAAACCCTAGATGACTGGATAATTGTAGCCTGGTCAGGTGAGTCCCAATTTCAGTTGGTGAAAGTTGATGGTAGGGTTTGAGTGTGGTGCAGACCACATGAAGCCATGGAGACAAGTTGTCAACAATTACTGTGCAGGCTGGTGGTGGCTGTATGGTGGTGTGGGCTGTGTTTACATGGAATGGACTAGGTCCTCTGGTCCACCTGAGCTGATCATTGACTGGAAATGGTTATTTTCAGCTAACTGGAGACCATGGACCATGGACTTCCTGTTTACAACAACAGTGCCCCATGTCACTGAGCCATCATTGTTCACTATAGGCTTAAAGAAAATTCTGAACAATTCAACTGAATGATTTCGCCACCTAGATTGTCCAACATGAATGCTATAAAGCATTTATGGGACATAACTGAGAGGTCAGTTCATGTACAAAACTCTGCACTGGCAATTCTTTTGCAATTATGGATGGCTGTAGAGTCAGCATGACTCAATATTTCTTGGTGAGTCTTCCAAATTTATTACACAATTCCAGATGGAGCCTATACAGAACTGACCTCTGCTTACACCGCATAGGTCACCAAGATTATCTGCAAGATGAACAGCTTGGCACCGGGGTGGACCACATCAGAAATGCAGACTTATGGCACCTACTGTGGAAGGTGGTGGTCCACCTGGCGAAAGGAGAATTATAAATGGCTGTCTGGTCAATGTATAATTCCCACCTGCCAGTAAGACTGCGGAGGTCATCCCCATTCTGAAGCCTGGCCATAACCTTGCACAGTCAATAAATAACTGCCCCATCTGCCTGCTACTGAAGCTCAAGAAGCTACTTGAGAGGATGTTGCTTGCAAGATTGACTCTGTGTCTCAAAGACCAATGAACTGTTTGACTTTCAGCAAAAAATTTCAACTGAATTACAGCTCATTCATTCACTGAACATGTTCACCACCACATTAACCTGCAGCAGTCCACTGTGGGTGTCATTTTTGTCCTTGAAAAGGCTTATGACAAGATCTGATGGGACAATTTGATTGCCAAACTTTATGACCAAATGCATCTCTGAGACGCCTACATAAAGTTGGTAGACAGTTTTCTACAACAAAGAACTTTCTGTGTCACTGTTGAAGGCAAGAGATCTTCACTGAAAATTCTTGCTGAAGGTAACTCACAGGGTTTCATTATTTTGCCCCTGCTCTTCAACCTATACATCAATGACCTTCCGACAAATCTTCATATTTCTGCAGCCTTTACACAGATGACACTGAATTATTTACATTGGGAAGAAACATTGATCAGTTGGTCACTTGGTTACAATGACAAATTGATATCATGGAGGCATGGGCACTTGCTAGAAAATCACCATAAACTCCACCAAGACAGTAGCAATGTTCTTCACATGGACCACTTCTATGCTTCCCACTGTGGGTCTAGGGCCAACTCATGTCTGCCATCTACAAAATATTTAGGAATTGTCTTGGACAAGTCACTAACATCTATGCTTCACATGTGAGAGTTGAAGACAGCCATGCCTTAATCCCCATTTACATCGGTAAGGACCTTAATGTGAAAATGCAAGTCCACAGTGCAGCCATAACTTTTATACGGATGCACATCATGGGGCAATACTTGTGATTACAACATTAAATCCCTATAGACAGTCAGAAGGCAGTGTCTGAAATCGGCATGAGAAATTCACAAATCACATCATGAACGATACCTAAAGCGCAAGTTAACAGACTATGCAACCAAGCTATTCACCTAGGTCACAAGATACAGTATGCCAACTAAGTCTGTTCAGAACAGTACTCTAACATAAGGGCTCATAATACTGGTGCGGTGGCACCCTCCTTGACTTTGTTCTCATATTCGGAGGAGGAAGTCAGGAGTGTGGTCTACTCTTGTATCAACATCAACCTGATGTTTCACACATTCATGGAAGTAATGATTCCCCACCCAAGGACTAAGGACCCAATCTATGTGCCCCTGTTTCCTCCTTAAGTGAAACACATGAATAATGAGAACATTTTATGTTTGTACCCTTCACTCGACAAGAAAAATCTGTCAAAGACAGTCAGTCTTGTGTCTCTACACATCCCTCCCCATCCTCCTCCCCCCCCTCCCCCCCCCCCCCGCCCAAAAAAAATAAATAAAATAAAATAAAATAAAAATAAAAAATAAAGGAAATGGAACAGTTGGGCTATACAGGCAAGTAGTCAATGGAAATGCTGGCAAAGCTGATGAGTTTGTTAGAGGATAATGTAAAGCTCTTATAATTAACAGTTAAGTAAATGAAAAATATTTAGTAAATGCTGATGTGGGCAATTTTGGGATGAAAAATGTGCATTTGGAAAAGGAAAATAAGGTTAAGGTTGCTAATGTAAAGTAACCTGTCAGTAAATTGCTAATGACAGCAATGTTCAAACTTCTCAAAGTTGACAGTGCAGGAACCATCTGAGGAAAGTAATTTCCGTCATAAATATGAAGCAGCAATTTTCAGTGCAAATGCTGTATTCAAGGGAATTGTAGTTGTAAGAAATGGCATGTTCAGAGATTTTGGTGGATGTAGTGCTGTTTGCAATTGACTTGAATAATAATAGTAATAATTCACATAATGCTATAAAACTAGATGGATCAGTAGAGAATCCATGTAATTGTGAATTCCTGAATAGGTAGGGGGTTTGCTAGACTTAATTCAGTACTTTATGTGGTGAGTAGTGCCTTCTCAGCTGATTGACTTAATTCTTTCTGTATTGAATCACTCTCTTCTCGTACTATTCTGTCTGCAGATTGTAAGATAAATTTAATCTTCTTCTACTACCTTCAATTCATAACCAATGCAAAATTTATTTCAGTGCTCGAATTTTTGTGTGTTGGCAGATATGAATAGAATATGAGAGGATGGAAGCATATGTTCTTTAAATACTATTTCAGATAAATTTTGTAAAGAATACCGTATCTGTGTTTGAATTTAACAATGCTTATGAAATTTGTGTGGATAATGGAAAAATCTTTCTCAACTTAATTTATGAAATTGATAACACAATAAGGCAATAATTTAGAAACAACAGAAATTAATTTGTAGTCATTTTGTTCAGTTCAAAGTAAAAATAAAATCAGTTTGCTGTAATAATGTGCCAATTACATAAAAACATGTCAACATCTTGCCCTGCCAATAGTAATGTTCGTCAAGAAAAAGGTTTATATTTATATTGCCCTTCAGCGTAAAATACATAATTTTGAGATGAAGTAAGTATGTTGCCTACAGTAATGATTATAGAAAAGAAATGTTTGCTGTAAGGAAGCCCTTTGGGTGTGATAAGAGCAAAATAAATCTGGGGATGTAGAACCACTGGCTCTACCCCCAGTGATATCGCTGTCATGCTGCAGCAAGAACAATTGCATCTTTGCCAGATCAGTTCTCTGTAATACGTACTCTATGCTAAATGCACTGTGTATACACTGTGAGAATAAAACTATTCATAGTAAGTGAGGGGAATGGGAGTGATCATTTATCATCGTAATTACCACACCTCCTCCCCAGTACCTACAGTGGTGACCCTGACATGCTGTTGTTACTTGAATGAAGTAATTATCTTCTCACAAACAGCTCAAGATCATGATAAACACCTCCAAGGTGTATTCAACAAACTAGCAGAGCATGGTGTTGTGGTCAATGATGAAAAATGCCGACTTCAGCAAAAATGTGTTACATTCATAGGCCACCTCGTCTAAGCTTTGGGCATCTGCCCCTCTCCAGATGAGACAGACGAAATTCATAAGCTACCACCGCCCCCCCCCCCCCCCCCCCGGCCCCTTGCCGTTTTTTAGGAGTAATTACTGACATCACCCCCCCCCCCCGCCTCCCCCCATGCACAGAAACACTTCTGTCACTCACAGAGTCACTCTCTGGCAAGAACATGTCAGGCAAACGTAAGCTCACTTGGACTCCTGATATGCAAAACATCTAAACTGGGCTCACTTAGCCCACCACCCTTTCACTCCCACCACCCGACGCCAAATTGTTTATAATGGCTGAGGCCAGCGACTGGGTGATTGGGATGGTGCTACAACAGGAAGTCTCCAGTGCAACCCAACCCCTACAGTTCTTCTTGCAGAAACTTATCGACTCCCAGAAAATGTAGTCAGCCTTTGACCGTGAGCTTTTGGCGACATACGAAGCAGTTCAATACTTCCGAGATGACATCGAGAGCCAGCTGCTTACTTTCTACATAGATCACTGCCCTCTGCTTGATGCTATTAAAAACCCACTAGCCAATATTTCCCCTCAATGATTCCACCACCTGGATTTCATTTCAAAATATACTACAGATGTCTGCTACATACAGAGAGCAGAATATATGGTGGCTGACTACCTCTTACGACTCACTGCCACATCAGCACACCATGACTTCGACCAACTAGCCAAGGCACAAGCAACTGACACCAACCTTCAAAATCCGCTATCTGTACACACAACAGGCCTCCAGCTCAAGCAGTGCACCACTGCAGGTACAACCAAACTAGTTTGTTGCAATGTATCCCAAGGTAGGCAACAATCAGTCGTCCCACAGAACCTTCAGGAAGACAGTTTTTGACCTCCTCCACAACTTGTCTCACCCCAGAGTATGCCCAACACTGAAACTCGTAATAGAATGTTTTGTTTGGACTAACATTAAATGGGACTCCGCTGGGTTGATGAGAGCCTGCATCCAATGCCAATGGGCCAAGACAGAATGTCACACTCAACTGCCCTTCAGGAAATTCCCCATCCCAGATGGTGCTTTCCAAGATGTACCTCGTGGGGCCATTTACAGATTCAAATGGAAACGAGTACATCTTGTCCGCCATAGACAGAACAACTCGATGGGTTGAAGCCACACCTCTGACTGATATCTCGGCCAACACCGTCGCCCGAGCTTTCATCACAGTATGGATTGCACGCTTAGCCTGTCCAGAGTCCCTGACAACTGACATGGGCCAGCAGTTTGAGTCAGCCCTGTTTGCCAAGCTCTGCCACCTCTGTGGGTGCCACCGGTTCCACACAGTGGCCTACCATCCTCAATCCAAGGGACTTGTGGAACGGTGGCACCACACCTGCAAGACAGCACTCGTATGCCACAACCAGGAGTGGATGGGGGCCCTCCCCTGGGTGCTTCTGGGAATACGAGCTGCCTACAAAGAAGATCTGGACACCTTGCTGGTAGAGGTGCTCTACAGAGACAGTTCACCCTCCCAGCTGAGTTCGTGTTGTAAACCACTGATCCCATGGACGTCAACCTGCCAGACCCACCACCATCCCACCATGCCAAACCGATCATCTTTGTGCACAAGGTCCTCAATCGTGTACATACATCAGCTCAAGACTGAAATGAGGGCCAAACACTTTTTATATCTTGCAAGCTGGAAAAACAACAACAGTGTCACTGAACTGCCTAAAACCAGTGTGGACTTTAGCAGACACAACCAGTGTTTACCCTCCACCGGCCCCAGCCCAGGCCGCTCAAGCCAATTCACAATTGGCCTAGACCTGCAAGACTGCCTCCCAGAAGACTTTTCTGTAACAGTTCAGGACTCACTATGTGTGGTTATGGCCAAATTTGACAATAGACAGTCGGGCTACAGCATGGTCTCAAGGTTATTAGAACGCTCCACGCCCATTCCACCTACAATTGATGCAGCAGGTCTGAAATCCACTCTTGCTTCTTACAGCTACCTGCTTGCATTGGCCCCAGAGCACTTCATAACAATGGATGACAACCCCAGACACTGCTGCCAGCAGACCGAAAGACTCACTGCATGACACACCACCAGCCACTAACACCTCAATGGACACTGCCTCTGCCCCAAAGGCACTGCCACTGACGTCACGGGCTGGCCACCATTTACGGCCGCCGAAGCATCTGGTGGACTACAATAAGTCGGCGCTCACCATCACCAGCAGGACAACGCACATGACATACACTAGTCACCATGCTCTACACTTGTGGGGATGTAGAACTGCCCACAGCTCTACACCCCAATGATATTGCTACCCTATCACAGCAAGAACAACTGTATCTTTGCCAGATCAGTTCTCTATAGTACTCGCTCTATGCTAAACTCATTGTGTATATGCTGTGAGACTAAAAGTGTTCACAGTAAGTGATGGGAGTGCAAGTGTTTATTTATCATCATAATTAACACACCTGCTCCCAATTACCTACATAAGTAATTTGAAACTGAAGTAATATCTGCATCAAGTATACTGAAAGTAAACAAGGTTTCATCCATTATGTAACAAAGAGTGAAGTTTTGTTAAATAATATTATAGGTTTGTTGCTGTGGAGTGTCATTTTTGTAGAGTTGCTTTTCGTATAAGAAACAAATCTGGAGTTTCAGTGTGTAATAACTTTGTAATGAAATAATAAGGAGGTAATGAAATGGTAGTGTGTGAAGTGTCAATGGTTGAGCAAGTTGTTATAAGCCTTTTCTTTGTAGTAGTTTAACTTCACAAATGCACTTGTGGGAATTCTTCCCAACAGGAGTTATGATTCTTAAATTAATAACACCCTTGTTCGTTGATGAAGTACAGTATGTTGTTATCTTTTATCTTTGTCTTTTGTTCTGTTTTCTAGCTGCTCCCATGTTTGTTATACACATATTAATTTGAATGTAATTAAAGCATACATAAATGATAAACAAAACAAGGGCATCAATGAACACAGTACCACAATGTTATTCAGAGTGCATCCTCAGTGGAGTCTGTGCAGTGGTGATCCTGGGAAGTGCAATAAACATAGACTCAACTTTCAAAGTGCAGCTACAGTTCCCACACCAGCATTGAGGAATCTACAGAAACATCTGTCTTTGCAGAAATACATCAATGCAAACCCTTTCACAGTCAGAAGACAAACATTTCCAGACCCTTTGCACAACACATGGCAGAAGTGGAAAACAAAAGTGTTGTGCTGAAGCATCATTACACTGACTATGCAAATAGTTGACAAAGACATGACCAACCTTCTCACCATACAGACCTACTCAGCAAGGTCACAGCAGAAGAATTTACTGCCACTTAACAACAACATGTTCATACTATCAGCAATACCATCCATGCCCTGTAAGCTATCAAACAATATGACACTGCAAAATCAGCACTACTTTAACAACTTGGCAATACTCCTGAACAACAGTTGCATCACATTAACTATGAGGAAAGAACTGATAGCAAAACACCCTCTCAACTAAAAGTGCATATCAATGAAAAGAATGTGCAAGGACAATACCCAGCTCTTCTGCATCAGTTCTGTTCCTGTTGAATATATTCATTGCACAATACGTGGCCCAGCTGTCTGGGTCTCATGAGACCTGTTCAGACTTTGTTTCCATGCTGTGAATGTGTCATGAACTTAGACTTAACTTCCCATCACAACGTAATCCAGACTTCAATGCTGTTCCACTAAGACCTGGTGCCATTCCTAAATTACCATCGTTCCAACCGGAGCAAGCTGCATCATGGTTTCAAATTGCTAAATTCATTTTACACCCACAAATTTGTAGAATTATTAAGTAATACTGCAAATTATGTTCTTACTATCAGCAATACCATCCATGCCCCGTAAGCTATCAAGCAATATGACACTGCAAAATCAGCACTACTTTAACAACTTGGCAATACTCCTGAACAACAGTTGCATCACATTAACTATGAGGAAAGAACTAATAGCAAAACACCCTCTCAACTATGAAGGCAACTATGAAAGCTGTCTCTCTGAACAGCATGCTAATTGGTCAATCTAGTTACTAAGACTACCTCCACTAATTCAATGTGCATTGATCTCTAAGCAACATGATTTGATGGACAGTAATCTGCGATTAGCCAATACACTTTACGTTACCCCACAATAATGACAAGGAGTAGATGAACAGAACTATAACACTCCTTGCACAGTTTACAGATAATTTGTCATTTTCCGATGCTTGCAGTTTGTGTCAGACCACTGTGGAAGCCAGTCTCGAGTGGTATGTGCTAGGTTTGAATTCTGTTGGCGACGGAAGCTATCATCAGTATCATATAAGCATTGGGTCACTAGGTTCTCAATAGATGTGCAGGGACTCTAAGCCCCATGCTCTCATGAACACTGTCAAAGCACCCAAATGCAATACATGACTTCCAGTCAGCTGGGGAGACGATGCCCTCAGCAGGTGGTAACATTTCACATGTCAATGAGATGGCATGGAAACAGTAGTGCTGGCTCCGTGCCTGTTTCAGCAAAAGAGCATGCATCTGCTCACAATCATGTAACTTCCAGAAACTTCATAAGTGGCTGACAATAGGTGCCCTAACTCACAACAGACAGTACAACCACTTAAGGATTGGCTGGCCAGGGTGGCTGAGCAGTTCTAGGCACTTCAGTCTGGAACCGCGTGACCCCTATGGTCGCAGGTTCGAATCCTGCCTTGGGCGTGGATGTGTGTGATGTCCTTAGGCTAGTTAGGTTTAAGTAGTTCTAAGTTCTAGGGGACTCATGACCTCAGAATTTAAGTCCCATAGTGTTCAGAGCCATTTTGAACTTAAGGATTGGGAACAATAGCAAAGCCAGTTTGACCACAGGAGCAGATAAAAGGCTTTAGCTGTGGAACTACTGCTTTAGCAGACTCTTCCTAATTGATGCAGGCTCCGCAATGAGCATCATACCTGCTCAAGTATTTAATTAATGCATGAAGTGTTGGCTGCACAATTATTCACTGCCAATCACAGCCCCATCAAACATTTCAGAACTGTGTAACAGACAGTAGGTATATGACTACATGAAACATTTACTTGGCACTTTGTTACAGCCAATGAATGCAACTCAATACTGGTGGTGGATCTCTTACAAAAATTTCACCTGTCTCCTGACTTGGCAGAGGGGTTCCTTCATCAGACAATTAGTGAAGAATCCATGCAAGGGCTCATTGCCTTCCCACCAACAGGTAAAAACATTACTATCCTGAGACACAAAATATACGCTGGAACACACCCTCCAGAACATGATAGTGAAATATGAGGAAATTAAAAGGGAGAGAGCTTCAGTGTTTCAATGCTCACTGAAAATTATGTCTCAAGAGATAACAAATGAGCTCACCTCGTACAGTTACAACAACCATAACAGTTACAACAGCATCACCTTCATCAGAATCATCTACACCAGCAGAATCAGCTAGTTTTTCAGCAATTGCAGCTCAGAAACATCAGCAGCAGGACACATCACTGACTCTGCAGCAACAGAATTCAGAATAGATGAGCCACACATCAGCAAATGCCCATGTCAGTGCAATTTACAATGCTTCCAGTGTGCATGCTACCTCCACCAGCGATACCCCTACCACTCACAAACCACGTGAGCAAACTAAACAATGTGGAGTGATTCATGGCACTGTTCATAGAATAAATACCATGCCTGGACCACTAGTGCATTACAAAGCATGGATAGACTATACGCTGCAAAAAACACAACAGGTGAGTGCTACGGGCATATTTTGTCAGGCCATCAGAGAGTTCACAGGTCTCATCCATCCACTTAGTGACAAAGAAATGCAGTTCTTATAGACTTTGCAGTGACTGTTGTTTGCTGAATATATGTACAATGCCTGATCGGTACACAGCTCTGAAAATACAGGATTTTTCACACGCTTTTGCTGGCATTACCAACTTTAGCGTCTTAGACTGCAAAAAGGTGTATTTACAAATTCCCATGGCAAGTGAAGATGTGCCCAGAATTGCCTTAATGATACCCTTTGGGTTACATCAATTTCTATTCATGCCTTATGGTTTAAAAAATGGCCCCCAAACATGGCAGTGTTTTATCGACAAGACACTGCTACAATTCTGTTTTTGCTTTTCATATCTTGATGACTTCTTTGTCTTCTCATCATTGCCCCAATATTTTTTACACTCTAGGAAAGCACTGTGTTGTGGTAAATAACAACACATGTCTGCTCCAACAAAAAGAGATCATGTTCCTTGGTAACTCCATCAATCAGGTCAGAAATTGCCTTGCAGCTGAAATGATCGAACTGTTGAATTCCAGCATCCAAGAAACTATCAGAAATTAAGATGATTCAATAAAGCTGTTAAATTTTGCAGAAGACATTTGCCACAAGCTATGGTGGTACAAGTTCTGCTTATGGATGCAATAGCAGCAAAAAACAAGCACAGCAAAAAAGCTCTTACATGGACAACAGAGATTCAAAGAGCATTTGACCATATCAAACTGTGTCTGCAAATCACTGTGGCTTATCCTGTCAAGAACACTCCCTTGTCAATCACAGCAGATGCCAGCAAAACAGAAGTAGGGGCAGTCCTACAACAATTGTTAAGGATGACAGCAGCCATTACAATTTTTTTCACAAAAACTTACCCTCGCAGAATGCAAATGGTCTGCATTTGGCCAGGAGCTGAAGGTCATTTACAGGGCTGTGTGGCACCTCAAGGCTGAGGTAGGAAGTGGGCCGTTTACTGTTTATAAGGACCGTGAAAAATTCCAGTAATGACTGTTCTTCTAGACCCTATCACCACCTATACTATATCAGCTAATTCTCTACCGACATTCAGCACATTAAGGGTGCTGAGAACTTAGTGGTGGGCTATTTATCTCAAATAAATGCTTTGTCTACAAATATAAACATACTATGATGACCTCACTTGAGGTCAAGAACATGACCAAAAAATGCAAGTGTTAATGCAGTATTAATTGACTGGTCTGATTTTCAGATGTTGCTCTCTTCCTGGATCTGAGAAACAGATCTAGTTCCACTTTCAGTGCAACATCACATTTCCATAGTCTTCACTGTTTGTGATATCCCAGAATTTGACCTTCTACCGAACTAGTCACAGACAGTTTCATGTGGCCACATCTGAAACATGACTGCAAACAGGGCACCATGCAAATCTGTCACCTGGACAACATGTTCCACAGTAAGACTGTAGCATGTTCATCTTGACCTAGCTGGCCCAGTCCCAGAGTCTGAAGGATATAAATACATACTCTCAGCAATTGACTGCATTACACTGTGGGTACAGGCAGTGCCCATAGGAGGTGTTACGGTATAAGCCACAGCTAAGGCCTTTGTACAATTTTGGATCTATGACTTCAAATGTCTGGTCACTATTACCATGAACAAGGGCCATCATTTTGAGTCAACCCTGTTCTATGAAATATGGAAACTGTGTGGAGTGAAGAGCTTGTAACACCACAACCTACCATCGGCAGAGCAATGGGTTGGTCATGTGTGGCATTGCACTTTTAAGGTGGCGCTAATGTGTCACTGGGGTGTGTGCACAGAAGCACTATCTTGCCTACTGCTAGGAGTTCATTCAGCTTTTAAAGAAGACTTGCAGGCATTGGCGGAGATTTTATATAGGGAGCCTTTGAACCTACTAGTGGAGTTTCATGAGCCTGCAGAACTTTTGAATGTGAATCAGTTACCAACCCCAATGAGCCGTGTGAAACAGCACCTCTCACACATTAGAACAGGACCCCCTCAACACCATGGAACTCATAAGACATTCATTCATAAGGCCCTCACAACCTGCAAGTTCATAATGCTGCATAATGACACAGTACAGGCAGCTCTCCAATCACCATACTCCAGCCCTCACAAAGTCCAAAGGAGAGGTGTCAACACCTTTGATGTATTCCTTCATGACAACCCTACAACTGTCTTGATCCATTGACTTAAACCTAACTATATCTTACAGGACATGACTAATTCCTAGGGCACAGACAGCACTTTCACATCTAAGGATGCGCAGCAGCACTCAAACACATCTCACTGTTCGGTGACACTGCTAGAGCATTGCCACCTGCTTCCCCACCTTCACCACTAGCTGTGACATCCCCTTTGCAGGACAACCACCCACAGTCCCATTATGAGCACACTCACCGACTACCTCCTCACCTCAATGACTATATCCTAGACACCTGGTCCTCTGCACTACATGGAGGGGGGGCTCTGTGGGAACTTTTCCCAGCAGAGATTACAGTTCTTCTATTAATAACATTCTCATTCTTTGGCAAAGTATATTGTCTTTTATCTTTATCTTTTATTCTATAGTCTAGTTGCTTCATTGTTTGCTATACACGTGTTAATTTAAAGTAGTAAATAAAACAAGTGCATCAATGAACAGAGTATCACAATATTAATCAGAATACATCCTGAGTGGAGTCCCTCCACACTTACACAGCCATCAGGTTTGTAAGGAAGAATTCAGACAGAAAATAGACATCAGTAGCTGTGTGTAAACAAACTTAGTTTTAATATGAAATATCATCTATGTGAGTTAAGGTGGCACTGGAGTAATAAATGAAATTTATGACGTTTTAAAGAAGAAACTGGATGCACTATTAATATTTTGAAGGGTTGTTTACTACATACTGCTACACATATTATTTTCTATCACATTAAAATAAACCTGTGTAATACCAACATTAAAATCATTTTCTTGAAAAATGATGGTGGGAGGGGAGGGGGCAGCACCTCTTGCCCTTGCCCCCTCTTCCCCCTCCCCCAGTAATGAGCACCCTTTGCTTCAAGTAATAGTACACTAAAGAAAAATATACTGATAACTAAACAGTATCAACAAATAAACTGAATGTGTAGTGTTCTCTGACAGGACTGAACAATAGTAAAAACATAATATCAGAGACTTTGAGTAGAGGTTGGTAAATCCAGAAATTCTGATCTTTTCAAATGAATTACAGGGTTGAAAATAGCTTCCATCCCCTACAAATGTGTGGAGACAATGACTTGCAATTGTCAATGTTGCATCTGAAATCAGAGCCTAAGGAACAAAATGTGTACTTTTACGTCTTTGGTTCAAGTTGCTTGTTTAGTATGTTCATGGTATCCGCATTAAGCTCAAATGAATTTTTCATGAAGTTTATGCTAACAAAGCGGTTTAATTTCATTACAACAGCATGCAAGTGTTAGTGCACCAATTCATCTGCTTGGAATTTCCCACATTGGTGACCTACAACTCTTAGAAGTGTTGGAACCTGGTTAATAAGACTAAAAATTGTGACCAAAGGTTCATTATCAGCATGTCAATAAAGCCCAACACTGTTCTCATCAAACACTGAATAATGAAATTAGACAGAAATTGCGGGGACCTTTTTGCACAACCAAATTCTGATTTTAGTGCATTACAATGTGTGACGGATGAGACTGAGCAGATTATTTGCAAGGTGAAAAGTGAGACTGATTATGTTTCTCCTCTCACTTGGGGGCCAGTTGTGTGGAACACTCACAACAAATTAGTGCGCCAGAAGCCTTTGATCTTGCTGCCTTCATCAATGAGATCATACTACCTTGGTACAAAACTGTATTCATATGCCTCAACCAGATTATCATGTGAAATTTAACTACCAAGATCATGTGCCATTCATATTCACCTGTGCTTCTTTGCCTGTAATTGAGCAGATGAAACTGTTTCTTCCCTTATGTGGAATCCAGCTTGCCAGGACACACAAAAACAATTATGGTTAATCTCATACTCCATGCTTGATGAATGTGGTTCCATATGACAACACACCCTGATCACATAACCTAGAACTAAACGGACACAATGTCACTGATGTTCCTACACCACGGTGTTTGTTTCCTAAATCACCATTATTTCAACTTGAACACCCAGACTTAGTTTGCCATTACAGACTATTCAGACTACCCCAGCATTGTCAATGATGTGTCACAATTTTCCTCTTTGTTTGCTGTATTGGTGGCTATATGTATACCATCAGAGACATCATCCATCATACTGATGAAGGCACTCTTAGAAGTGTTGAAACCTGGTTAATAAGACTAAAAATTGTGACCAAAGGCTCATTTGTTTCAATTTGAATTTGTAAACGGTCTCTTAAAAAAGCAGATATGCTTAAAACTTTGTCATCCAGTCACCTCCAATCACTCACAAGTTTGGAACAGCAAAGACAGTCTTACTGTAATGGTTGTCCAAATCCTCGGAGAACAAGTTTATCAGGTGGTTTTTAAAGAAAATATCTAAGGCTCAACACCTATCCAGTTTTGGTGACATCTGTAGAAATTAGTGGATACATTGTGGGCAACATAGACGTGCAAGTTACCTCATCAAATCCAAGTTTCTTTGGTTTAAAATGAGGGTGCAATATGTGAGAACAAATTTTGGATCGCTGACCAGATTTTTGCACTTCTGGATCAAGACCATTACTATGTGGGAGCCATCAACAACCTACAGTAGCAGTGGCTACTATGCACCTCATCACCGTGTCTAACAGTCAAAGTGAGACAAACATATCCAGAGGAACATGACACTGCCACTCTATGTAAACAACAGACATCTCTCGAGATTCCTTGTGATCAGCTGTGCTTGGCAGACTGGCCCATAACTTGCTTTACTCAGGGTTACAACCACAGCTAACAGTGACATGCTGATGTTGGTTTCATTTACATTTTAGAGCAATTGCTCACAGGTGTATTACACAATGCTCGCACCCAAAACACTGATCAAAACCTCCAGTAAGCTTCTGATGTTGTTATAAGATGCAAAAATGCCTGTGTCTTAAGCGTGTGAGTCAGACCTGTGTGCTTCACTTTTCTAAAGACATGCAAGATCATAAATCCTCAACAGAGATACAGATCAGTATTCTGTTGTTGGCTTGAGCTCTTAAGTAAGCATAGACCTGAAGACAGTTGCTCTGTCTCATACCTTGGGATCCCTTCCATGGCTCCAGGCAGAAAAAGGCACACCTATTAGGCTGTACAGTACCTACCAATTGCACAGTTGAAATAGGACATGTTAATGAATGACAGTCAGGTGCCAGTTTTTTACTTCACTTCCACTTGTGTGCCAGTTCAACAGATTGAATACTCCCTCATAGCAACAGTGGTAATTCCATACCTAGTATTATCAGCAGACCATCTGTTTCTATAGCTATGACATCAATAGATTCATACACCTTACCAACAAAAGAGCTGCATGTCTTGTACTGCTCATTAAAGAAACAGCTGCCTATGGTGGGAACAGATGTAAGCAGATGTGAAGGTTGAATGTTTTGATTTAGTATATGAAAACTTGGCTTTACACAAAACTTAGAGGGAATGAAAGCAGCAAGCTAGTGAAAATCGGACATCAACTGTCACAGTTAAGGATTAGCAAAAATCGCCACCTTCAAACCCCCAAAACCATGCGATTCTACAAGATGTGGAGAAAAAGAGTGTTAGTGAGATCTTCAGTCAAAAGACTGGTTGGAAGCAGTTCTCCATGCGACTCTACCCTCTGGAAGCTTCTTCATTACTGAATAACTACTCAACCTTCATCCTTTTGAACTTGCTTACTTTTTCATCTCTCGATCTCCCTCTACAATTTTAGCCTCCTCCTCCCCCCCCCCCCCCACCCCAACTTCCCTCCAGTATTATAGTATTAAATTTATGATCCCTTGATGTTTCAGAATGTTTCCTATCAATGAGTCCCTTCCTTTAGTCACATTATACTTCAAATTTATTTTCTCAACAATTCCATTTAGTAACTGCTCATTGATTACATGATCTACACAGCTAATCTTCAGTATTCCTCCGTAGTGCCCCATTTCAAATGCTACTATTCTCTTCTTGTGTGAACCATTAAACATCCACTTTTCTCTTCTATACAAGGCTACACTCCAAATAAATACATTCAGAAAAGACTTCCTAATATTTAAATTTATATTTTATGTTAACAAATTTATCTTTTTCAATAAGGCTTTTCTTGCCATTTCCAATCTACATTTTATATCCCCTCTACTTCAGAAATTGTCAGTTATTTTGCTACCCAAAATTCATCTACTGCTTTTAGTGTTTTCTTTCCTAAACTAATTCTCTCAGCATTGCCTGATTTAATATGTCTACATTCCTTTATCCTTGTTTTTATTGTGTTAATTCTCATCTTATATCCTTCTTTCAAGACACTGCCCATTCCATTCAACTGCTCTTCCAAGTACTTTGTTGCCTCTGACAGAATTACACTGTCATCAGTGAACCTCAACATTTTTATTTCTTCCCCATGAAATTTAATTCATTCTCCAAATTTTTCTTTGGTACCTTACTGCTTGCTAAGTGTGCAGAGTGAATAATATGAAGGATAGGCTACTGTGCGGCTCTCATGTCCCTTGACTCTTGTAACTGTTGTGTTGTTTTTGTACAAGTTGTACATAACCTTTTGTTCTCTGTATTTTGGCCCTGCTACCTTCAAAATTTCAAACACTATATCCCAGCTGACATTGTCAAAAGCTTTCTCCGAATCTTAAAAAGCTATACATGTGGGTTTGCATTCCCTTGACCTATATTCTAAGGAATGTCATAGAGTCAGTATTGCTTCACGTATTCCTACCATTTACTTGAATCCAAAATGATCTTGTCTGGGATCAATTTGTACCAGTTTTTCTATTCTTTTGTAAATAATTCATGAAGAGCAGCCAGAAATAGCAGTCACGTGTACCTGAGATGTGCTTGCTCGTGTGAATGTGTGTGTTTTCCTTTCTGAAGAAAGCTTTGTCTTAAAGCAAATGTGGAACAGTCTTTTCATTGTTCCAGTCTGCAACTCAATGTGTCATCTTTCGATGAATAGCAATCTATATTTTTCATGAGTTTACAATACCTAAAGCTGAATTTTTCTCTTGTTGCTTGCCCAATCTTCACTAACTACAATCAAATATTTACATTTCTGGGTAAACTAATAATGACACAAAGTAATTACAGATGATGGCTGTAAGTGGATGCTGCTTAGACCACTCTGGCTGGATGGCTTAGTGGTCAGAGCATCTGTCTAGTAAGCACAAGACCCAGGTTTGAGTCATGTTCTATTGCAAATGTTTTATTTTCCCCATTGATTTCAATCAATGCCTGCTCAAAGTCATCATCTGTTATTTGTTTGTGTCTTAATTAATAATGGGTGCTAGATCAAAATCTGGTCTGTTTTTAGCAGTTACCCTACTTTTTTTTTTTATTTGTTGTCCTCAGTGTCAACATACTGGCTGAAAAAATAGGGGGGTGGGCATGCAGTACGGTCTACTGTAAATGATGTAGCCGACAGATGCACAGTTTCATTTCACAGCCTTTTACTTTCACTTTTCACAACCTGCCAATCATACACAGTTATATATGGCCTGTTCTAACTTCCCACAAGCCTCATTAATAGTTAGCTGGCGAACATCCACATACTGTTACAAGAGTTTCCTGTTGAACATAAACGACCAGTAAAAGCATAACCACACAATTCACAGTTATTTCAGAATAATCAGGTACATATGGAACAAACACTGTCATTGCTTTAACACATGGCCTATTGGTGTAACACTTATTTCACTGTTAAGTTGATGCATTGTTGTCGTTCTAACTAACACAGGTTCCTCGTCTGAAACTCAGCCATGGACTGATTGTCTTGTGACCAAAAATCGAGCCCTTACATATCCTCACAATAATAGGTGCTGAAACTACACATTGTTTGAAGTTAAATTTACAGAAATTACAATTAAAACTTAACTCATTAAATTAATTGACTACATTGAAAAATTTGTTCCTTTTAACAGTTTCTTCTACTACCAGGTTTAGGCCGAATTATTTGTTTAAATCATGAAATTAACATATATAGTTATGCAAACAATAATTCTGACAAAACTGTTAATTACTTTGGAATTAATTAAGGGCTGGCTTTGCTAACAAGTTTTCAAATAGAGCCAAATAGATCCTTTAAGAATACAATTAGTTGTTCCTCCAAATGTTTATAATTAGTACAGAAATTATATTTGTTTATAAGTCAACAATAGAATTTAGTTATGAAACAGTTATCAATTTAGCACTATAACAAAAGATACTAACTATGAATAGTCAAAATAAATTAGAAAATCAATTACATACATAAATCTAAGCACAAAATTAAATCTGTTGTTATTTTCTTTAAAACTTGGGGCCAACCTTTCTCTTTTATGAAAATGCAGGTTATACTCATGTATGTTAATCATAATTAGTTACAAGTGAAAAAACGAATTTAAGTAGGCAGATGGCAAAACAAGAGGGCAAGTAAAATTTTCCCAGCTTGCTTCATCATGTGTTCTTTTGGACACATCCAAAAGAACATATACCACATACATACATAAACTAATAATAGATGAGGATTCATTTGAACAAAATTTTCCAATATGGTAATAATTTCTGTAGAATTATGCCAGCTATTTTGCCTAAATATGCTATTCTATTTCTTAAGAGTTTAAGTACTTCAAAACTAAAAGAATGCACATATTTTCATCACTGGTTTTATAAATAATTCACGTATTTCTACAGCTTTGATGTCTTCTTTATCAGGAAGTCAGTACTGGTTCTGTGTTTATGTATGAACAATAACAACAAAATCTGAAATTACTGATATATTGTAATCAGCACATTTTGCTGGAAAACTATCTATTTCTTAGCCCTGAGCCAATATTTGAAATTTTAAGATACTGTGCCATGCCACGTAAATGACAATATCAAAGATATCACAAAATTTGCAGAAAAATTATGTGTGAGAGAAAAACATAAGACTAACATGATGGGTTCTTAGATAACAGTCATTTCCTCTTATTGGTTGAAGAATGGTGAACCCCCCATCATTATGTCCATGTATTATTTGCCAGTGCAGTGTTGTATTTAACTTTGCCTCAAGTTATTTATGTTATGTACACTGTTTTATCTACTCTGTACACACATTTAGTCACTCAAAATTTTATTCAGTCATAGTTTACTGCCACTGTGACCCCTAGCTTTCCCAGTCACTTTCAACTTTTACTTTCACTGTCGACAAGTTTGTAATTTCTGCCACATATCACTATACTTGCAGGTGTGAGTCAATTTTACCATACCAGCACAGGGAAATATCCTCACATCGTAGCATTGTTGATTAAGCCCTTGTAGTCTAGACAGTCAAAGTCTTATAGAACAGCTGTTTATTGATTGCCAGAAACTGTACTAATGATGTACACTGCACAAATTTTCGAGTAAGATGGCTTTATCCACATTTATCATCAAAAAGATTACAAAGATCAGATCCAGTTTCACATAAAATGTTACAGTATAAGCAAGTAGGTACAACCACTTGTGGCATCAATAGGTCGCATCAACCACGATTAACACCATCTTTGGACTCTCATTGCTCTGCCGAGGCTCCATGTTAGGTTTTAGCTCTGTTCTGTATTGCAAGCTGTGAACACATATATGACTTACTGCGAAATATATCTCTCTGTGGAATTTAATGGGGATAATTATTGCCTTCAAACGATAATAGTATCCCTTCCCCTTACTGGTGAGCCCGAAGTTTCTGCATCTTCCACAACTTCCGCACCGGGTGTTGTAAATCAAAAGGTTATGTGCACGATGCCATGGCTTCCTCACCCAATGCTTTGTTCGAAGATATGGAAGCACAACTACGATCACCTGATGTCTTCATTTCTTCACTGGTTCCACATTAATTCACAGTGATTCGCAATCTCCAGCCACGTTAACTTTGAACTTTTTCACTCTACAACAGTAAAGTACTACGCCACTAACACAAACAATGGACTCAGGTTTTGTGTCACTGGACTGTGCTCGCCAACATGTGAAGTGAATAATATTCATAACTGTGTACCTACTGATTGATGGTATAATGCTCAAAGTGATCTACATTCGCACGAACTGCAACAACAATTACTGTCGTGCCATGTGCAGCACCGCCATTATTGCAAAATGCACCCGGCCACTATCAACCATGACCTGTTCCAGTTTTGCCTCATTGGCAAACTAATCAAGAACATTTTAGTGCTCACAATTCTCCATGCTCACTTAAGAAGACCTTAAACTTTGGTCATACGAGTTACCGACTGCTACTGTTTAACAGCTGTCTGCTGGCAGAGGCAGAGCTCACTCCACATCCATGCTTTCTACACCGCCTGCCAGTATCTGCTCACTCTCTCCATTGTCCGAACATTCCATGATCGCCCATGCACCATATGTGCCGGTATACATGCCAGCACAAACCGAGAAGGACAAGCCTCCTCCGCTGCCGCAGTCACCACCACCACCACATCCGTACTGCTGGTACCACAATGTTTTCAGCAATAATGCTAAGAAGTGCCGGTTACCTTGCCAGCACCCAAGCCAACCACAGGACCTAAAAGACACTGAGCCCTGCAGGGAACCTCACAGGCATCCCCATATATTGCACTCCGTCCACTCGGCCACCCGGCTGAGCGGTCATTTATACGTGACTAACATTTCATCATGGCTCAGTTTCCTAGTCAACACTGGTGCTGACGTGTCTATCATAGCTACATCAAAGGCTCCCCCCCATCTTTTCGCTGACAAGGTCACTTCTGCAAGCTGTCGACACATCAATATTACAAACTTCAGGCTCTGTCAAAGTTATGGTGCACCTATCACCTGCTCTGTGTTTTCTGTGGACTTTCTAGATTGCCGACATTGATGAACCAATTCTTGGTATGGATTTTTTGTCCTATTACAAACTCTTTCTGAACGTGGTTCAGGGCTCGGTGCTACACTAGCCCACTAACACTCAGCTACTGTGGTCCCACACTCATGTTCCACGTTCTGTTTCTCTCGCGACATGTGATTTAGTATAGGAGTGCTCTGCCCTTGCGGGTGACATTGTGACCTGCATCACTAACCTACTGTCAGAATACGACCCAGCAGCACAAATCTGCCAGGGAAACAACGAGTTGAAACAACGAATAGCACACACTTACGACAAGCTCGTCGCGGCTCGTACCTTGCTGCTGAAACTGCAGTCCACAGTGCTGCCATCTAACCTTGTTTCTCCAGCAGACACCAGCTCAGACACTCAGCAGGTTAGTCCAAAAACATTAATTGTGTGTGACGACTCGCGTCCGGTAGACACTGCTCCCCTGAAGTGCTTGCCACATTTAGAGCCATGTGTTTCAAACGGTGCTTCTAATGACAGTCGCACACACGATAGAACCACACCCACCATGCAGGCAGCCACCCCCCATGTTGATAAACATTCCTTCTCTCTCGCACACCAACCACGTGACTCGGTGGCCATCACTGTTCCCCATGCAATGTCAATGCCTCTCCTGCCAATGCCTGTTATCCAAGGCAAGGCTGACAACAGACAGTTGCTGCGCGGCCCGACCTGCTCTGTGCTACGCACACTGCCAACCTCTCCAAACAGGTGCACGCCGTGCTCACGTAATAGGCATGTGATTATGTGATTTTCATGCTGCCTTTTCCCACCCGTGTTAATGGTTACGCCTCGTCGTGCCCCACTTGTCCAAAAACTTCATGTCAGGATGTTACTCAGTCTCGTGTGCAGTTCTTAGTTTCTTCCATCACTGACAGAATGACACACAAGATAATTGCCACTGCCGGCCCTCCTATTAGGCACAGGATTAGGTGCCTCAACCCCATTAAGTTGTGCGTGGCTCAGCAGCACATTAATGAACTTTTGGAGGCAGGTACTCTACCACCGTTTGACAGCAACTGGTCTTCACTGACACACCTCGTCTCCAAACACAATGGTTCTTTTTGAATGTGCAGTGATTACAGATGCTTAAACACTCATACCGTCATGGACAATTACCCTGTGCCGAACATAAACGATTTCACTCATATGTTATCGGGTGCCACAATCTTCAGTGTGGTTGACTGTAAATGTGCCTATCACCAGATTCCCCTAGTACTGGAAGGCATTCCAAAGACAGCTATTATCATGCCGCTCGGTTTGTTCAAAAACAACCTCATGCTGTTCAGCCTGAAAAATGCGGCACAAACATGGCAATGTTTCATCAACTCAATCTTACGACAGTTCAAGTTTTGCTTTGCATAACTGGATGACATACTCATTTTCAGCAAATCAGCTGAGGAACACAAAAATCATTTATACAAGGTCCTCCAGACCTTGAACTCCAATGGCGTCGAGGTCAACAAGGGCAAATTCCAATTGCGCCAGTCCTCTGTCACATTTTTGGGTTATACTGTCTCCACAGGCGGAATACAGCCTCCCAAATCCCACATGCAGGCCATCACATCACTGCCCCCTCCGGCTACTTACAAAGAACTCCGACATTTCTTGGGTACAATAAATTACTACCGTCGGCATCTGCCTTCTGCCGCCACCGCGCAGGCCCCGCTGACAGACTCACTGTCGGGCAAAAACAGACTTCAGGCCTTAAACCAGTTCACTGGACTGAACTTATGCTGGAGGCCTTCAAGGCTTTAAAAACTTCCTTAGCTCACGCCGTGGCACTTGCCCATCCCGACCCGTCATCCAAGCTGTTCATCACTACGGACACCAGCGACATCGCGGTGGGGGCTGTACTACAGCAACACAAGGGCAACACGGTTTCTCCCCTTCATTTCTTCTCTAAAAAACTGTCTACAGCTCAGAAGAGATATCCCGCTTTTGATAGGAAACTTCTGGTGGTCTATGAAGCCATCAAACACTTTCACCCCAACGTCAAGGGCCACTCTTTCTTCATCCTCACCGATCACAAACTACTAGCAGACGCTTTCTGCAACCCTCCCGAGGACCCACCCCCCTTGGTGTTTCTGCCACTTTGATTTAGTCTCTACCATGGCCAAGAGTTTCATCTCCTCACGGATTGCCAGGTTCGGTTGCCCGACCACCATCACCACCGACAATGGTCGGCAGTTTGAGTCTGCCCTGTTCACCATTTTCTGTAACATCTGTGGCATTAAAAAAATTCATACAGCAGCCTACCACCCGCAAAGCAACAGGTTAGTTGAACAGTGACATCACACTCTCAAGACTGCTCTCAGGTGCCACGACTGCCTCTGGTCTGAGCTACTTCCATGGGTGTTACTCAGTCTCCGTTCAGCCTTTAAACCAGACTTACAAGGAACTATGTCTGAATTCGTTTTCGGGGAGAACCCAGTCCTACCAGGGGAACTTATCCTGCCTCAAGCATCTGAGGATTTTTTCCCCCTCCCCAGATTTCATTAGCTGTATGCACACTCACTTCAAACATGCACGGCTATACCCGCCTATCAGCCATTCCCTGCCGGACACCTACATGCCAACTGCACTCAACACTTGGTCCTATGTTATGCTCAGGGATGATTCCATTAGACAACCCCTGCAATCACCTCACCTCGGCCCCTTTAAAGTACTCCGGCGGGGCGAGACAACATTCGGCATTATGGTTAAAGATCGTCCTCAAACTGTTTCATTGCACAGGCTCAAACCTGCTTTCGTAGACTCCGGGTTTCGCCGCCACTTCACGGTCTGAGGAGACTCGCTCTCCCACATTCAACCTGTGCTGCAACGTGCCAACACACCATGTGGACAACACGGCGATCATCACCTTCGATAACCAGGTGCTTGTGCTCCTAACAGAGACCGCGGCCTCGCCATCCAACGGGCAGTTAAATGTCAGGTTGGTGCATAGCCCGTCCCTCTCCTGCGAGTGTGACTCGTCAGAAATCCGCCTAGTCATCTCATTGGACAGCTCGATCTTCATACAGGGCAGACATGCCTGCACCATGCCACAGGCCACTCCACACACCTGCTCTCGGGCCAGTCGACGCATCGTCCGGCCCCGCTGGTTAACCTGCTACGAGGTGGACTTGCCACCGGTCACTCTGCCTCCGCCTCCACACTCCACCTCGACCGAGATGGAAATCCTGGTTGTGTTCCTGCCAACTCCCCCGACTACTACTGCCGCTGATGCCCACATGACCTCCACTCAGGCCTCACCAGTAGTACGTCATATCGACCACAATTAACACCATCTTTGGACTCTGATTGCTCTGCTGAGCCTCCATGTTAGTTTTTAGTTCTGTTCTGTATCACAAACTGTATACACATATATGACTTAATGCGAAATATATCTCTATGTGGAATTCAATGGGAATAGTTATAGCATTCAACCGATAGCTGTATCCCATACCCATACACTTTACTATGCACAAAAATTGTACAGTATTAACAACACAGTCACACTAGGAAGCCACAGTCCTTTTTTTACCACAATATTAACAGAATACAGTGACTGTGTAGAATTGCAACAGTGCACATGTTCAAAAGAAGTTTGAACAAAATCATACAGCATATCAAAGTTAATATGCTGACTCACACCTATATCTTGAGTGAATGGTACTGGTGACCAATTGCTACACAATGGCTACAAACTCGGACTCTTGTGGATATGTTACTCAGGTGTTACTTGATTGCTTGCTGGTCATGGACTGACTGTTTTGGGGTATATGAGACACACAAAGATTGGTGTAGGAACATATTGCGATTTTGTAAACTATATTTTGATTTGAGAAACAGCTAGGTTAGATTTCACTCATTCAGATGCACTGCATATTATGATAGTAATCTCGTTTACAGGGTACTTAGTGGTTAAGGAAAGTATGAAAGATCATGCAACCATGTTATGCATTTGCATTGGGAATAAGAATAATCCATTTACAAGTACAGGTGTAGATGTATAACCATTTATGCCAATTTACCCAATTCTTAATTAATAGCTAAATTACTTAGTTCAGGGCATTATTCAGTCCAATAAATATAGAGCGACAAAAGCATTATGGTAAAAGTTTGAATCTAACAAGATTAATGGCTAAATTTGCAATGGAAAATATAGAAGTATTTGAACTTCAATACTTATTATCAGTTAAGTTAGTTGGTTTGAGCAAAATACCTTACTATAAAGTTGGGATGTTGATCTTTCTAGTGAGTGGTGTCATCATTATTAAATTTATCTATTAGCTCCAACTGTTTTTGCCATTGCGTACTGTTGTAGAATTATCAGTTAAGCATAACTAAACAAACATGATTTTTTTAAAAACTGCTTACATCTTTGCAGTCCACTGATCTACGAATATAACTGGAATGTAACTGAATGGAATTGGTGTACATAATAATTGGATATATTTGTGTCAACTTGGTACTATGTATATGTTATAGAAAACCAGAATCAAATACCAATTAACAAAAAATTAATTATTGGTAGATGTGCAATAAAAACAGACTGGAGATTCCAGCTTGCTCTGTTTCAAAGCATTGGTGGCATATCAGCAAGAATTCTATCAGTTTCCCCTATTAGAACCAATTTTTTATTCTGAATGTTTTGATAGAATCAATCACCAGTTTCCAGAATGAAATTTTCACTCTGCAATGGAGTATGCACAGGTATGAAACTTACTGGTTGATTAAAACTATGTGCTGGACCGAGACTTGAACTCAGGACATTTGCCTTCCATGGGCAAGTGCTCTATCAAATGAGCTACCCAAGTGCCTCTCGTGACCCTTCCTCACAGCTTTACTTCCACAAGTAACTCATCTTCCACCTCTCAAACCTCATAGAAGCTTTCCACTGAAACTTGGAAGACTAGCACTCCTGGAAGTGATACTGTGGAGACCTGGCTTAGCCACAGCCTCGGGGATGTTTTGAGAATGAAATCTTCACTCTACTGCAGACCAAAGTAGCTTGCTCATTTCCAAGAAACATTGCATATTGAAGTCGCGGCCTGCCTCTGACTGATATGTATCGAGCATGTGACTCTCGAGGTAGAAAATATGGATACTGTAAATAGTCATCATGGGGTTGCTGCCAGATGACATTGTGCAAATTCTGTAATATTTCATCGGAGCAATTGTCTTACATCTTCAGGTGGTTCAACCTTGCTGGTGGCTAGGTGCGTCTGCCAGTATCTGCACACTGATGCCCTGTATACAGAACATGCACACGAAAAATGCACAGGCATGGAAATCACACATGTGCTACGATTTGCAGATAGATGGCGCCATACTAAAACACCCTCCACTAAAAACCGCATAGCAGTCCTCCTGCATGCGCGCTGTACACTATGTTTACTAACACTGCGGCCAGACATCACTCACTAAATACTGTATTAGACCAATGTTATGACAGGTCTGTTATTGAAAAATCTTAGCTTCCTCATCGTGATTTAATAGCAGTCAAACTAGGGTTCCAGGCTGTGCTCAGTTGGAATCCCACATCCCTATTGATGAGATTATTGGCTGTATAGATATTTATTGCTTTCTTAATGATGAAATTCCAGAAAGATAATGCTGGGGATAACAGACCCATAACAAAATTGGTCTAGTATAGTTTTTAGTGAGTGACTTCTGGCTGCACTGTAGTAAACATAGCATACAGCACACGCAGGAGGACTGCTCTGTGATTTGGCATTTTAGTATGGTGCCATCAATCTGCAAATCATAATGCATGTGTGATTTCCACACCTGTGCATTTTTCACATGTCTGTTCTATATAGAGGGCATCAACACATGGATACCGTCAGTCACTACCAGAAAGGTTGAACCACCTACATATGTTGGACAGTTGCTTCAAGGAAATATTGTGGAATTTCCATATTATTATCTGGTGGCAAACCTATGAAGACTATTCACAACATGTTGTTGTTGTCTTCAGTCCTGAGACTGGTTTGATGCAGCTCTCCATGCTACCCTATCCTGTGCAAGCTGCTTCATCTCCCAGTACTTACTGCAACCAACGTCCTTGTGAATCTGTTTAGTGTATTCATCTCTTGGTCACCCTCTACAATTTTTACCCTCCATGCTTCCCTCCAATACTAAATTGGTGATCCCTTGATACCTCAGAACATGTCCCACCAACTGATCCCTTCTTCTAATCAAGCTGTGCCACAAACTTCTCTGCTCCCCAATGCTACTCAGTTTACAACATATCAACTGCTAAAGCTTGAAGGGTGAAATATGGATACTGTTTACAGTGGACATGAGAAATGACAAAGGAGGAACATTTTATAACAAAGTTATTTATGAAAGAACCTAGTAATTTCATTTTCTTTACTTGTCAGTCACATCTTCAGCATGGACAGCCATGGGTGGTGTAAGAGAACAGAAAAAATCCTTTTTTTCCATAGACAGGATATATTCTTGATATGTCCCTCAGAAATCTTGGAGAGAGTCATTTGAAACAGTTTTTCAGAAAACTGAAAATTGTGCAAGTGTAGATACTGGAATACACACAGTCTCCTATTCATTTCTTTCTCTTAATTGAGGATTTCAAAGATTTCCATTTTCATAGCATTTGTCAGAAGAAACAAATTCAATGAAACAATTCAAAAATTCGTGACCTATGCCTTCTTTAAAGTTCTACAAGACTTCCAGCCATCATTAATAACTTTCGCACCTGGCAAAATGAAGTGCTTTATAAAGGGCACTAAGAGTGTAGTATGAAGCACTTCTTGAACTCCCATTAAATTACTCCAAAAATCCATATGTGCTCTATCCTGTGTTTTAGAAGACATCCTCCCCCGTACTTCCGAGTGGCGGTTTGTAGGTCATTAACTTCTACAAGTTACCTCTCACCACTGACAGCGACATTTTCATTCATGACAACAGCAGCACACTTCATGACAAAACCACAGTAGTCGCTAACACTATTATTCACAGCTCAGTTTGTGATGCAATGGCTTCTAAAGTGCACTCTACTTCACAGCATGACACTATAAACGTACGTCCATTTCGAAGATGTCGGACCATGTGTTTTTCCTGATGGAGGTCCTTTCCTTGCATTCTGTGCAGTACAATTGAAAAGGGAAGTACATCAATGATCTTCTTAAAGAGTATCACACAAGTGACTCCATGACAGTCGACACAGTTCTGCAGTTCATGTTTTGGCGACAAGCCATACACCCAACAAAACTTTAAACAACTGTCTACGCTACACAACTTCAGAATTAACTTCTGCCACATTAGATTATTTGAACTATATACTCCACTGTCAATGCAGGAAACAATATCCATATTTGCCATCTCGAGAGTTGTGCATTTGATTCATGTCGGCTGGAGGCAGGTTGCAATTTTGATAAGCAGTGATTCTTGGAAGTTACCAATAGATTTTATTGAATTACCAATAAAATTATTACTGATTGAAATTCTGCCCAGAGTAACAGTGACTCCAGCAAAAAACCATACAAGAAATGTAGCTGTTCACATAAATGACTATGAGTACAGTTATAAGAATTGATCTTACCCACTTACTTGATGTCTTCAGGATACTGCCCTAGAGGCAGTGATGTCAGGGTATGCCTTACCTGCTTGCACACTGCTGAAAGTTACATAAGAAAGATGGTCATGCTTATAGTTTGCAATGCAATGTCATTTTTAAAATTTGGGGCTATTTTGAATATTAGTCATGACATTTGTAATAAATAGCGTGGCCTTGTAAATGACAATTATTATATCTTAAATGTGCAACAGGCTACTAAACAATTACGTACATGTAGAAGGCAGTTGCAGGTAACTCCACAACATTTATAACTTACGGCAGTGCTCTGACTTCTGTACCACTCCTGACTGGGTGCCACATCTTTGGCTAAGGTAAGGGCAAAGCAACTCATGTTCATTTCTTCGTAAACATTGCCACACTCAGGAACCTGCAGAGGACAGTGTATTTTGTAATGAGCCAGTGCACTAGGCGAAACTTTCTTCTCTATTTAAGAATGGTTTATGATGCATTTAGGCAAACTCATAATTTCCATAACTGTTTTCTTTTCTATGATTTCCCTTTGACCTTAACTTATAATACTATATACTTACAAACAGTTCTTGCAGATTGTAGTAATGATACTACTGTTTTTTGTTACGTTAAGCAGGAGTTAGTGGGTGGAGCTTCCACTATAATACCGCAAGGAACAGAGCTCCACTCAGCAGTATTCCACACACTTCTTTCCATGCAATTGCCCCCCCCCCTCCCTGCCCACCCCTGGCCCCCTCCAGCTCTCAGAGAAAGGAAAAAAAAATATATAGTGTAGTCAGATGTCTTTCTTTCAATGATGTGTATTCTTGTACACTGAGGACTAGTATTTTAGTATGAGGACAAAGTTTTTAACAGGGCTGGAACTGAAACTCTTATGGCAACTCACAATTTGCCATTCATCTTCCATCATATTAAAAATATTCTATAACCCCAGGTCTAGCATCCCCCACCCACTCTCTACAAACTGTTATATGGGCACCTTTCATGCCACCAGTTCCTGCCATTTATTTTATGTTGTTTTATTTCTGTGATTGTATTCATTCCTCAACAACTTACAATACATAAGAGTAAAGAAATTCTGATGGTGGTCTTATAAGAGACTAAAACCAGGCACCAAGTGAAATATATACAACTTACATATGATCTAGACTGTTTTGTTGAAATAATTTTCACACTGCCACAGCTGCCGTAAAGCTGCCACAGATGTCAGTAGGCATAAAGTGGGCCAAAGCACCATTACACCAGAAGCAGCAATACCTCCAGCTGGTTTCCACATTGCAGGCTAGGGGCCAGACAGCGGGCTGACCAGCAAAGAGCACGACAGTTGCCACAACTTCTGGCCGCCACCTTGTTTTGGTGTACGAGATTGGAAGTGATGCCTTGGCTGAAATGGGCACCGAATCTATAAATACCCATCATTTTGAGCCAAAGGCATCTATCTGGCAGCACCTGCTATGAGGGGAGGTGCACAACAAGGGACAGAGTGACATTATTTTGCAGGCTGCTGTCACGAGATTGGGCTCCACTACTGATAAGCTGACTTCTTATTCTAAATCCACTCCCATGGACTTGGGGCCTTCCAGCTGGTGGACCATCTTCGGGCTCACTTTAGCTGCAGCTGGGCCTCTTCCTTGTGCCATGAAGGGCAGCCTTTCATTACCAGTGCAGACCTTCCAGTTAACCCCTCTGTACTTGTGCAGGCAAACAGGTGCTGTACACCTCCGGTCGCAAGGGCTGACACTGCAGCTGGGGGCTGGCCTCCTTTGCAAGAATCACAGAGAGTTTCGGCATCTGCAGGTGCAACCTGCCCCGAGCTGTGCTGGAACGACGACACTGTGAGAGCTGTAGCTCATTTTCTAATAAAATGTGTGGTGGCTGTTTGATATTTTTTTTGAGTTAACATCAGACAACACCCTGATGACAACCTGTTATCTCAACCCATCCCGAGCCTCTACAGCAAAATCGCATTAAGTTGCTGACAAATTTACAGTTGGGATCTTCCATATACAGCTTAGACATTAAATGTCTTATTTGTCTCATGTTTCTGGCTGGAGTCTCCCAAGAGAGAGAGAGAAGGAAACATTCCACGTGGGAAAAATTATATATAAAAACAAAGATGAGGTGACTTACCGAACTAAAGCGCTGGCAGGTCGATAGACACACAAACAAACACAAACACACACACAAAATTCAAGCTTTCGCAACAAACTGTTGCCTCATCAGGAAAGAGGGAAGGAGAGGGGAAGACAAAAGGAAGTGGGTTTTAAGGGAGAGGGTAAGGAGTCATTCCAATCCCGGGAGCGGAAAGACTTACCTTAGGGGGAAAAAAGGACAGGTATACACTTGCACTCACGCACATATCCATCCACACATACAGACACAAGCAGATGTCTAAAAGCTTGCAGCATTTCATCAATTGTAACAAATTCACTGACTTTATAAAGAGGAATAGTTACTTACAAATGTTTGGTGACATTTGGTACTGAAAAGTGACCTTAAGATATGAAAATTCCTGGCAGATTAAAACTGTGTGCCCGACCGAGACTGCAGAGTGAAAATCTCATTCTGGAAACATCCCCCAAGCTGTGGCTAAGCCATGTCTCCATAGTATCCTTTCTTTCAGGAGTGCTAGTTCTGCAAGGTTCGCAGGAGAGCTTCTGTAAGGTTTGGAAGGTAGGAGACGAGATTCTGGCAGAAGTAAAGCTGTGAGGACCGGGCGTGAGTCGTGCTTCGGTAGCTCAGATGGTAGAGCACTTACCCGTGAAAGGCAGAGGTCCCAAGTCTCGGTCGGGCACACAGTTTTAATTTGCCAGGAAGTTTCATATCAGCACACACTCCGCTGCAGAGTGAAAATCTCATTCTGCCTGTAAGATAGTCATACCAGTGCAACTGCATGCTCCCAGTTCACAGCAATTTGCATGATTTCCTTTCTTTCTGCCAATTAAAAACAATGCCCCAAAAAGTGCTTGACTTTCTTGTAAGAGTACTGTCTTTACAATCATGAGCTCCGGAGTGGTTAGTACCACTGCCTTTTCTTCCAACTGATCTGTTAGTACAAGATATGTCGTCTATCATGTTTTCAATGATGAACAGATAAAAGGCATCTGAATGTGTAAGTGCATTTTTGGCAGACCCTTTTCTCCTAGTTAAAATTCTAGTAATGTTCCTAGCACTTGTTTCTCCTGTAGTTAGGAGCTGACTAATCCAAAGAGTTTCATTGTCTTTTCCAATATAAAATTTGTAGTTACCTGCTGTAACTTCATGTGCAGCAGTTTCCCAATTGTTGTCTCCCACCTGCAACTGTTTAAATTCTCTATTGTGTTCATCAGCTTCAATAATTTCCTCTTCTATATCAAAATCTTCATCAGATTCATCACACGTCAACTCATCTTCCAAAATGTCCACTAGTAATCTCTTCAGGATCCCTTACATCATCACTTTTCCTGGAATGAATGTATCCATAATTAAACAAATCGTAAGCACGTAAAGTTGAAAAATACTTACAGGATTAGGCATGTGGCAGTAATCACACAGCAAATGCTGAACTGAAGTTACCAGTAATATTGTAACTAAACAATGGCCAATGTGGTTTCAAATGAGGTCACAAACGCCACATCTTCAATGAAGATAGCATACTAGGTGCCATACAAACCTACTGCTAGCACCAGCCAGTGGACACTCAGAAATCTAAAATTTGTGGTGAATATGCCATGGTGTGTCCATCAGAGCGTGAAGTTGCATTACTGGACAAGAAATAACTGTAACATGATATTAAAGTCATGCTAACACGACAATGAGTACCAGTCTTGGAACTTGCACTGTTGTTCATAATGAGCCCCCCCTCCCCCCTCAGTAGCAGTTCCCGTCAATTTGTTGCCTGAACACATGTGACAGACTAGTGTTCACACCCCAGATTAGAGTGAACTGCTGTTCTAGTGCCATTTCTCAACGTCTACTTTGATTCCCACATAATTCCATTTGTTTCTTTGTGAGAGGAGTGGATTCAAAAGCCTGTGCAGCAGATTTTAATTTCCAGTGTCTGCCTTTAACTAGTTACACCAAATCCAGTGTTTTTCTTTTGAGAAGGAAAGTGGTAGCTTTCTGCCTCCATCTTTGTCTAATCCAAAGGTGTGCTCCATCTCAGATTTTATTGTTGACAGAACATGTACCTGTGATCCTGTGCCCTATATTTTTTATGTCCTGAGACATTTCTGTTGATGTAAACTTTTATATTGTAGTGATAATGTGATGTGGCCTTATCTTGCAATGAAATTCACAATTCTTATAGGTGCATGGGTAGCAGAATGTGTGATTCAACCACTTCTTGTAGCTTGAAGTCTGGTTTTGTTAGTTCCCTACAAAACAATCAAAATTGCACAAGGCTTTGTGGCAAACTAACTTCATATTCCAATAAAGCCTGAGAATTTTTTGTGCATTAGTAAATAGTATTACACGTGTTTATTGTTTTGTTCAACTGACTTATCCCTCACATCATTTGCTGCTGACATTGACATGGATGTTTTTCGACATTATTACAGTGAGAACAGTAAATACTGAATCACCATACATGAGAATGAGGGGCTTGTGACAAAAAGATATAGACTATTTTATTTGTGGAGATGGATCACTAACTTAGAATGAATGGATGGTATTGTTGCCTACATTGTTTGTTCTGTCGGTTTCAGTACCCCTCTGCCAATTTCTGCCTGAGACCAAATTCGAACTCCTTGCACATACTGCACCTGCATGGGTTGTTGAAATACTTGAAAGACTTAAGATCAAATAAGTCAAAAGGGATTGATAAATTTCCCACAGAATTTCTAAAACTGGTGAGAAAGTGGCAGAAAAATGACTATTCATGTTGGTGGGTAGAATGTGAGGGTCTGGCAATGTACCATCTGACTTTCAGAAAAATATCCTCACAAGTCCAAAGTCTTAAAGAGCTGACAAGTGAGAATTATTGTACAATCAGCTTAACAGCTCGTGCATCCAAGTTGCTGACAAGGATAATATACAGAAGAATGGAAAATAAAATTGAAGATGTCTTAGATGATGATCAGTTTGGCTTTACGGAAGGTAAAGGAACCAGAGTGTCAGTACCGATGTCGATAATGGAAGTGAGACTTAAGGAAAATCAAGACAAGATCACAGGATTTGTCAACTTGAAGAAAGTGTTCGACAGTGTCAGGTGGTGCAAGATGTTTGAAATTCTGAAAAAAATGGGATTAAACTTTGGGGAGATGTGGGTAGTATACAATATGTACAAGAGCCAGGCGAAGTATGGTATCAAAATATATACCCTTAGTGACATGAAGACATGTACACCCTAAATTTTGAAGTGTAGTGTGGCAAACAGTTGACTGGGCAATACGTAAAATCAAATAAACCTGAAGATGTTGTCAGAAGACTGGTAACTCCCATAAAGGGTACAAACAGGAATTTTACAACTGACAGCACTCAATGGCTTTCAGTACAATTTCTGTTTATCTACGACTGTCACAAAAAAGACCTGTGATCCTCCTGTCTACAATGCATGACACAAATGTAATTGACATTTAAACTGAAGAATTGGCAGTAAATTTGCACAACAGAACCAAGGGAGGGTTGGGTACTGTGGATCAGATGTATTAAAGACACCAGCCAGAACAACCATGAGACAGCCGATCACATTACTTCACCACCATCTTTGTATTGCTGGACTAAATTCGAGTATCATCTTTACTCACAACAGCCCAGATAATAGAGATAGGTGACAGTTTTTTCTTAAAAACCTATCATACAGTCTTATGGGCACTCATCTAATACAGAGAGCAAAGCTGACAAACCTTCCTAAAGATGTACAACTACTTCTAGAAATATTCAGAGAAGGTGGGACCATTCATAAAAAACCTAAACCTGGAATATGTCACATACGTTGATGACACAAAAATGTCATGACATATAACATCATGCAGCAGATGTGGACATAATGTTCCCAAGAAGCATTCTCGTCAGAATGTTGTGTGTTTCTCCTGTGATGCCGATGACCAGCAGATGGACATTTGTTCTGATTGATGATGTTTATTGATGTGAACTATTTTAAAAAGTTTATATCTGTATTAATTTTTTACCTGAAATAATTAACACAGCTACAGGCTGTTTATTTCAGTTTTTACCCTATGGTTTGCCTAGAAATGATACTTACGTGAAGGCGAAATTGTGGTGTGAATGTCACGGCATGCCACTCACGTGAAATGAGGAGATGCGCCAACCAGATGGTTAGTACATAGAAGGATGCAAATTTTGATAATGACAAAAAAATATCTGAGAATGCCAATGAAACAGAACATTTATTTCTTATTATAAGCTATGTAACAATGGAACATTCTCATTATACGTGGTGTGAAAAATAAAATAAATGTCATTTGAGCACTGAAAATGTAATAAATGTATGTTACAAAAATACATTTATTTTCATACTGACTCCCACACACAGAATTATTAGAGTTTTTGCAATTCATACACACAGATAAAAAGGAGCATAAAAGGTAACTCCACATTCCCAGTCACATAGGAATGTTCAGTAGGATGTGCAAGGTCTTAACATAATCACAAAATACTTAAAAATAACTTCTGAACTAACAGGAATCATAATTTACCTCGATAACTTAAGTCTCTGTCATATAAATAAAAAAGAAAGCATGTTCGACCACACTGAAAAATGGCTGTATGAAACACAGGTACGTACTTTGTCTGCAAAAGAACTTACACAAAATCCACACTCGCTCTTCACTTACTCTAACAAATTCTCTTATTTACAAACATTCACAGGAAAGGTCCTCCGACTAGTGAGTGGCCAAGTAAAGCCTCAATCTGGGGGCACGGCGGGTGCCACATGGTCACACAAGGACCAGCCGTCACGCCTTCTGTGTCTGCCCCTGCCCGTTGGCCGCGATGGCTGCCGAGGGTGGCTGCTGACCTGCCACCTGCTGGGCATGTTCCGCCTGCGTCTGCAGAAGACGCGTACGCCGCCGTGTGTAGTGCTGCCACAGCAGGATCTGCTGGTCATCGATGAACTTGGCACACTGTGCACTCACAACTTCACGGCGGAAGTGCTCGTACTGTAGGAGATCTAGGAAGTGCAGGCACATTGGGTACCTGAAAATAAATTTATATATTACTTCATATGGAACACAGAAATCTTAACATATGCAACTGAAATGTTTCGAACCTCACTTCCTATTCTTTTGTTGCTAAGAAGCAGCACATTACAAAGCACACTGTTGGGTATCAGAAGTGATGGTGGCTATGAATGGGAGGGGGGCAGGGGAGTTAGATATTTACAGCAGTAGCAATAGTGAAACATTTCACTCTTCTGTTACCAAGAAATAAATGATTACAGTTGAAGCGACATCAAGTTTAACTGAAGTCATCACTTTGCTAGTGTTATTTTATTAACATTGTCTTCAGAACATTCTCATACATTAATATTCTTACTGAATGGGAGCAGTTTCATACCAACAGAAACTGCATTGCAGCAACAGAGCAGGAATCAAATGTGGAACTTGGATGATCCAATGAAGAGGTAGAAAAACTAAAGTAAAATTATCAGATGTGAAGCAAGGAAGAAAATACAACATCAATACAACCACCGCTCAAAAGCCTTAAAAACTACATTTTGCAGTACAGATTGCTGTTAAACATGCAGGAGGAGAGTTAGTGAGATTCTGGGTGGTACCGGCAAGAATATGCAGCCATGCCAACTCCAGTGCCATGGCAATCTGTGCTTGGTTGCGGATCCACCGCACTAACAGTGCAATCAAGGTAGTACCACAGAATCTCAACTGGGTTTAAATTTGGAAAGTCTGGTGGCCAGGGGCATACAGTAAATTCATCCTGGTGCTCCTTTCAACAACACATGTATAATGTGAGCTGTGTGACATGCTTCATTGTCCTGCCAATAGATGCCATGGTGCTGAAGGAAAACAAACAGTAGTATACCAATGAAAGTAAATTTTTGAAACTGTAATGTAATTGGGCAGATAAAAAAAAATCTACTCACCAAGCAGTGACAGGAGAACATAATAAAAATATTGAAATTTAAAAGCTTTTGGAACCAGTGGCTCCTTCTGGCAGAAAAAGCTGATGGGGAAGGAAGAGGGATGAAGGGAATGGCCTGGTGAGGTCTAGGAAATGGGGAGAGTTTGGAAGAATCAACCAGAGCCCCGGGTTAGGGGAGACTTACCCAAAGGGCTGAGAAGGAAAGACATGATTGCTGGGTCCTTCACCTGATGAGATTTGAAACCAAGAGAGCCTGGAGGTGGAAGATAGGGTAATACACAAGACAGATTACTGACAAAAATTGTGCAAGAGTTAGTAAGAGCAGAAAGCAAAGTGCACCATATGTGGTAGAGCTGGGGTGGGGCAGTAGTAGTGGTGGTGGTGGAACAGGCCATAACATGAAAGATACATAAAATTAAAAGGGAGTGAAGAAAAGAACAGTTACAGAGAAGAAATTCTGAGATCAAAGAAATTACCATACATTTAAGGACAGGTAGGTGGCCAGAACCAAGGCCATGATGTAATGCCGTTTTCCACCTGTGCAGTTTTGAGAGACGCTTGTCTGACAGAATAATCCAGATGGCACATTGTAGTAAAACAGGCACTGAGGTCTTTATTCATGTTGTAGAGCATACTCTGCAACAGAATGTTTTGTGTTGGCAGTATATCCCTCTACCTATGAACAATCATTCTAACTGACAACTTGGTGGTAGTCACGTCAATATGAAAGGCCGAACAAGAGTCTCACCCCATCTGGTAAGTCTGCCCTGACCTGGGGTTCTGGGTGGCTTTTCAGAATTGTATCCCTTTCCCTAAACCTCTCCAGTTTTTTTCCTTCACCTCTCTTCCTTCCCCTTCAACTCTTCTGTCAATAGGAGCCACTGGCTCCAAAAGCTTGTAAACATTAAATCCTTTTGTGTGTGTTCCCCTGTTGCCGCTTGGTGATTAGATTTTTTTATCTATCCATCTGCATTATAATTACATAAGAGCTGGTACACAACTGGAGTTGTTTCACATGTTGCTCTAACTTTGACAGCACATGTTTTACCAGTTACAGGGCTGGTATAGGTAATAATAGGAAAGTGCATGGGGCAAGTGTTACAGTGGGGACAGCACAGATGAAGTTATAGGTTAGGGAAATACATGCAGAAGGAGTATAGGGTTCGACACAGATAATGCAGAGACTGGGAGGCTAACAGAAGGCTATTCTATTGTGGTGGGCACAATATTGGACAGAAAGGACCTCATTTCAGAGCATGATTTTAGGAAGTCATAGCATTTCAAAGTAGCTAATTAATAAATTCAAGGCCTGGATAATAGTGAGTCACAAGAGGTGTACTACTAAGCTGTTTATTGGAAGGATCAGCAGTATCAGGATTGGATGTGATGGCCCAGGAAATCTGCTTTTGAACTTGGCTAACAGGGTAATCATGTCTAGCGAAGGCTGGATGAGAATTGTGTTGTATTACTGTAAAAAGTCTCGTGAACAATGTGCTCTCTCTCTCTCTCTCTCTCTCTCTCTCTCTCTCTCTCTCTCTCTCTCTCTCTCTCTCTCTCTAGTGATCTCTGTCTAGTGTAGTCACAGTATAATTTAAATATAAATTAAAACAAACCAAGAATGTAAAACTGAGTGGCAGAGCAGCTGAAAATGATTGGTAGTTTGAAATACCTGTGGTGTATGAAACAGGTAAATGGAATGAATGATAAGGAGATAAACAAACTGGAAGGTGAGCTGTTAAATTTCATAAGAAGTGAGAGGAGCGATATGAAAAAAAGAAATCTCCAAAACAGTAGCAAGGTGATACTGCCACTGTTGTGGTTTTCAGTCCAAAGACTTTCACAATGTAGCTCTCAATGCTCACCTACACTGTGCAAGCCTCTTCGTTTCTCCAAAGCTACTATAACATTTGTACCTGCTTGTTTCTAGTCACTCTTCAGTCATTATCTACTATCTTTAAATCCTCCCTCCGTCTTCTCTCCAGTATAAAATTAAAAATCACTTGGTAGCTCACAACCAACAAATCACTCCTACTCAAATTTCACCACAAAATTCTTTTCTCCACAATTCCAATCAGTACCTCACTACAAGTAAAGCAATCTACCACATAATCTTGAGCATTCTTTTGCAGCACCGTATTTCAAAAGCTCTTGTTTTCTTTTTGCTGACACGTTTATTGTCCACATTTCACTCCCATGCAAGTTATTTTGCTGCCCAAGAGACAAAATTAATCTAGTTTTAGAGTCTTCTTTCATGGTTAAGTTCTTCAGAATGATTCAATTTAATTCAGCTGAATTTCATACTTCTGATAGTATTAATTTTCTGAATTTGTTTTCATGGCACTATTCATTCTGTTGTACTGATCATCCAGGTTTTCTGCCTCCTCAATATTACAATGTCATGGACATACCTTCAAGTTTTTATTTCTCTATCCTGAACTTTAGCTCATTTTCTAAATTTCTCTCTGGTTTCCTTTACTGGACACTTAATGTACAGACTGAATAACATTGGGAACAGGCTACAGCACTATGTCACACACTCCTGAAGTATTATTTTCTCTTGTTCTTCGTCTCTTAACTGCAGTAGTTTCCGTACAGATTGTAGTCCATCTTATGTTCCCTGCATTTTATCCTGCTTCCTTCAGGATTTTGAGGATTGTACTCCCAACAACATAGTAAAAACATTTCTCTAAATCTACGAACACTACGGACGAAAGTTTGCTTGCTTTCCTTCAGTGCATCTTCCAAGATAAGTCATATGGTTCAAACTGTCATGTATTCCTACATTTATCAAGAACTTGATCTGATCTTTCATACTCTTTGTCCTTCCATTGTTTCATAGATATTCTGCATCCATGACTTACTGAACTGATAGTTTGGTAATATTCACACATGTGAGCAGATTGACTGATTAATTGAGAGCGGTTATGGGACCAAATGGCGACGTCTTCAGTCCCACGATCCCGAAGTGAGTCAAAGAAGAAAGAGGATGATCCAGTGATGGGAGTCTAATTACAAAATAATGAACATTAAACACACACAGTAAAGGCATAAAAAGTGAGACCAAATCAAAAAACTGAAAAAAGGGGGCAATCATGAGGTCACAGACCGAGAAGACTGTAAAAGAAGTCCCACCCACAACCAACCTACTCCTGCTCCAAGACTAAAGCAGAACCTTATATCTGGAAATAAAAACCACTTTCACAGAGGAAATTGAGGACCAGTTCAACCATCCGTGGATTGTCTGCTAATATTAAATTTAAGGAATCGGGAAGACTAACACGAAGGGCCGAAAGAAGGGAACATTCCACCAATATGTGAGATATTGTCAGTCTGCCTCCACAACCACATTGTAGGGGTCAAACGTTATGTAAAAGGAAACAATGGGTGAGCGGGGTATGACCAATGCGTAAACGGCATCAAACAGTGGACTACTACTGAGGGAAGTGAAGCAAAGAGTGCCAACTGCAGTAGACTCCTTGAAGGTGCAGAGTTTATTACTATGAGCAGTAACGATCCAGATGGCATTCCACTTTTGCGCGAAGAGAGATTTGACACACATCCGCATATCCACAGCTGGAATCATGCAAGAAAATGGAGATAGGTATCTGCTTCTCCAGTCAAACGGTCAGCCAGTTCATTCCCTGGGATGCCCACATGACTTGGGACCCAGAGAAAGATGACTGAACACACAGGTGAGCAGCTAATATACCAATCATACTACATACCAGGTCCGTTCTACACTGCAGAAATGTAGGTCATGAAGTACAGAGAAAAACAAGGTACAAGCAAGTGAAATGAAGGTTCTGAGAAACTGGGTGGATGTAACAAAAGTGTAAAATATGAGAAATGATAGAGTTAGTAGGGAGATAACTTGAGCAACCCCTAGAAGGGGAGATAGGTAAAAAAAGATTGATATAGTATGGGCAAATGAACAAAATTATGAGACAAGGTTGCCTAAGAAGATGGGAGGGATGAAGATGGATGGTCAGAGATCAATGAGAAGGCCCAGGGACAAGTGGTTGAAAGGAATGTGAATAAACATTCAGGTGAGAGAAGAAGACTGGGTCATAGTAATGACACGGAGGTGACAGGAAGAATTGACAAAATGGAAAGGATGGAGCGACTTGTGTTCTAACAAAGTCCTTCCCGTGGCATATAACTGTACAATATGATTGTTATGATTAATTAAAATAGCAGTACGAAGACACGGATTAATTTCCGAACAATGTTTTGCCAGAATGATTCCAGATTCATACTGCCCAGATCAAATGCTACCTTATCTTCTATGTACAAAACAACATTCCATTTAATTTTCAGGTTGGCACTTCTGTGCTAAATTTTGTTTTTAGTACTTTATAATCAAATCAGCTGAAATGAATACCATATTGTGAGTGATTTCCAAGAAGACAGAAGCTGCACTCTACATGGGAGTCTTACTTCTATTATGACACTATAAACCATGTAGAAATTTGGTGTTCTGTTTAATTTAACTTTAAGTAACAAGTAAATCAAATTAAGAGAGATATCATTATAACATCGTTTGGTCAACACTGTAATAATTACATAACAAACCATCATGTCAAAGTGGCTGCAGCCAAAGAGGAGCAGTGTCAGTCAACATTAAGAAGAGGCTGTATAATGCTGAAATCTTAATTACAATTACTGCTAGTGTCATTTGTATATTTTATCAATGTGCAAGTGTAAAAATAATAAATATTATGCTTTATTTTATTCATTATTAACATAACAAAAGGAAAATTTCATTGGAAGTCAATAAAAGCTGTGGACCTGTACTTCTCGATGAATTGACAATGCCAAAAAGATAAGAATAACCACAGAAGTTGCGTATTTGGGAGTCTGCACACACACACACACACACACACACACACACACACACACACACTCATGGGTGAACACTTCTTGTACACTGCTGTACTGGGCTCCTTTTTGCTTTTTTTTTTTAAATCCATTGCTAAATTATATTTTACTCATTTAAGGTGTAGCCCGTATTAAAAACATCTGCTAAATGAAATACAAAGGCCATGAGAGCACAAACAATGTCCATTAGACATTGCGAGTACATTATCAATAAATATTTAAAATAATCACAGTTATGTTGTCATACAAAACAAAATGCCTACATACATAGTACAGCATCACCTAAATACATTCTCAATATAAGTTCTCAACTGACTGGGCTGCCATTACAAGACCTTGCTACCAATGTATGCCATCATGTGGCTTAGTTATAAGGCTGTAAATGAATGGGAAATTAATAGCAAAAATAATATTAGAAAAATGTGAAGATAATAAGATAAAAACACCTATGAAGGAAACTACAAGGCAGTAGTTAAGAGTGTATAAACAAAAATACATCAATGAAGCACACAATTTGAGGGCTTGTGAAAAAGGGGTGAAGGGAGAATTGGATTGGTTGGTTGGTTGGTTTAAAACAGAGGGGGCAAGGGACCAAACTGCTAGGTCATCGGTCCCTTGTTCCAATTAAAATAATTCCACAAGGGTGGGAGTAAAATAATAGAAAGGAGAAAACCACAAGAGTGACAGAAGGGCAACAAACACTAAAATGGGCAAAGTCTGACAATAAAAATACAGAGAGACGTAGAAGACATCAAAACAAGACAGCAAATTATCATGGCTGGCTGACCATGGGAATAAAAAGGAGAGGCCAGCCACTCTGCAACACATTAAAACCTCCACCCTAAAAGCACTAGGATGGAGGGGACAGAGGGACAAAGGACATGCGCTTCAACTTAGATCAAATGATAAAACCCACCCTCACGAATAAAGAGTGAAACAAACTGTTGTTGAGGCACTGTCGCTCAACACCGAAGG